>NC_133379.1:36397598-36502590 GCF_049309525.1 Garra rufa
ACACACACACACACACACACACACAAACAAACACACACACACACACACAGCAATTCCCTCTCCCCACTGAATGGACATATAATTATACGGCAAAAGAGACATTCACACAATTGTTTTTCCCCAATACAAACCCACTTTTGATTACGTTATTCCCACAAAGGCATGCTGCATGGGCAGAACAGGACACTGGAGTGGCTTGGATTGCTCCGTACGGACCTGTGAGAGAGAGAAAGAGAGAGAGAGAGAGAGAGTTTTGGAAGTTTGTTCTCCTTCTGTACAGAAGGGTGATGGAACAGAAGGAAAAAACCATATGGTCTAGAATCTTCTATAACATTCTGTAACATTAAACACATGAACTAAAAGGAGTACAATCCACATTTTACCTATTTTTGTACCTACTTTAAACTTTAAAATCTAAGCTATTAGATTTTTTAAAATACCATCTAAAATACATTGGCATGAACCATCCATTCAAATTCAGTTGTTTGCACTTTCTTATTTGTTTCACTCCAACACCCTTATGGCTTATGAGAAACAAAAAATGAATGTCAAATCATTTTTTTTTTCATTAAATGCAAATACAGCATGATCAGTCCAGTTCAGTTGCAATTTCGATGGGTTTGTCTAAAAAAGACAGTACACTGAGCCCTAAAACCAAACCCGAGTCGACTGCATTAAAACACTAACATTATTTTAGGCCTCAGAACAGAAAGATGTTTCATTTAATGCATTATCCAGACTAATTATATTCCGTGTCTACTCTGGAAGTGAGTAACACAATAAACCTTTGGTGAGGAAACTGCTTGCAGGGTAGTCTGGTGTCACAGACTGTAAACATATGAACTGTTGAAATGACTAAAAAGTGACCTGCTGATTAAGTGAGAAAACAAAATCTCAGAATAAACAGCTTAACCCAGTAGTCAACAGTCTAAACTAACTCGGATCACCAAGAACATTCAAAGGATGTCTGTATTGACCTACAGACCACCAGAGTGTGAGTCAACAGGTCAACTTACATCAAACTGGAATCTCCGTTCAAACAAACACACAGGAAATAATGACAACTACTACATCATATGTTGCACATCTGGATTATTTTAACCGACTAGTTTACAGTTAAAGAAACAGTTCACTCAAAAATAATAAAAAAAAGTTGTAACCTCAAGAATCCAAGATGTAAAAGAGTTAAAAGAGAACAGATTTGGAGAAATGTAGCATTACATCAGTCGCTGACCAATGGATCCTCTTGCAGTGAATGGATGCCGTCAGTTTGAGAGCCAAACAGCTGATAAAAACATCATAATAATCCAAAAGCAAGCTGTTTGGACTCTCATTCTGACGGCACCCATTCACTCCAGAGGATCCACTGGCGAGCAAGTGATGTAAAGCTACATTTCTCCAAATCTGATGAAGAAACAAACTTATCATCTTGGAAAAACCAAAGAGGTAAACATTTCTTTTAAATATGTAGAGCAAATCTAGGGAATGTTTGCCCAAATAAATGAATAAATAACCTTGACTTCATAATATTTTGACTTTGTTTGCTTACATACTCTTCTTTAGTTTTGCATGACCTAGTCATTTCAAAGACACTATGTGGAAGAAGACGTACCGCTCGTACACTCATGCACACGTACACAAACATAACGTGCCCTTTCCGGGATGATGAAAGCCCTGGACAAGACAAAATAAACATTTATTAAGGACACTTAGGGGATATAAACCACTGACACACACACAAACATCACCTACATAGCCACTGGCAGATGTACAGACAGCCTGTGTTTGATGTGGCAAATAAAATATCAACCAAACCACAGTAATGTGGTTTGATTATTACTTTAATTAAATTATGAAAAGACCAACTGCACAGGGGGAAAAAATAAAATAAAATAAATTACAATTTTTTATTTTTTATTTATTTTATTTAATCAATCACTAAAGGTGGTTCATTAAAACCAAATCTTGTCCTGAAATGACATTTAAAGCTTATAAAATAAACTGTTTATTTCCCTGCTCATAACAGCAGTCTGATTAACTTTAAAAGAATGCAAAAAAAGGGATGTCTGTTTAGGATAAAAAGCATGGCTGAATTTGTTCAGAAATACTAAAATAAAATAAAGTTTTGCAAAGCTATATAGCAATAAAATAAAATGCTACCTATTTAACTCCAATAAGTTTTACAAAGCCTTGATATAAAACACAATACACTTTTTAATAAAAGGAAAAAAAGAATGTCATTAGCTTTTAAATCTCTACTGGTATAGCAGCAAAACAATACTATACTTAATAAATAAAAAAAATAAAATAAAAGATCAATCAAATAAAATAAACACAATAAAAACACTTAAAATAAAATAAAAACACTTAATTTTTAATCAAATAAAATATAATAAAAACATCTTTAAGATTACAAAGGACAATAAAATAAAATAGAATAAAATAAAATAAAACAATAAAACAAAATAAAAAAAGTTTAAAAAGCTATATAGCAATACAAAAAGGAAACACATTTAACTCCAATAAATTTTACAAAGCTTTACAATACACTTTTTAATAAAATATAATCAAAATTGAAAATAAATAAATAAATAAATTAGGTTTTAAATCTCCATTGAGCTGGTATAGCAGTAAAACAATACTACAACTTAAAAAATAAATTAATAAATAAAATTAAATAAAAACACTTAAAATAAAATTAAATAAGAAGTTTATTAAGTTTATGAAACTTTAATTTTTAATCAAATAAAATATAATAAAAACGCCATTAAGATTATGAAGGACAATAAAAAATAAAAAATGTTTACAAAGCTATACAGCAATAAAATAAAATGCTACACATTTAATTTTATGAAATTAAAACATTTAATACATTTTACAAAGCTTTGGTATAAAATACTAAACAATTTTTTATAAAATAAAAAAACTTCATTAGGTTTTTAAATCTCCATTGAGCTGGTATAGCAAAAAAAAAAAAAAAAACAATACTACATAAATAAAATAAAATAAAATAAAATAAAATAAAATAAAATAAAATAAAATAAAATAAAATAAAATAAAATAAAATAAAATAGAAAGAAAAGAAAAGAAAAGAAAAGAAAAGAAAAGAAAAGAAAAGAAAAGAAAAGAAAAGAAAAGAAAAGAAAAGAAAAGTTAAGTTTACATTTGGACATGGGACCTTTTAGGGAAAGTGAGTTCACTTGAGCATTACATTACAGCTTTCCAGTATGAGTAAATGTCTCTGTAGTGCATTGTGTGCATGTTGATTTTTCCTAATGAGGTTATATTTATGCACTAGAGCTACAGTAGATTTTCTACTTCAGTCTGGTTACTCATGCTGTTGGGAAGTGTGCGGGTGTGAGAAGGCTGGTCTATCCCTAATGAATCCCACTTTAGAGGGGTAAATATGAGTAATATATGACTCTGAATATGAAGAATGATTGGAGAGCACCACTCAGTTAAGGTGACCTCCACAGAACAGCTCCGCAATGAGTCTAATGAGGCCAGTTACAGAGCTGCGCGAGGGGGACTACATCTGTAACGTGTAATGCACCAGCCGAAAAACCACATCAGCAGTTCCTGTTTGGAAAAACCAAGTCATACAAGTTTCGGGTGGTCATGCCAGGTTTCGGAGCCCAGTGGATCAAAGATCTGTGCCAGCTTGGACCAGATAGAAACTCCAGCAACCCCCTTAATGTTCTTGACATATATTCAGAATGAAATGGTGTTGCAAAAATAAACCTTCTTGATTCAATTGGACCGAGTGTGTGTTTATATCAGTGAATTGTCTTTTCCCAGGGAATAATGAGGACAGCCATCTTTCACACAGATTAGGTTTGTAAACATGTGTCATGTCACGTGTGTTTGTTTGTGTGTGTGGCGGAAAACAGGAAATGAATGTTTTTAACAGTGTTTGGAAAGGGTAATCTTAAAATATTGTCCGAACAGGTTTCGCTAAAACCTATTTTCTGCAAATGCTGAAAAAGAACTTGACATGTCAGCAATTGAATTAATTGTTTAATGTTATGCTTACCAAGAGTGCATTTATTTGATCAAACATGCAGTAAAAACTGAAACGTTGTAAAATATTTTTTTGTGGAAACTTTTTCAGAATTATTTTATCAATAAAGAAGGTCAAAAGAACAGCAATTTTAGGAATAATAACAGCAAAACTAGATTTTTTAAAATAAGGCATTACTCAAAATATATTTATAGTTGTATGAATATATGGGTCAAAGACGTTAAGATTCTTTACGTTAAGAAATTTACTAAAGTGATTTTATGTCCGTAGAAAGCACACTAAATGTAAGTAAAGTATCTACTTTTAAGGTTTCAAATAGGCTTTTGAAGAATAAAATGTCACAATTTGGTTGAAATAATGTTACACTGTCATTCAGTCTAACAATATTGATGTAAAAATTCAAACAACATGCTTATTCTGACTTGTACATATCAAAATATATAAAATAATTAGGGACCATATTCATTTTTATTGAGTTTCAAATGAGTTTTTAGACAGGAAAAATGTATCTAAGGTATTTTGAATTATAGGCTTTTTATTATCAGAATATTTAGTAATATTTATACATTACACTACCAGTCAAAGGTTTTTTACCAGTAAGGTTTTTCATGTTTTTAAAGAAGTCTCTGCTCACCAAGCCTGCATTTAGTTGATCCAAAATGCAGCAAAATCAGTAATATTGTGAAATATTTTTACTATTTAAAACAACAGTTTTTTTTTTATTTAAATATATTTTAAAATGTAATTTATTTCTGTGATCAAAACTAAATTTTCAGCATCATTACTCCAGTCTTCAGTGTCACATAATCCTTCAGAAATTATTCTAATACGCTGATTCGCTGTTCAAGAAACATTTTTTATTATTATCAATATTTAAAACAAAAAGCTTTTGTAAAATGATACACTATACCATTCAAAATAGAATTAATGAATTTATAATAAAAATTAATAGTTTTATTTAGCAAGGATGCTTTAAATTGATGATGTGTAAAGTGATGATAAAGACATTTATAATGTTCCAAAAGATTTCTATTTCAGATAAATGCTGTTCTTCTGAACTTTCTATTCATCAAAGAAACCTGAAAAAATTCTACTCAGCTGCTTTCAACATAATAATAATAATAATAATAATAATAATAATAATAATAATAATAATAATAATAATAAATGTTTCTGGGCAGCAAATCAAAATATTAGAATGATTTCTGAAGGATCATGTGACGAGTAATGATGCTAAAAACTCAGCTTTGAAATCACAGGAATAAATTACTTTTTAAAATATATTCAAATAGAAAACAGTTATTTTAAATAGTAAAAAATATTTCAAAATTTTACAATTTTTTCTGTACTTTAGATCAAATAAATACAGGCTTGGTGAGCAATAGAGACTTTATTTATAAAAAAAAAAAAAAAAAAAAGATAAAAAAAAAACTTTTGACTGCTTGTGTATATACTTGAATTGTAGGCTTTTTATTATCCCAATATTTAGTAACGTTTATGCATTACACTACTAGTCAAAAGTTTTTTTAATGTAAGATTTTTAATGTTTTTAAAGAAGTCTCTACTGCTTACTAAGCCTGATCCAAAATACACCAAAAGCAGTAATATTGTAAAATATTTTTACTATTTAAAACAACTACTTTCCATTTGATTACAAAAAAAATTTACTGTTTTTTCTGTACTTTGGATCAAATAAATACATGTTTGGTGAGCAAAAGACTTTATTAAAAAAACATTTAAAATCCTACTGTTCAAAAACTTTTGACTGGTAGTGTATACACTTATACAAATTTGTTATATGCATATAACACTTATACATTATATATAATATATAAATACTGGCAAACTATTCATTTTGGGGCGTAAACTGTCTCTTTTAGAGTTATATAGCATAAACTGGACAGTCTGTGAGTGTGACATCACCTAACACAAATGTACACACACCCAGCTCTCATTTGTACTCTTTAGGAAAATTGCCTCTGGGCTTTTGAACTTTATAATCTGGAGCTCCGAACAGCTATATTTCATGTGTCAGTGTCGGCGAAACATTTCATCACTTCATCAGCAATCCAAGTGCTTCTAAACATGCAAACAGGGTCAGAGAGTCAGCGTGTGCGAACCTGATCAATGCTACATTACACAACCAAACAATTAACCCAATACACACTGAGTCTTCAGACGTCTGCATTCGCATGTTACGTTGTCATAATTAAAAAAACTGGATTAATGCAACTAATTACTTTAACAGTGCAGGACGTTACGCGACGTTTCCTTGCGGTGAATCATGACGAGGGGGAACATGAATGAGTCACCAAACTTCAAATCATTATCATCGCAAACACCCAATTCATAACAACCACCAACAGCCAGACGAGCCGTAAATTTGAAGCCATAAAAAACAGCTGCTCCTCTCCGGATCTGCATTCAACACTCATGAAGAGGTTTACAAACATTTCTGAAACTTTCTCACGGACTGAGCGGATGCAAAGATATAAAGAGTTCTATATGTGTGTGTTTATCTGAAAGAAATGCAAAAAACAGACACCGAAGTTTTTGGGACTAACTAACCAGACAAAACTGAGAAAAATGACTAATTTAACTATTTGTCCGAGAAGATTTTCTAACCACAACCTACTGCTTTTTATCAATGAGGAAATGGCAATCACACTGATCTGTGCAACAACAACCAAAAAAACAACTGCAAGTTATTTATTTTTAATGGGAGTTGCCAATTTTCAATGACATGACAGTGATCCTTGATGACTCAAAGTAATTTAATTTGGCTCAATGGCACAGTGCAATAAAATACAACATGCTGTTTTTGTCATATTTTATTGCATATGCAGCTTTACAGCCAAGTTAACTGATGCAAGTGAATCAGATGGTTCATTTGTTCATTTTAATGAATTATTCAAAAAAGATTCACTGAAGTTTGTATATGTGACCCTGGACCACAAAACTAGTTAACATGGGTATATTTGTAGCAATAGCCCAACAATACACTGTATGGGTCAAAATTATCGATTTTTCTTTTAGGCCAAAAATCACTAGGATATTAAGTAAAGATCATGTTCCATGAAAATATTTTGTACATTTTCTACCATAGATATATCTGCTTCATGTTTGATTAGTAATATGCATTGCCAAAAACTTAATTTGATCAACTTTAAAGGCGATTTTCTCAATATTTAGATTTTTTTGCACCCTCAGATTCTAGATTTTCAAATAGTTGTATCTCAGCCAAATGCTGTCCTATCTTAACAAACCATAAATTAATGTAAAGCTTATTTATTCAACTTTGTAACAATGTATAAATCTCATTTTCCAAAAATGTACCCTTATGACTGGTTTTGTGGTCCAGGGTCACATATATTATGTATTATTTTCAATATATTTTTGTCACTTTTATTGTTTTATGCACAAACCTCATTAAATATTGATCAATTTAATTTATCCTTGAAAAAGTATTAGTATATAAAAAAAGATAATGATATTATAATACTGATATTTATTTATTTATCACGCCTTTTAAGAGTTATTCATCAATGTTTTCAACTTAGTTTCATACATTAGGATGCTTTCTAGTTTTATTTTGGGTAAAATTATCTATTTTAGACAAGATTATGGACCAAAATATTTAAAATTAATTAATGAATAATTTAATTGATTTATTAAATAATTTAACTGGTAATAAATGATTAAAGGAATAAATATTTTATTTTATAACTATATCCAATATATTCCAAAAAAATGCTGTTTTATTCATCTAAATATATATTTTTTAAGTACTTAACCATATATATAAAAAATAATAACCAATATATAAAAAATATATATATAACATTTTGGAGAAGTTGATGAGAATCACCATAATTACGTTTCAAATGTAAAAACGTGTCATAAAAAAATGCAACATGGCAAAACGTGATAAAAAAAATTGTCCTAATTTCTTAACATCGCCTAATTAAATTTGACTTTTTGATAAATATTCGTAAATCATGGAAGTATTTGTTGTTCTAGCTGAAATTTATGCTGATTTGTAAAAAAAATAATAATAATAATTATAAAATTATATTGAAAATTTGAACTTTTTACTTTTGAAACTCAATGATGATAATTCCCATGAAAATGTCTGAAAATATGACTCCTTTTTAACATAAAAAAATTATTTAAATATTACTTTCTATATATTGTTATATGAGATAAATAATAGACTGTAAAAACGTGTTACCTGCTGTTTCTTTGTTTGGCTGTTTGAAAAAAATATATTTACATTGATAATAAATATTCATAAATCATGGTAGTATTTGTTGTACAAGCTGGAATTTATGCTGATTTGAAAAAAAAAGTTAAAAATATTGAAGAAAATATTTACTTTTAAAACTTTACTTTTTTACTTTTTCAATTATGATTCCCATAAAATATGACTTTTTTAATATAAAAAATGTTTTAAATATAATTTTCTATATATTGTTACACGAGATAAATACTAGACTGTAAAAATGTTTTTTCTAAATTCTAAAGAAAGATTATTGGAGTACATTTAACTAAGAAAATAATATTTGAGCTTTTCTACTTCAAAATGTCATGTTTAATTCAATGTGTTACTTGCTGTTTCTTTGTTAACTGTTTGGCTGTTTATATGTTCCTCTTTTGTAAATCTCTTCAGATAAAAGTGTCTGTTTTTTTGAGTATATAAAAATAAATTATATTGGATGCAATAAACTAGTTTTAACTACTAAGTAGCTTGAAACTTAATAGATTTTCAAAGCAGCTTCACCAACACTATAAAACGACTAAAGACAGAAAAAGAACATTTCTATGCCTTCACAGCCAGTGCAGTGAGAAGGGGCGTGGCTTGTTGGAGAGGGCGTGGTTTATCACAAGCAGGTTCCGCCCTCAGCCCCTCCTGTCTCTGATAACTCTTTTTTTCTCTCCTCTCTCTCCTTTCTTCTTTTCTCTCCCTCCCCCTTTTCTTTCTCCATACGGTTGCTGTAACAGCAGAAACATATGTGCTCTCTCTCTCTGACATCATCTGAGCTTGCTGCATGGTCCAGCAGGAGGGTGGGGGACGCATGGTGAATGCACAGAACAAACTTCAGTCCTTCTTTCAGCCTTTTTCCATCAACTTTCTTTCCTGTCTTTATCAGTGTAGTTTCTATTTAACACCAGTTCAGATTTTTGGATTTCTTTGAGTGAGTGCATGTGGTATGTTCTGTGTTTTTGGGTATGTATGTGTGTGTGTCTTAGCACCTTTAAGCATGACTGGAGCTCTGCTATTTCACCTGGAGCCTTATGTTAAACCAAGCCAATGAGAGCACACCTGAGCCGCCTGCGACGGCCAATCACAGCGCAGGGGAGGGACGTTGGAAATGCTGAAAAAGCACCACACATGAAAGTTATAAAAGAGAGAAAGACAGGCCAACGGAGTGGGGCAGACAAGATTCCTTCAGACAAAATGACTCACGTGGCGCTGAATTTGTGTCAGAGCTTTTTAGCTGAAATATTCACACGTTTAACTCGCTTCTGAGGATCTGGTTTTGTCCGAGGGGGCTGGATGTGATGAAAGCGGGGTGGGTGATGGTGGGATAGACCCCACTCCCCTCCTCTAGTGAGAATGTAAAGAGTTTTCCTGGAACTATTGAGAATTTACAAGCTTTTTTCCAGGAACAAATGGCAACTGGTCTGAAATGGAGAGAGAAATGGAGAATTAGACAGCAGAAAAGACAAATAAGAGGAGGAGGAGGGGAGAGAGAGAAACAGGATTAGATTACAACAGAAAACTACATTTCCTACATCACATCAGAACAGGCCATTAATCAAATAGGGCGAAACGCACCAAAAGTCTAGTGTTTTTTATAAAGATGAGCGTTTTTTGAACACTGGGACATTATTTTCACAATAATTAAGCAGATTAAAAAAAACATCTAAAACAACGTTTAAATATATAAACATATACATATATATATATAAAATAAAAATTCAATTATTAAAAATATTATTTTTTTAATTAACATATAAAACAATTTTTAAATATATAGTTTGTTACATATATATATATATATAAATTTTTTAATCCCCAGTATTAAATTAGCTTGGACCAATTTTAGACAAATATGTAAATAAAATATTAAAATAATATTTCAAACATTTTAAAATACAGTATTATATTTTAAAAAGTAATATTTGAGGAACATTTGATGAGAATCATCATAATTGCGTTTCAAAAGCAAAAAAGTCCAAAAATATTGCAAGCAGCGTCATAAAAATAATGTCACTTAGCAAAACATGAACTAAAAATTATCCTAATTTCTAATCTCCTAATTCATTTTACTGTAATGCAAAAAAAAAAAAAAAAACATTCATTACTATAATGTGAAAAAAATATATTTACATTGATAAATATTTATAAATCATGGTAGTATTTTTTGTACTAGTTGGGATTAATGCTGATTTGAAAAAAAAAGTCCAAATTATGCTGATTCCATTAAAATTTCTGTCAAATATGACTTTTTAATTATAATATTATATTAAAAATCTGGACTTTCTACTTTTGAAACTTATTTTTTCCCAATTATGATTCCCTTTAAAAGTTCCTCAAATATAATTTAAAAGATAATAATAATGTATCTTAAATTATTTAAAAAAGTTTTAAATATAATTTTATATATACTGTTATTTTATATAATGTTATATATGATTTATATTTTATGTATATATTTGTCTGTTCCAAAGTGATTTAATACAGATTTAATAAAAAAGATTTGGTTTATGTTATTTTACATATTTTTTATATATTATTTTTAAAATAATTTAATAGTATTTTTCTCAATAATGATGATTTCCATGAACTTGAAAAAAATTTAACCTTTTTTTAATATAAAAAAGTGCTTTAAATATTATTTTCTATACATTGTTAATATTGTGTATAATTTCATGTATGTTTTTCATTTTGTTTATATATTTGTCTAGTCCAAGCTGGTTTAATTACTTACTTTTCTATATATCATGATAATATATTTACATATTTATCAAATTATATATGTAATAGTGCTGGGCAATAATTAAACGTCATTAATCGCATCCAAAATAAAAGTTTTTGTTCATATAATATATGTGTGTGTGTGTACTGTGTATATTTATCATTTATATATCAAGACACACACATAAAGTATATATATTGAAAATAATTACATGTATTTACATACATATATTTATATTCATATAATTTATATTATATAAAAATATATTTAATATATAAAAATAAAATTTTTCTTAAATATAGACATGCATGTGTGTGTATTTATATATATATATATAATAAATACATACAGCACACACACATATATTATGTACACAAAAATCGCGATTAATCGTTGCCCAGCACTAAATATATATGCTATTAAAATAAAATATATATTCCAAATGTAAATCTAACCTTAGAGTTTAATTTCCTCATGCAAACGGTTTCTTTTTTCTACTCATAAATATTACACGTTTTCCTGAGACTCTCCTATAAAGAAAATCACACTTCTCTTCTGTTTTACTAACTTCCTATACAAGTGAATGCAATGTCTGATTGAAGAGAATGATATGGTCAGTTTGAGAGACGCAGTATGTCTATACCATAAAACCAACATCCACATTTGTGCAGACAGAAACTTCACAGCCATCAGTAAAGAAAACACGGAGCGCTTGCGGTGCAAACCTGTAATCAGCTGGCTTCTCTCCGCTGGGGTTGTGGTGCGGTGGGACAGCGTGTGCTAGTTTAGGGTTCAGTAATGGCCACTCTCAGGCCTCTCGCTCGGAGTCATGGACACAACAGCGGCGTAAATCACAGCTCAGATGAGGAGCAGGTCATCTTTGAAGGGTTTGAACAGATTCCTCTGGATTGCGGCCTGGGAACACACACGCACACGCACGTTCACTAAAGCTGTATTTTAAAAGCCTTGGCCTGGGGACGCGTGTGTCATTTGAATGTCAGCAGGTGTGACATTAATCTTGATTTATGATATTTCAATTCAAAATACAACTTTCTACTGCCGTTTTTCCATTTTAGTGAGACCTGACAGAACATTCCAGACTAACATCACCACAGACGGCCATTAGAGGCTGGAAAAAGACTGAAGACTTTAAACAAGTATGACTTCCATAATGTCAATGAAACAGTGTGGATGCAGCAGTTGCAATTACAACGATCACTTTCACTGCACTTACAAAAAAGTAGGTCAGTTTTACCATGGTTTTATGGATGTGAAGCTATGTTTTTTGGGTTCTACCCCAAGTTTCAGTGATAAACAGGTATAATTTAAATTAACTAGCCAACACTAACAAAAAAGAACCAGAAATACCATGTTTTCTCTTACACATGTACAAAGGTGCTAGCATGACTGTAGACATATACATGATAATTCTCTGAAATTACCATGGTTTATGCCTTAAGCATTTTGAAGTTTACAAAAAAGCACCATGGTACTATGTAACTGTACCATAGTATTTTTGGACATGTACTGTTATGGTATTTAGAACACATACTGTATCACCGCAATACAGTGGTATTTATGACATGTACCATGGTAGTCTCAAGGAATTTCTGACCATGGTACTACCATGGATATTTTGGACATATACCATTATAATATCATGATATTTTGGACATGTACTGTACCATGCTACTATCATGTTATTTTTAGACATTTACCATGGTATTTTGGACATGTCTCTGATAATATTAGGATTATTTGAACATACATCATTGTACTAGCATTATATTTTTGACACGTACTGTACCATGGTACTATTATTATGCTATTTTTGGACATGTAACATAGTATTTTGGACATATCCTGTGATATTATTGGACATACAGTAGTCAACATTCGAAGTGGATCAAAACCTTTCATCAAATTTGTCCTAAAACCAAAAAGAATACCCGTTCTTATCTTAGGACAACTTTTGATGAACTTTTTTGATCCACTTCGAATGTTGACTACTGTATACCCTTACAATATCATGATATTTTTTAGATGTACTGTGCACTGGTACTATCATGGTATTTTTAGACATGTTCCATGATATTTTGGACATGTACCATGATATTATTAGGATATTTTGGACATATACCCTTATACTATCATTATGTGTTGGACAAGTACTGTACTTTGGTACTATCATGGTATTTTTAGACATGTACCACAGTATTTTGGACATGTATAGTGATATTATTGGGAAATTTTGGACATATACTCTTATAATATCATTATATTTTGGACATGTACTGTACAGTGGTACTATCATGGTATTTTTAGACATGTTCCATGGTATTTTGGATATGAACAGTGATATTATTTGGATATTTTGGACATATACCCTTATAATATCATTATATTTTGGACATGTACTGTACAGTTGTACTATCATGGTATTTTTGGACATGTACCATGATATTATTGGAATATTTTGAACATATACCCTTATACTATCACTATATTTTGGACATGTACTGCACCATGGTACTATTATTATGCTATTTTTGGACATGTACTGCACCATGGTACTATTATTATGCTATTTTTGGACATGTACCATGGGATTTTAGACATGACTCTGGTGTTATTGGGATATTTTGGACATACACCCTTACACAATCATTATATTTTGGACATGTACTGTACAGTGGTACTATAATGGTATTTTTAGACATGTTCCATGGTATTTTGGACATGAACTGTGATATTATTTGGATATTTTGGACATATACCCTTATAATATCATTATATGTTTTGACATGTACTGTACACTGGTACTATCATGGTATTTTTGGATATGTCCTTGATAATATTGGGATACTTTGAACATGCATCGTTGTACTATCATTATATTTTGGACATGTACTGTACCACGGTACTATTATTATGCTATTTTTGGACATATACCATAGTATTTTGGACACGTACTGTGATATTATTGACATATATCCTTATACTAGCTTGATATTTTGGACATGTACTGTACCATTGTACCATCATGGTATTTTTAGACATGTACCACAGTAGTTTGGACATGTACAGTGATATTATTGGGATATTTTGGACATATACCCTTATTCTGTCATGATATTTTGGACATGGACTGTACACTGGTACACTATCATGGTATTTTTAGACATGTACCACAGTAGTTTGGACATGTACAGTGATATTATTGGGATATTTTGGACATATACCCTTATTCTGTCATGATATTTTGGACATGGACTGTACACTGGTACACTATTATGGTATTTTGGACATGTCCCTGATATTACTGGGATATTTTGTATACGCACCATTGTACTATCTTTACATTTTGGACACTGTACACTGGTACTATCATGGTATTTTTGGACATGTACTCTTAAATTAGCACGATATATTGGAGATGTACTATGCCATGGTGTTATTAAGGCATTTTTAAACATGTACCATGTGCCCAATGTAGTACCATGGTATTCTTGGAAATACCATGGAATGCCACAAAAAACATGGTATTCTACACTACAGAAAGATGTAGCAAAAGATGTGTCTTTGGTAAAGTTGGAGTACAATCAAATCTCCTGTTTCTTTAGTTGTTGCTTACCATGATATTCAAAAGATACTTCAGCAAATACCATGGTATTCATGGTACATTTGCAAAATGACTGACCATAAAGGATCTCTGTCATCAGACCTCAGCTGTCCTTCTGTTCCGTATACGTCTTAACCTCTCTCTCTCTCTTTCAGTCCTTAGGTCTGAGAACCACAGAAGCCAAGAAATCCATGGAGAACTTCCAGCTAGAGAGAAAGCGAGAAAGAGAGAGAGAGATTGAGAAACACATGAACATTCAACTTCAATAAAAAAAGAGACGGTCAGAAACAATTGATTGAGGGAGCGAGGGACACAATAATACAACAGATCTTCATGTTTTCTCCTACTACTGTATAAAGACAATTGACTTCTTTTCGTAGCATTATTTTTTCTGTATTCATGCCCCCCTCTCTCTCTTTTCAGCAGACAGCCTGACTCACTCCATAAAATCACTGAGGGCTCTGGGGTTTTGAGAGCTGGAAAATATTCTCTTGCTTTTTTTCCCATTATTAAGCGACTCTTAAAACCCCAGGATCAACAGTGAGGGAAAAGAGGGGAAGCATATGGAAAGGCAATGAGATAGTGGAGAAATGTGGGGTAAACGCTTGTAGCGCTTTGGTCGATGTGTCAGCGTCCGGATATGTTCTGATTTACTGCCAAACATTGTAATGCTTGAGTCCAGCTTTGCTGAATTGCTTCATTTAGCTGGTTGTCTCTAGGTTAGTGTGTCTTTAGTAGGTTGGAGTGTGTGTGTTTAGCTTAGTGGTAATGGATGACAGCAATGGAGATGTGATTCTTTTTCCAGAGAGCTTCTTCTGTAAACACTAACAAACACACACACATACAACCTCTCAGAAATCACCCATGAATGTCAAAGGGGGGCTTGCTGATGTGGAACCCTGAGTAGGGATGTTTTCCTGTTGAGTCATTCCAGACAGAGGGATCATGCCCTGGGACACAGACTTCCAGCTTTACCAGCCTCTTCCCCCTTCAAGCTTAATCTTCTTGCTTTTTCCTAAGTGATCTGCAAAACGGAAGAACAAGACAGATCCTAAGGGTTCATTCTGGAGATGTTTTCTGGCTTTTTGTAATTGACTAGGCTGCTTTGTTCAGAACAAAACTCCCAAAGAATATATATATGAAATGAGCTTACCATAACTCACCATCTGTAGATTCTAGAACCCACATGAATTCTCCTGAAAGTTTTAGAACCAACAGAGAACAGTTTGAATGTTCTAAATCTCAAACATTACGTCTGAAAGTTCTACATTAGACAGCAACACGTGTGCAACTCTAGAGCCCACCTCCATCTATCATAAACATTGACAGAAACCATGTTTATATCTTTTTTAATTTTGCAATGCTTGGATAAAAGAATTCCGTTTAAATTGCAAACAAATACAAATGTTTTTAACTCATACAGTGCCTTGCGAAATTATTCATACCCCTTCATTTTTTCACATTTTGTCATGTTGCTGCCTTGTGTTAAACTACTTTAAATTACTTTTTTCCCCACATCAATTTACACTCCCTACTCCATAATGGCAAAGCAAAAAAATGTTTTTTTAACATTTGTGCAAATTTATTAAAAATAAAAAACTGTAAAGATCCCGTTGCATAAGTATTCATACTCTTAACTCAGTATATAGTTGAAGCACCTTTACAGCCTCAAGTCTTTTTGGGTATGATGTGACAAGCTTTGCACATCTGCATTTGGCAATTATCTGCCATTCTTTGCTCACCTTTTCACCTCTCAAGCTCTGTCAGCTTGGATGGGGGCTGGCAGACATTTTCTAGAGTCCTAGTTGTTCCAATCGTCTTCCATTATGGATAATGCTTCTGTGCACCTTCAATGCAGCAGATTTTTTTTCTGAACTCTTCCCTAGATCATTGCCTTAACGCAAATCTGTCACGGCATTTTCAGCTGTTAGACCTTTTCTGAGAGGTGTGTGCCTTTCTAAATCATACTCATTCAAATGAATTTGCCACAGTTGAACTCCACTCGAAGTGTAGTAACATCTAGAAGCAATATGAATGCTCCTGAGCTAAATTTCGAGTGTCCCAGAAAAGGGTATGAATACTTATGCAACGGGATCTTCAGTTTTTTATTTTTAATAAATTTGCAAATGTTAAAAACCTATTTTTTGCTTTGCCATTATGCAGCAGGGAGTGTAGATTGATGTGGGAAAAAAAGTAATTAAAAGTAGTTTAACATAAGGCAGCAACAAAACAAAATGTGAAAAAAATGAAGGGGTATGAATAATTTCGCAAGGCACTGTACATAGCCATATGGAAGTTGTAGAACTGACCACAAAACAAAGAAAAACTATATCTATAATCTGTAAACTGCATAACCCACATTAATGTCTTATCATGCAAATGGTCTAGACCTTAAACACAGCCATCTGCAAGTTTTAGAATTGACTGCAAGAATCATGCAAGCTCTCAAACACAACTTCCTTCTGACAACACAGATGTTCTGCAACTAACCCCAATAATGACTAAGATTATCGTCAAGCAAGCAATCTAGAACACACATCTATTCTTCGTAATGCTTCAAACCCAAAGATGAACCATGTTAATGCTGTAAAACTCAAATTAACCCAAAGTTTCACTTTGTATATGTGTATATGTGAATCGACCTGATATCAAGTGTATAAGCTCTAGAACCCAAATTTATCCCCCTGAAATTTGTAGAACTAACAGTGAACTACATGAATCATCGAAAAATCGAAAGTAATAAGTGTACAATAACTGGATCCCACGTAAATCCCACTGACTGTTTAAGAACCAGCAGTGAACCATGTGAAACTTCCAGAACTGATAGCAAATGTGTATAACCGGATCACACATACAGTTGAAGTCAAAAGTTTACATAGTTTACAGAATCTGCAAAATGTTAATTATTTGACCAAAATACGAGGGATCATACAAAATGCAAGTTAATTTGTATTTAGTACTGACCTGAATAAGATATTTCAAAGAAGACAAACAAATTTACATTTACATATAGTCCACAAGAGAAAATAATAGTTGAATTTATCAACTATTCAGGTCCCACAAAATGTGTGGTTATTCAGCATTTTTGTGTTTTTGAACCCTTTCTAACAATGATTGAATGATTTTGAGATCCATTTTTTCACACTGAGGACAACTGAGGGACTCACATGCAACTATTACAGAAGGTTTAAACGCTCACTGATGCTTCAGAAGGAAAAGCTGATTTTTCATGTAGTAGTGCCCTTCAAAAACTACTTACATGTTTCCTAGAAGATAAAATAAATTTACCCTGATCTTCAAATTTAAAAAGTTTTCACCCCCCGCTCTTAATGCATCGTGGTTTCTTCTGAGCATCAGTGAGCATTTAAACCTTCTGTAATAGTTGCATTTGAGCCCCTTAGTTGTCTTCAGTGTGAAAAGATGGATCTCAAAATCATACAGTCATTGTTGGAAAGGGTTTAAATATGCAAAAATGCTGAAAATCCACAGAATTTGTGAGACCTGAAGGATTTTTCTGAAGAACAGCGGGCAGGTTAACTGTTCAGGACAAACAAGGGACTCATGAACAAATATCACTAAACACAGCTGTGGATCATTCAGGTAACAGCATCAAGTGTATGCAAACTTTTGAACAGGATAATTTTTATAAATTCAGATTATTTTCTCTTGTGGACTATATGTAAACATCTTTTATGTGAAATATCTTATTCAAGTCAGTACTAAATAAAAAACTAACATGGATTTTGTATGATCCATATTATTTTGGTAAAATAATTGACATTTTTGCAATTTCACAAGGCGTATGTAAACTTTTGACTTCAACTGTAAATCCCACTGACAGTTTTAGACCCAGCAGTGAACCGTGTGAATCTTCCAGAAATGATAGCAAGTGTATAACCTCTAGAACCTACATTTATCTCCCTGAGAGTTGTAGAACTAACAGTGAACCATGTGAATGTTCTAGAACTCAAACATCAACTAGTGTGTAAGAACTGGATCCAACGTAAATCCCACTGACAGTTTTAGAACCAGAAATGAACCATGTGAATCTTCTAGAACTGATAGTGAGTGTATAGCTTTAGGACCCACATTTATTACCCTGGAAGTCGTAGAACTGACAGTGAACCATGTAAATGTTTCAGAACTCAAAAATCAACTGAAAGATTCACTTTTGAAGTATTCAAGAACTAAAACTAAAATATATCCGACAAACCTTTTTAGATCCGACGATGAACCATTTGAATCTTCTAAAGCTGTGTGGCAATGCCCACTGACAGTTTAAGAACCAGCAGTGAAACATGTGAATCTGATAGTGAGTGTATAGCTTTAGAACCCACATTTAACACCCTGGAGGTTGTAGAACTGACAGTGAACCATGTGACTGTTTCAGAACTCAAAAATCAACTCAAAGTTCCACATTAGACAGGAATAAGTGAACAAGTACTTAAACCCACATATATCCCACTTAACATGACAATGAACCATTTGAATCTTCTAGTTTTAGTGAGTTTACAGTGAGTGTATAACTAACAGCGAACCATGTGAATGTTTTAGAACTCATAGCCAGCCACCTGAAAAGTGCAGAACTCACAGCCAGCAGGCTTAATGTGGATCAGTGATGTTAAGACACGGGGAATCCCTGCTTGGAGCACTTCGGCTGGGCACGTGGGCACCGCTCTGCCCCTCAGAGGCGACATCACAGAGCTCCCCTGGAGCGAGAAACAGGCGGAAAAATCAGACAGAGCAGAGAGTGGGTGAGATCTGGACTGGCGGCTGGATTGGTCACAGAACAAGAATGTGGAAAAAATGACACAAATAAGCAACCCACCCCCCATCAGCCGTTTCTGCTTCTTTCACTCCCTCCTTCTCTCTCTTTTCTCTTTTTTCCCTCTCCTCTTTAACGTGTTGACCAGCTGTGGTACATTCTTTCCACCTTATCCCGTGGGTCAAGCAAATCATTTCACCATCTCTCTTCCAGACTACAGAAGGAGCGAGTGTACATTCACGTTGCCTTTGAGGGGGAGAGAAAATAACAATGAACATTGAATGAGTTAGTTTATCCAAAAACGTGCAGATTTGGAAAGAGCCTTGAACAGATAAAGACAGAAAGAAAGAGAGAATGCAGCTGTTATTGTCAACAGAGCTGTCTACACCACAACGTTGCATGCTAGCAATGCAGACAAATTCGTTGCTTATGGTTGCGGTGACTAATTTCATTCTCTAGTTTTTCCCATGTCCTCGGTACACAAACAAAGATCAAAAGATGAAAGAGTTTTTTGGCCTACTCTAAATATGTAATCATCTGTGGGAGTGGATGATGTTTGTCTTATGAGTAACACTTTGTATAGACTCAAAAGCCCAAATATGAATCATAAATTCAATTCTTTTCCAAAAATGAAAAAGAGAACTCTGCTCTTTACAGATTCAGATCTATCCAAGTTCACATTTATGCTTGATGTGCTTTTGTAAATGTTCTTTTCTAAAACTTGCAAATGCATTGTGGGAAACTCAGTAAAAGGGAGCAAGGCAAACCCAGATGCTGCCTGTGTGGTAATGATTTCATTTGCAGAGCTTGTCACATGACCACTTGTGGAGTTTGAGCATGATCTGCCCACTAGTGGCCATGAGAAACACTGCATGCAGAAGCTCTCCTGGTCCCCATACGAACCCTTTTACTCAGAGAAACAGTGCACCACTATAGGACATGGAAAACACACAAATTTGGCATTTTTTTTAAAAGTAAAAAAAATTTTTTTTCTTGGTCAGAAGAAATCTACAATAAGGCAAACACAAAGAAATACTGAATGACAAAAAAAAAAAATCTATGGCAATTGAATTTGAATCTCAACCCAGAGGAGATACGGTTGGTTTCTTAACTGGATGCCCTTATGAGTTAATGGTTTCCAAATGGCTGCAGGAGAGGTGTTTGTGCATGGCTGTGGAGGTGAGGCGAAAAAAAGTGTCGACTGGAAACAGGATTTCCTCCAGCCAGCTGTCAGAATTTACACCCACCCACGAACTCAGAGACACTCCAGAACCGGGCTTTAGTTCTGGAATCGTCATCGCGGCAATGTGCCTGTATTTTAAGGAGTAGAATCAGCCGTGAGAATTTAGAGGAGGCATCTTTGCTTCCAATCACAGGTCGATATTCAAACTCCCTCCTCAGACTGGATCACAGTGCCTTTTTTTCCTCAAATTGTGTAATAGCTCTGTCCATTGGCCTGCACGCAACCTAAAGACTACAGATAAAACAATTTATATATTTTAAATTATGCAATGAACTCCTTAAAGACACAAAAATAAAGATGTAAACATGTAGTTACTACCAAATTTTGGTGGCTATTAAAACATTAGAAAATGCAGTTCACATACATAAATTAAAAGAACATTATTATACACAATATTTTTGGTTAAATGTCAGAAGACTATGCGAAATCTGATGGAGGAAATTTGACAGCAGAATTCTGTGATCGACCAATCATATACCTGTGGTATATATACACTCTTAAAAATAAAGGTTCCAAAATGGTGTTTTTGCATGATGCCATAGAAGAACCATTTTTGGCTCCCCACAGAACCTTTGAGTGAACAGTTCTCAAAAGAACCATTTTGAAGAACATTTAAAAAAATATAAAGAACCTTTTCTGTATGTATGTTCAAAGTTCTTTATGGAACCATCAATGCTAGAACCTTCCTTTTTAAAAGTGTATGCAGAATTAAAACTACTTAGTATTTCATTTCTAATGCTTTTGACTTTCTTTGGAAGTTTGGTAATTCAAACTCTGGTTCTGTCCAGCAGCCCACCTCTCTCATTTCCTATTCTCTCCGCCTTCTTTCCCTATCTGTGCTGGTGGTGCGGATATGCCAGGATCGTTTGTACTCTTCCCTCACGTTCTTGCTGTTCTCTCTGTCTTTCTCTCCCTCTCTCGTTCTGAAACTTGAGCTGTTCCAGATGTGCGCTGGAACAGAGGGGTGGTGATGTCATCATGGGCTCTGCTTCCTGCACTGTCTCTGCATCCAAAAATCAGACAAACACACACACATACACAAAAGCCAAAGAGGAAGATATAAAGGGGGGAACATTTGCCTTGGATGTAGAGAAGGGGAGGAAACAAAACGAGAAAGACTGATAGATGGTTTTGAAAAGCAGTTTAAGGGTGTGAAGACACGTTCTCTCCCACACTACAGCTACAAATACAGCACTACTGCTATAACAGCACCTCAAACAGACTATAAATAAAGTGAAGAGCTCTCATAGATTTTGGGGGTTTGTTGCCATTTGCCCTTTTTTTGACCTTCCAGTCACTCACTCTTAAAAACAAAAGTTCTCTGTGTTTCTCAAATTTTCGTATGCGTTTTTTTGTTTTAAAGCATCAAAATGCTTGCTACAGATGCAAAAACACAGAAAATTGAACGTGATCCTAATTTTTTTTTTGATGAACGAAGGTCATGGCAGCAGTGTGTAAATGTGATGGACACAACGTGAGGTCGTATTTATTTTTTAACGTGCAAAAATTTTTGATTAAATTTTCGCACTCAGTGTGCAATGACCTTTACAGTGAACATAGAAAAAACTCAGCATCCACATGGCAACACCCTAGCATCTGCCTTGAACTGCATAAGCAACTCAATATACCTCAGCAGCAGTGCAAAACAAATACACTAACATCAGTGGCTGCTTAGCAAAATGCACAATTTACAACACATTCAGAAACTGTATAGTAACACCCTAACGCGTGCATAGCAACACACAACAATGCAGCACACCCAACGCAGAATTTGCATAGCAACACAGTGGAAACTGCAAAGCAACTCACTGCATAGCAACACCCTAACAACTCAGAATACCTTAGCGACTGCATGGTAACGTCCTAGTAACTGCAGAGCAACACACTAATAATTTAATACACCACAAAAAATGCTTAGCAATACCCTAATAACTCAGAACACCTCAGCAACTGTATAGTAACACCCTAGCAACTGTACTACAACAACACATGAACAACTCACACCCTAGCAACTGCAGAACAACACACTAACAATTTAGAACACCCCAAAAACTGCATAGAAATACCCTAACAACTCAGAACACCTCAGCAACTGCACAGTAACACCCTAGCCACTCTATCACATTGAACAACTCAAAAACTGCATAGCAACTGCTCACACAAACAAACAACTCAGACACACAAACAACTTAGCAACTGCACAGTAACACCCTAGAACAACACAAACTAGTCAGAACACCCTTATAACTGCATAGCAACACCCTAACAACTCAAAATACCTCAGCAACTGGATCTTAACACCCTAGCAACTGCAGAACAAAACATGAACAACTCTGAACACCCCAGCATCTACATAGCAAAACCCTAACAACTCAGAACACCTCAGCAACTGCATATTAACACCATAGCAACTGCAGAATGACACATGAACAACTCACACCCTAGCAACTGCAGAACAACACAACACACTGGAACACCTCAAGAACTGCATAGTAACATCCTAGCAACTGCATCATAACACTCTAGGAACTGCAGAACAAAACATGAACAACTCAGAACACCCCATAATCTACAAAGCAAAACCGTAACAACTCAGAGCACCTTAGAAACTGCATATTAACACCCTAGCAACTGCAGAACAACACATGAACAACTCACACCCTAGCAACTGCAACACAACACACTAACAACTCAGAACACCTCGAAAAACTGCATAGTAATACCCTAGCCACTCTATGAGGACATATTAGCAACTCAGAACACCACAAAAAACCTGCATAGCAACACCCTAGCAACTGCTCAGCAACACACAACTTAGAATGCATTTAGAACTAACACAACTTAGAATACATCAGTAACTGCATAGTAACACCCTAGCAACTGCAGAATAACACACAAACAACTCAGAACACCCCAAAACTGCATGGCAACACCCTAACAACTGAGAACACCTCATCAACTGCATAGTAACACCCTAGCAACTGCACAATAACACCCTAGCAACTCAGAACACCCATGGCAACACCCTAACAATTCACAATACCTCAGAAACTACATAGTAACTGCAGAACAACACACAACTTAAAAACTACATAGTAACATCCTAACAACTGCAGCGCAACACACTAACAACTCAGAACACCTCAGCATCTGCCTAGCAACACAAAGTCTTAAGACTTTGGCAATGTCACATTAACACACTAACAACAGTACAGCAAAAAAAAATCAACTGTTTAGCAACACTCTAACAACTCAGAAAACCTATGAAGAGCAACCTAATAGCATTATGCTGTGTTTTTTTTTTCTTATTTTTGTATATGTAAGCACCACTCACTTTTTCTTCAGACAATGTAAAAATGCGGTTTTCAGGAGTGTATTAGTAATAGACTGAACTTTAAACATGAAAAACACATGTTTAATGTCTCTCTCTCTTTTACTCTGTCTTTCTCATGCAGACATATTTTCTCTCTCATTCACTTCAAACTCCCAACTGCACCTGGACATCCCAAAGGCATTTGAGTTGCCTCAGTCCAGATGTGTGTGTATGGAGTCAAATGGGTCAGCAGCATTTATAGGCAGAAGGGATGGGGGATTTTGTGGAGAGGGGGCCGTGTTTGGATCGTCACTGGGCAACACCACTGTAAATAAATCTGAGTGAAGGATGCACAAAGAAAAGCATGCAGAGTACAAACACACATGTACAACTTCAGATGTACATCTTTTTGTGATTTTCAGTGTAATACAGGTCAGTATGCTGAATGATTTTAACAAAAAAATAATAATAATTAAAATGAAAAACAAAGGCTAAAAAAAATGAAATAATGAATAATGAAGATAAAATAAATAGACCGACTTTTGGATCTCTTTTGATGAAGTCATTTCTTTGAGTTTAATAATCGTAATTATGTATGATGTTATCCAGCTCTGTCATGCTTGAAACAAGTGTCTTTTTAAAAGCGATGTTAAAGCAAATGTTATTTCAAGGGAAAATCAGAACATCTGAAGTCATTTTTTCTAGAGAAATAACTGGACCATCATGCAGAAAAACCTCACACTGTATTTATTACAGCAGATTGACAGCTCAGCAGAGAAGCGGCCCATCACTCTGATCCAGGAGTCTGAACCAGTAGCCAACACCAATATTCACCAAACACTTTCCAGAAAATTGCCATGTTTGAACCGCTTTCTCTCTCTCTCTCTCCTACATACCGCCCATCCTCAATGACGACTCCGGACGATTACTCAATATTTCTGCGCTGGCAGCCTTCACCGCATTTGAAAATACTTTGCGAGTGAGCAGGGGGCATTTATTTCTATTGGGCAACAAAAATGCATTGAGACTACACCCTCGATGACCTTCTAAGGAGGTTTTGCCTGATTTAGTATCAATATAGCCTTAGCTTCACTGTTTTCATGCGGTTCTGCCTTAAAAAGTCAGTGAGAGCTGGATATGTATCAAAGGTTGAGAGGCTTTCTTACAGGCCCCTGCAGCCTGATGAAATCTCACATGTCTCTTCAAATATACAAACAATACACAAGAGTCTTATAACCAATACACGAATCACTCATCAACTGATCTCATTAGTGAAGTCAAGCATTACAATAGTATTTCTTCTGCTGAGGGTTAGTGAGCTGAACAAACCTCTAACACCAAGTATTAAACTTTGGCCTGTAACCCTGCACTGTTTGTGCTTCTGACATAAATTATTCCTCAAATCATTTGACTTACTTTTATTACTTTTCTGAACTTATTTCAAAGCTGGAAGTCGATAAAAGAAGGAAAGTAGTTAGCAACAACCCAGAATACCCACCAACTGCATAGCAATACACTGAAAACCACCAATAACACCTTAGCAACCACATAACACCAACTGCACAACAACACACTTAACAACTCAGAACACCTCATGAACTGCATAGCAACACCCTAGCAACTGCATAGTGAAACACCAACAACTCAGAACACCTCAAAAACTGCACAGGAACACCCTAACAACTGCATAGTGACACATTAATGAATCAGAACAGCTCAAAAACATAAAACACCTCAGCAACTGCATAGCAGCACCCTAGCAACTGCACAGCGACACACAAACAATTCAAAGCACCCCAAAACTGTATACCAACACCACAGCATCACACTAACAACTCAGAACACCTCAAAAAACTACATAGCAACACCTTGTCAACTGCACAGTGACATGCCAACAACTCAAAACACCCCAAAACTATAAACCAACACCACAGCGACACACTAACAACTTAGAACAGCTCAAAAACTGCATAGCAACACCCTAGCAACTGTGCAGGAACAAACTAACAACTTAAAACATCTTAGTAACTAAACAGCAACTCAATAACAACTGCATAGCGGAAGACCAACAACTCAGTACACCTCATAAACTACATAACAACATCCTAGTAACTGCACAGCAACACCCTAGCAACTGCACAGCAAAACACCAACTCAAAACACCCCAAAACTGTACACCAACACCAAACTGACATACCTCAAAAACTGTATAACATCCTAGAAACTGCAGTTACACACTAAAATCTGCATAGTAACATCCCATCAACTGCATACCAAACCAGAACACCTCAAAAAATGCATAGCAACACCCTAGCAACTGCACAGTGACACACTAACAACTCAGAACAACTAGAAAATGCATAGCAAAACCCTAACAACTCAAAACAACTCAACATCTGCCTTGCCCTAGCAACTACAGAACATCACACTAACTCAGAACACAGCAAAAACTGCATAGCAACACCCTAGCAACTTCACAGCGACACACCAGCAACTCAAAAGACCTCAGAAACTGCACAGCAACACCCTACCAACTGCATAATGACAAACTAACAACTCAGAACACCTCAAAAACTGCATAGCAACACCTAGCAACTGCACAGTAACACACTAACAACTCAGAACAAACTGCATAACAACACCCTAGCAACTGTGCAACAACTAACTAACAACGTAAAACACCTCAGCAACTGCATAGCAAAACACTAACATCTAAGAACACCCCAAAACTGCACAGTGCACACAAACACACTTACAATTCAGAACGCCTCAAAAACTGCATACTAACATGTATCAACTGCATAGCGATATATTACAAAACCAGAACAACCCAAAAAAACACATAGCAACACCCTGGGAACTGCACAGCGACACACTAACAACTCAGAACACCTCAGCAACTGCACAGCAAAACACCAACTCAAAACACCCCAAAACTGTACACCAACACCAAACTGACATACCTCAAAAACTGTATAACATCCTAGAAACTGCAGTTACACACTAAAATCTGCATAGTAACATCCCATCAACTGCATACCAAACCAGAACACCTCAAAAAATGCATAGCAACACCCTAGCAACTGCACAGTGACACACTAACAACTCAGAACAACTAGAAAATGCATAGCAAAACCCTAACAACTCAAAACAACTCAACATCTGCCTTGCCCTAGCAACTACAGAACATCACACTAACTCAGAACACAGCAAAAACTGCATAGCAACACCCTAGCAACTTCACAGCGACACACCAGCAACTCAAAAGACCTCAGAAACTGCACAGCAACACCCTACCAACTGCATAATGACAAACTAACAACTCAGAACACCTCAAAAACTGCATAGCAACACCTAGCAACTGCACAGTAACACACTAACAACTCAGAACAAACTGCATAACAACACCCTAGCAACTGTGCAACAACTAACTAACAACGTAAAACACCTCAGCAACTGCATAGCAAAACACTAACATCTAAGAACACCCCAAAACTGCACAGTGCACACAAACACACTTACAATTCAGAACGCCTCAAAAACTGCATACTAACATGTATCAACTGCATAGCGATATATTACAAAACCAGAACAACCCAAAAAAACACATAGCAACACCCTGGGAACTGCACAGCGACACACTAACAACTCAGAACACCTCAGCAACTGCACAGCAAAACACCAACTCAAAACACCCCAAAACTGTACACCAACACCAAACTGACATACCTCAAAAACTGTATAACATCCTAGAAACTGCAGTTACACACTAAAATCTGCATAGTAACATCCCATCAACTGCATACCAAACCAGAACACCTCAAAAAATGCATAGCAACACCCTAGCAACTGCACAGTGACACACTAACAACTCAGAACAACTAGAAAATGCATAGCAAAACCCTAACAACTCAAAACAACTCAACATCTGCCTTGCCCTAGCAACTACAGAACATCACACTAACTCAGAACACAGCAAAAACTGCATAGCAACACCCTAGCAACTTCACAGCGACACACCAGCAACTCAAAAGACCTCAGAAACTGCACAGCAACACCCTACCAACTGCATAATGACAAACTAACAACTCAGAACACAGCAAAAACTGCATAGCAACACCCTAGCAACTGCACAGTAACACACCAGCAACTCAAAAGACCTCAGAAACTGCACAGCAACACCCTACCAACTGCATAATGACAAACTAACAACTCAGAACACCTCAAAAACTGCATAGCAACACCTAGCAACTGCACAGTAACACACTAACAACTCAGAACAAACTGCATAACAACACCCTAGCAACTGTGCAACAACTAACTAACAACGTAAAACACCTCAGCAACTGCATAGCAAAACACTAACATCTAAGAACACCCCAAAACTGCACAGTGCACACAAACACACTTACAATTCAGAACGCCTCAAAAACTGCATACTAACATGTATCAACTGCATAGCGATATATTACAAAACCAGAACAACCCAAAAAAACACATAGCAACACCCTGGGAACTGCACAGCGACACACTAACAACTCAGAACACCTCAGCAACTGCACAGCAAAACACCAACTCAAAACACCCCAAAACTGTACACCAACACCAAACTGACATACCTCAAAAACTGTATAACATCCTAGAAACTGCAGTTACACACTAAAATCTGCATAGTAACACCCCATCAACTGCATACCAAACCAGAACACCTCAAAAACTGCATAACAACACCCTAGCAACTGAACAGTAACACACTAACAAATCAGAACAGATCACAAACTGCACAACAACACCCTAGCAACTGCACACTAACATCTCAGAACACCTCAAAGTATGCATAGCAACTGCACAGTAACACACCAACAACTCAGAACAGATCAAAAATTGCATAGCAACACCCTAGCAACTGCAAAACCACAACCTAACAAATTAAAACACCTCAAAGTATGCATAGCAACTGCACAGTGATACACTAACTCAGAACACCTCAAAATTCCATAGCAACACATTACCAAACCAGAACATCCCGAAAACTGCATAGCAACACCCTAGCAACTGAACAGTAACACACTAACAAATCAGAACAGATCACAAACTGCACAGCAACACCCTAGCAACTGCACACTAACATCTCAGAACACCTCAAAGTATGCATAGCAACTGCACAGTAACACACCAACAACTCAGAACAGATCAAAAATTGCATAGCAACACCCTAGCAACTGCAAAACCACAACCTAACAAATTAGAACACCTCAAAGTATGCATAGCAACTGCACAGTGACACACTAACTCAGAACACCTCAAAATTTCATAGCAACACATTACCAAACCAGAACATCCCGAAAACTGCAAAGCAACACCCTAGCAACTGAACAGTAACACACTAACAAATCAGAACAGATCACAAACTGCACAGCAACACCCTAGCAACTGCACACTAACATCTCAGAACACCTCAAAAACTGCTTAGCAACTGCACCGTAACACACCAACAACTCAGAACAGATCAAAAACTGCATAGCAACACCCTAGCAACTGCACAGTAACACACTCACATCTCAGAACACCTCACAAACTGCATAGTAACAGCCTATCAACCGCAAAACGACACACTAACAACCCAGAACACCTCAAAAATTGCATAGCAACACATTACCAAACCAGAACATCCCGAAAACTGCATAGCAACGCCCTAGCAACTGAACAGTAACACACTAACAACTCAGAACAGATTAAAAAAAACTGCATAGCAACATCCTAGCAACTGCACTACGACACACTAACAAGAACAAAAACACACAGCAACATGGTCAAGAAAATAGGGAAATTGGTTAGCATCAACCCAGAATACTGTGGAAACTCATAGAAAACCACCTTTAACACCTTAGCAACCATATTTGTGCAGCCTCACACACCATCCTTGCATTGTATCAGTCATTATAATATTGGTGACACTTCATATTAATATGATATTTAATGCTATATCGCAGCATTCGCAGTCTTAAAAAACAGTAATTTTTTAAGACTAAGTTCTGCATTGCATGGTTCTAGAAGCGGTGTGGTTGGGCGGTTGGGTTTGGCAACTCTGTGCCAGTATAAACATGAGCAAAACATTTCCCCCTGCAAACAACCTAACCTATCACAAGCTAACCATCAACTAATCACAGCTAATTAAATCAATGAGAAATTGCTGGAAAGGTAAACACAAGGCTTTCAGTGGAGTGGAGACCTTGAAGCAGTTAAGCCGAGGTAAAACACACAAATCTGGTGCACACAGACACGTGGATGGAGCCAGAAATTAGTCATGATATACCCACATAGAAAATCAGAATTTCCTATAAAATAAGAGAGAAAGAGTACATAGTGAGTAAAAGGTTATTAGTGTTAATGTGTCATCATACAGCGATCCTAAATTACTCCCCAAGAGGAACCCATTAGAACTTTTCTACCACTAAAGGGACATCTTGCAGCAATTGCAGTAAAACTGGTGGCAGAGAGCCACAGCTCCAGTAAAAACAGAAATACTGTGAAATATTTTACAGTTTAAAAGAAAAAAAGTAATTTATTCCTCTGATGCAAAGCTGAATTTTCAACATCAGTAATGCAGTCTTCAGTCAAATGATCCTTCAGAAATCATTCTAATTTGCTGATTTCCTCAAGAAACATCCTACTGACCCCAAACTTTTAAATCTAATTATTTACAAACGCAAAAATAAATCTTTCAAACAGCTAAATGGCTGTCACATGACCTCATATTGCACGTCGTTAATTTCTCAGCAAGTGACCTCATTAAAATGAAAACTGTTATTTTGCCATTTTTATTCCAATTTTTGCGCACAAAGTCTTCACTGTTGCCAATCTGATCATCTGATATTAAAGGATTGTGTGTAATAGCAGTCCAAAGGTCAATCAAGTGCATTGCAAAACAGTAGTTTTCAAAATAGTAGTTTGTTTCAAAAAAGAGAGAGAGAGTGGATAGATGAAAACTAAATAAGTTAAAAAGGGAACATATGAACAAGAAAGGGAAGGAAGAGGGACAGGAAATGGAATATAAGAGGGATAGAGGGAAAACGCACATGAGAAGAGTTCCACGTGTACATTTGGGCAGGAAACTGTATATCTTCAGCAGGACATGAAAGAAAAACTAGGGGAGGGGGGAAACATGGTGCAGAGAGAGAGAGTGAAATAGAGGAAAAACAGTCATCATCCCGACTTTCCATCCATCACCCCATCTTTCTGAAGGGGGGCGGGGATGCGGTCATTGGTCGGAACCGTTCAGTATGCTAGAGGTGGTCTGAATGTCTACTGCCAGACATGATGATACAGATACTGTGGTCTGAAACGCTCCAAGATGACATTAACCCCTTAAAGGGATAGTTGACCTAAAAATAAAAGTTCTGTCATCATTTACTCATCCTCATGTTGTTCCAAACCTGAATGACTTTCATTCATTTGTGGAACACAAAGATTGAATCATTTCTTGTGTACACTACCAGTCAAAGGTTTTTGGACAGTATGATTTTTAATGTTTTTTTTTTTTTTTTTTTTTTTTTTAAAGAAGTCTCTTCTGCTCTCCAAGCTTGCATTTATTTGATCCAGAGCACAGCAATTTTGTTTCATTATTTAAAATAACTTTTTTTTTATTTAAATATATTTTAAAATCTAATTTATTTATTTGATTTCAAAACTGAATTTTTAGCCTCATTACTCCAGTCATATGATCCTTGAGAAATCGTTCTAATGTTCTGATTTGCTGCTCAAAAAAACATTTATTATTATTATTATTACTATGTTGAAAACAGCCGAGTAGAATTTTTTCAAGTTTCTTTGATGAATAGAAAGTTCAGAAGAACTTTTTAACATTATAAATGTCTTTATCATCATATATAGTTTTACTGACTCCACGCTTTTTAATAATATAGTGTATAATGTTCAGATAAATGCTGTTCTTCGGATTTTTCTATTCATCAAAGAATCCTAAAAAATAAAATGTAGTCAGCTGTTTTAAATATTGATAAAGTTTCTTGAACAGCAAATCAGAATAATAGAATGACACTAAAGACTGGAGTAATGATGCTGAAAATTCAGCTTTGATCACGGGAATAAATTACATTTTAAAATATATTCAAATAGAAAGCAGTTATTTTAAATAGTAAAAATATTTCACAATATTACTGCTTTTGACGTATTTTGGATCAAATAAATGCAGGCTTGGTGAGCAGAAGAGACTTCTTTAAAAAACATTAAAAATCTTACTGTCCAAAAACTTTTGACTGGTGGAGTACGTCCATACGTTAGCGAAAGCTAAAGTTTTAAATATAGATATTTTAAACAATTTAAAACATGGATTCGCTTCAGGAGGCCTTTATTACACTTTTTTAATGATAGATGGATGCAATTTATTGGACTATAGAATCTCAACAGCCATTCACTGGAATTATAAAACTTGGAAGAGTCAGGACATTTTTAATATATAACTCTAATTGTATTTGTCTGATAGAATAAGTCATATACACCTAGGATGGCTTGAGGGGGAAGTAAATCATGGGGTTATGATCATTTTTGGGTGAGCTATTCCTTTAAGCATCCTAATTTAAATCTTGGAAGCTCCAGTGTCCATTTTTCTAAAGGGATGGAAATGCACCACCCAGAATTTCTCTATTCCCTTTCCATGAATGAAACCAGGTCATACAGGTTTGAAATTCACAAATAGCCTCATTTTAAGTGAACTTTTGCTTTAAAGAGAGATAAACCTCAAAATGGAAAAGGTTAAAGAATGTTCCAGCCTTGGACCAGTGAGAGGGAATCTGTGTGGATCTGGACCGTGGCATCTTTATAAGAGGAAACATACTGTATAAAGACTCAAAATGATGTTGGGACACTACAAAGTCAACTCGGTGAACAGAGGCCACTTTGTGCTCTGGGAAACGTAGTTCTAACCTTCACCGTCTTTGGAAGTGATTCGTTTTTGTGGTTTCTGAGACCTTGGATTTTAAATGTCATGGACTATCCGTCAGAAACCTAGAAAAAACAAACTGTGTGATTAAAACCATATTAAACTGATCGACTGCATTAGCTAATGTTGCATGCGGTTAGTATGACTAACTAGATTTCAGTTTCGGAAGAAAACAAGAGTAGTGCTGACCTGTGCGCAAAGGTCTGACCAGGCCAGTGCTGAAAGCAAGCTTTCTTGAACCTTCTAGATCTTTGTCCTCCATTCTGTTTTGCTATTTACTTTTCACTTTATTCCCATCTGGTGTGTAGTATTCATGTATTTTTGGCCGAGCAGATCTTTCTCTCACTCTCTTTGCTGAGTAGCAGTGTGACTCAGTCCCGCAGTGATGATGAAATTGGTTCGGGTCCACTGGGTCCAAGTTCTGGCAGTACGGACCAGAAAAAGCGCCAGTAACACGGAAACTTACACTGCAGCCAGAAGAGTGGAAAACATTCACACAACACTGCAAAAACCGAACAACACAAAAACATCCGTGCCTAGTGACCAGCCACGAACGAGGGACCCCACAACTCTTGTGCTTGTTTGTTTTGGATGAGTTGACTGTTCAAACTTTGAGATTTACAACAGATAGCTGGACGACTTGCTAATGTCTTTTCTATGTTGTCCTGAAGAAGGCCACAAGCTGTCACATCTCACCAATAGAGAATGACATAAAATGTCAAAAAATACAGTGTACAGTAGCTGTTTTTTTTGTCGATATTTGCCTGCAAACCAGATTTATTTTTTTGTGCGCTACACATAGTGTTTTCAAACCAAAAAAACATCGTTAACTATCCACCTTTTTCTTCAGCGTGGAAATAAACCTATATGGCTGAAACTTCCAGTATATTATTCGCTATAGGGAAATAATGAGAATAACAACGCGGAGAAAACGTAAAACTGCACTACAAACCAGTGTGTTCTTATTTAAGATAATACATTAAAATCATGATAAGGCACAAATTTCCAATATCAAGCAGCAAAAGGAGCTAAAAATAGCTAGAGACCGGGAAGCCAGACCAATAACGTTAACAGTCTCACTGGAAGAAAAAAGTGGATACGAAATTGAAAAAACTAATCATTCCAAATTGACTTCCGAGAACTTCCCAGCGACAAATAATTTGTCTGTCCAAAACAGCCGATCGGAGCACATTTCTGTTAAATGAAGACCAATGAGGATTTGCGGGGGGAGGGGCTACACTAGCGCCACAGAAATTATGTGACAAACAAAATGTGCTAGTGAGGAAAAGAACAAATCCATTTTAAGCATTTAATTTGTTTTTAACAGATCCACAGCATTTGTAGGGTTAAAAACGTCAGATGCGGCAATGGAACAAACAAAAACACTCAGACGCTACAAAAGATGTGAGACTCCATCAGGGTTGCCAGGTTTTCACAACAAAACCCGCAAAATTGCTATCAAAAACTTGGTTCCTGTTTTTTTTTTTAGCAGGACTCCCCTGTGCTCCTGGTAAAATTTGCGTTCCAGGGGTTAAAATCCATGTTATTGCAATCGCTTCAACCTGCAGACATGAAAATCAACCTACGGCAACAGTTTTAAGTAGCTTAATTCCACGGGAAAAACGCAGATGAGACTGGAAGCCAGATCCATAAATTTCAGTCTCACAGGAAGAAAAAAAGTGGATACAAGAGTTCTAAAATTAAGAAAATAAATCATTTCAAACTGACATTGTGTAAACTTCCCAGCGACAAATAATTTGTCTGTCCAGAACAGCCAATCACAGCACATTCCTGTTAAATTAAGACCAATGAGGACTGGGGGGCGGGGCTACACTACACAACGCCACAGAAACAAAGTGACGAACAAAATGTGCTAGTGAGAAAACACAAATCCATTTTAAGCATTTCATTCGTGTTTTACAGATCCAGATCGTTTTTAGGGTTAAAAACTTCAGATGTGGGCAGTGGAACGAAAAAAAAAACAAAAAAAACAATGTGAGGTTGAACGGCGTCATTTAGACGCTACAAAAGATGCGAGACTCCATGTTTTCACAACAAAACCCACGAAATTGCTATCAAAAGCTTGGTTCCTGTTTTTTTTAGTGGGGCTCCCCTGGTTAAATTTACATTTTAGGGGTTAAATACCACGTTATTGGAATCGCTTCAATCTGCGGACATGAAAATCAACCCACGGCAACAGTTTTAAGTAGCTTAATTCCACAGGAAAAGCGCGGGCTTGGCAACACTAGTCCAACAAGTCAGTCTAGCCCACATTTGTGACCCTGGACCACAAAACCAGTCAAAAGGGTCAATTTTATGAAATTGAGATTTACACATCATCTGAACGCTGAATAAATAAGCTTTCCATTGGTGTACGGATTGTTAGAATTGGACATTTGTTAGGATATTTGGCCAAGATACAACTATTTGAAAATCTGGAATCTGAGCGTGCAAAAAATCTAAATATTGAGAAAATCACCTTTAAAGTTGTCCAAATTAAGTTCTTAGCGATGCATATTACTAATCAAAATATAAGTTTTGATATATTTCCGGCAATACATTTACAAAATGTCTTCATGGAACATGATCTTTACTTAACATCCTAATGATTTTTGGCATTAAAAGAAAAATCTGTCATTTTGACCAATACAATGTAGTTTTGGGCATTGCTGCAAATATACCCATGCTACTTAAGACTGGTTTTGTAGTCCAGGTCACATTTTCATAGAAAATGCAATGGAAAAGCATTGCAGTGGAACACAAAAAGTAAACATCCCCTTAAAATGCGTTCCAAATAGGAGAAATTCATGTCAAAATTGCGCCAGTTGTTATTTTTGCAAAACATTGCAAGATCTCCAAAGCTCTTATTGTGGAGCCTTTCAAGCGAACAGAGAATAAGGATGATCACTTAATTATGGAATGCAGTTACTCTATCGAAGATTGTTGCCCTCAATATAGTGCTCACCACAAAACAAATCTTGAAGTCAACATGAAACATCTGCAAACTGTTTTACTCACATAATGTGATATATCTGTTTTCTCCATCAGGAGTTGGTTAAAAGTGTCTATATTTCAAGTTGGAGGAAAGGGGCTAAAAAAACATGAGGCCTCGACGATGTCACCTGAAAAGAAAGTTGTTTAAGAGGTGGACAATGTTACATTTCGAAAAAAAGATTCTACTTTTTCTTTAAAAGAAAGTAAACAGGATCAATGTTTGTTGACTTTAAAAGACAGACCGAGTGGTTTTTCACTTTTACACATCACTATCTCTATTACTGACAATCCCATCTTAACAATAAGTCAGCTAATTTCACACACGTGTTCACTCGCAGATCTAGCCACATCGAGGATCATTTCTCACCCGGTGAGTCATGCGCTAGATGACGTGAGCGTTCTGGCTGCTGCGGTGCTGTGTGACCCACGTTTGTGGTTTTATGAGGGAGACGGAGAACAGATTGGCTTGTCAGAGGTTCGTTTTCGAGCAATGTTTGGTTTAAGTGCTACATTGTAATGAAACTCAACATGATAGATGGAGTTTGCTGGAGCCGCTGCACTGCTGACTCATACTGTGGAGAATGTGGAAGGGTCACTGCATGTAGGAGGAGGAGAAGAAGGAGAAGAGGAGGAGGAGGTTGGGGCCCCAGAGGGCCACAGGGACCCAACATCTGGAGAGCCGACTCGATCCATAGCGACACCGCAATGAAAACGGTGTGAAACGTGAGCCGGATCTGGGGCAGAAAGATTTGGATCTAAATCCAGTCTGACACTAAATAAAGACAAGAGATATTGAAAGTTTTCGAAAGAAACAGGAATCCAGCGTCTGTCTGGGACTGCAAATGTCAAAAACAGACTTGGCCTTGTAAAACTAACACACACACGTCTGCTTCGGTCATTAGTGAAGGGAAAAAAAAGCTGGAGGGAAAGATTAAGAAATGGGGCATTAGTAACTTTGTTCAAACTTTTCCTAAACTCTTCTCTAAATCATTGTGTCACATTAAAGTGGTTATTTAAGCAATATGGTACAAGAGGCTCTAATACATTATGAATAAAAGGTCAAGGTTTGGCTGGATAGTGGAACTGAGCATGTATGAGTAAATTAACAGTGTAATGAGCATTTTGAAATGTTGTATTGAACAATCATCATCCAAGATTGGAAGTATCCTATAATGAGCAAATCTCAATCGCCTGTAAAAGACTTTCACACCTATCAAACTCCTCTGTGGTGGAGTGTGACTGCCACCTAGTGGACACACCATGCAAACACATTTCGTTATACACATGTTGTTACTATTATTATTCAAAATAATTCATTAAATGTCTAATCAATACAGGAAAAATATTACTGCAATAATACTTTTGCACTCTTAAAAAAGGTATCAAATATTAATGGATGTTTTAATTTAATATCGGAGCTTTTCTGATGGAAAGTGTAAATGTGTCAAAGTAACGTCCCTGTTTAATATTATCTATTATAATATTAATATATTATCTATTGAAAACTTTTTTATTGTTTTTTTCCGCTCACCAAGCCTGCATTTATTTGATCCAAAGTACAGCAAAACAGTAACATTTTGAAACATTTTTACTATTTAAAATAACTGTTTTCTATTTGAATATATTTTAAAATGTAATTTATTCCAGTGATTTCAAAGCTGATTTTTTACTTTTTTAGCATCAGTCCAATAACATGATCCTTCAGAAATCATTCTAATAATCTGATTTGCTGCTCAAAAAACATTTTTTATTATTATTACTATTATGTTGCAAACAGCTGAGTAGAATTTTTCAGGTTTCTTTGATGAATAAAAAGTTCAGAAGAACAGCATTTACATTATAAATGTCTTTATCATTAAACAATTTGTCTTTTAATCAATTTAAAGGATCCTTGCTAAATAAAACTATTTACTATAAAAACCCCTTTATATATTTTTTTTTACTTCAATTCAATTTAGAACCATTATTGTTACTATTATTATTATTTAAAATATTTTATTAAAAGTCTAAATCAGTACAGACATATAGTACTGCTGCATAATACTTTCGCACTAATTTTTTTTTTTTTTAATCAAATATTGATGGATGTTTAATTTAATACCAGAGCTTTTTTGATGGAAAACAGTGTAAATATGTCAAACTAACGTCCCCGTTTAATATTATTTATTCAGTAAGTATGACATCCACAGTATATTCCATACTGTATGCATGGAATACCCTGTATTTGTTAATTAACCTACTAGTTACCAAAAGTGCAATATACACTAACAGTCAAAAGTTTTTGCACTGTATGATTTTTTTTTCTTTTTTTAAAGAAGTCTCTTCTGCTCACCAAGCCTGCATTTATTTGATCCAAAGCCTAGCAAAAACATTACTTTTGAAATATTTTTACTATTTAAAATAACTTTTCTATTTGAATATATTCCAAAATGTAATTTATTCCTGTGATTTCAGTGCTGAAATTTTAGCATCATTAATTTAGTCACAGAATCATTCAGAAATCATTCTAATATTCTGATTTGCTGTTCAAAAAAACATTTATTATTATGTAGAAAACTGCTGAGTAGAATATTTTCAGGTTTCTTTGATGAATAAAAAGTTCAGAAGAACAGCATTTATCTGAAACAGAAATCTTTTATAATATTATAAATGTCTAAATGTCTTTATCATCAATTTATAGCATCCTTGCTCAATAAAAGTATCAATTTCTATCATTTCTAGAATCCTGAAAAAAAGTACTCATCTGTTTTAAATATTAAAAATAAATGTTGCTTGATTAGCAAATTAGAATGATTTCTGAGGGATCATGTGACACCTACAGACTAAAGCAATGATGTTAAAAATTCAGTTTGATCACAATAAATTACATTTTAAAATAAATTCAAATAGACAGTTATTTTAAATAGTAAACATATTTTACAATATTACTGCTTTTGCTGTATTTTGGATCAAATAAATGCAGGCTTGGTGAGCAGAAGAGACTTTTTAACATTAAACATTAAAAATCTTACAGTCCAAATTGGAAGCATATACTGAATATGTTAGTATACAGTATGTACTGCACGGTAAGGTAAACAATACTGTAGTATTCTATTCCAAACTAGCATGTTTCAAATCATAGAATCAGAAGTCTGATATTTGTGGTTTATATTTTGTCATGGGACAAAGATTTCTGAGGCTAATTATTTTGAGGAAAGCTTATGAAAAACACATTGTCTTTGGAATATTGTGTGCAGATGAATCACACACAGTAAGACAGGACTACAATTTACATTTTTATGTGGTTTTTAATATTTGTTTTGGAAAATGTACACAAATAGCTAAAAATACAAAGAACTGAAAGCTTGTTTTCTTCGTGGTGCTGCGTGCAACAAACAGCAGATTATATATTACACATATTCATATTTACAAAATCAAGACTTTATTGTTTTGAACATATGAACATATTTACAAGAACACATGCAGATATGCGCAGCTACCTCCTCTAGTGTTTAAGGAGGGCGTCCATCTGCATGTTCACCTTCTTTGTTTTGGGATGACTTTGTTTCCGCTGGTGGCCACCGGGATTAGAAGTTTCCGATACTCGAGTGGAAGATATTTCTCTATCAGTATATTCACAGGCGTGCTGTCTGTCACAAAGCCCTGCCTGAGAAAAACAACAGAAACAAGTACTTCCGCATGATAAATATAACCAATTTGCAAAATCGAACAAAAAGCTGAAAATCATACAAAAATTAAAGGAATAGTGAATGAACCACAGTGAATGGGTCCCGTCAGAAAGAGAGTCCAAACAGCCAATAAAAATATCATAATAATCCACAAACACAGCTTTTCACTTCACAAGATGTTAACTGATGGACTGGAGTGGTGTGGATTATTGTGATGTTTTTATCAGCGGTTTGGACTCTCATTCTGACGGCACCCATTCACTGCAGAGGATCCATTGGTGAGCAAGTGATTTAATGCTAAATTTCTCCAAATCTGTTCTGATGAAAAACAAACTAGTCTACATCTTGGATGGCCTGAGTGTGAATACATTTTCAGCATATTTTAATTTTTTTTGTTGTACTATTGCTTTAATATTTACCTTCTCATGAGGAGCTCAAAATCTTCAACCTCAATAGTTTTACGTTTGGCGTGAGTAGCGTACGCTTCCAGATCATCCGCTAGCCGTTCAAAGTACTTCTTAAGACTAAGGAATAAAAAAAAGCACACACATACATTGGAGGAGATGTAACTTCAAATATACATGTTGCAATAGGGTAGATAATTGTTCCCTGAGCACTTACATTTCATTAATGGCAGGGTAGACGTCACTGGCCACCTTGCTCTTGGCAAAGTGCTTGAACACACTCATGACGTAACTCTTGGGAAGAACATCAACCCCTGTTTGACGCTTCTGTCTCGGGGCTCGTTTGGCAGCCTGAGGGGCAGGACTGAAAAAAAAAAATGGGTTTTAAATTTGCGTTAGGAGACAGTGTAAAATGGACACCGGGAAGAGGAATGTTTTTAGTATATTACCCAGCATTTAGTTCTTTAAGGACTGTTGGCGTAGCCTGCGCAGTAGGACTCGCGAAAACTCTTTTCTGTCTTACAAACGCAGGAGTTTTCATGGACAGTTCTGAAATAAAAGAAAAAATGCTCAAGTAAATGCAAGTTATGCTTGTTATATCTGATTTGCAATAAATCACTCTTTTGAAATGGTTCTTTTTAATAAATTGACTCACAAAGGTTTAACTTGATAAAAAAAAAAGTTTAAAAATTTTAATACATTCAACATACAGTTGAAGTCAAAAGTTTACATAAACCCTGCAGAATCTGCAAAATGTTAATTATTTTACCAAAATAAGAGGGATCATACAAAACACATGTTATTTTTTAATATAGTACTGACCTGAATAAGATATTTCACATAAAAGATGTTTACATATAGTCCACAAGAGAAAAAAAGTAGAATTTATAAAAACGACCCTGTCCAAAAGTTTACATACACTTGATTGATCCAGTTTTTTTTTTTAGCATTTTTGTGTATTTGAACCCTTTCCAACAATGACTGTATGATTTTGAGATCCATCTTTTCACACTGAGGACAACTGAGGAACTCATATGCAAGGTTCAAACAGAAGGTTCAAACACTCGCTGATGCTTCAGAAGGAAACATAATGCAATAAGAGTCAGGGGGTGAAAACATTTAAACAGAACGAAGATGTGTACATTTTTCTTATTTTGCCTAATTCACTTTTTTTTCCATTTAGTACAGCCTTTCTGAAGCTACAGAAGATACTTACATGTTCCCCAGAAGACAAAAGTAAAATTTACCCTGATCTTTAAATCCAAAACATTTTCACCCCCTGGCTTTTAATGCATTGTGTTTCCTTCTGAAGCATCAGTAAGCGTTTACTAAGATCAACTGGATGTGAAAGTGGGAGTCACCTGCACTAAGTGCGTCGTCATCATCCTCCTCCTCTTCTTCATGTGGAAGTTCAGGGCTCTGATTGGCTGGTTCAGAGTCCATCAACTCATCTTCCTCCTCTGACTGGTTCACTTCTTCTGGGGCGTCATCATCTTCTGCAAACTCTGGCACATCTTCCTCAGCCAGACTAGCCTCATGTTGCCGTGACCTCTGCTCTTCTGTGCTGACCTCTGCTGTAGAGTGGAGCTGAGGAAACTCTGGACTGCCCGGTGTTTCTCTTTCTTCATCTGGAACATCCTGTAAACTCTCTCTGCTCTCGTCGACAAGATCCAAAAGATCTAAACAGAAACAAGGTTTTTAGCCTACAAATAAACTGAATTATCTGTTGTCACTGGTGAAGAACTTTCTGATTTTGTCACTTCAGGTAGTCTCGTTGTCCTCACCTTTCTCTCTTGGGTTCAATCCAGCTCCAAAACTCTTTGTGACTCTTGTGAAAGCAGGAATTCCCAAGACAGCGCCTCCTCCCTCTGAGCGGTGAGCTCTACGAGTTATTCGCTCTAGATAATGTGAGCTGTCTGGGTTCTCTTCAGCATTTTCATGTTCAGCTTCAACAACCTCCTCATCCTGAACTTCCTCAGCATTCTCTTCCTCAAATTCTTTAACGTTTTCATCCTCAACTTCCTCAACATTCTCATCGTCAACTTCCTTAACGTTCTCATCCTCGACTTCTTCAACGTTCTCATCCTCAACTTCTTCAACGTTCTCATCCTCAACTTCTTCAACGTTCTCATCCTCAACTTCTTCAACGTTCTCATCCTCAACTTCTTCAACATTCTCATACTCAACTTCTTCAACGTTCTCATCCTCAACTTCTTCAACGTTCTCATCCTCAACTTCTTCAACATTCTCATACTCAACTTCCTCAACGTTCTCATCCTCAACTTCCTCAACATTCTCATCCTCAACGTTCTCATCCTCAATTAACTCAACACTGTCATCCTCAATTTCCACAACTTTTTGATCCTCGGTTTCCACAACGGCCTCATACTCAATTTCCACAACATTCCCAATCTCAACTTCCTCCACAAATTCTTGTTTTTGTAGCTCCACATCATGAGATTCAGGCAGTGATTCTGTCATTGCCTGTGTTGGAGCAAGTACAATATCATCTTCTGCACTCAACAATTCATCATCTTGGGATGAAGGCACTACCTCTTCCTCTTCATCATCCTGTGATTGCATCTCATGATCTTTTTCTTCTTGAATTAAAGGTTCTGAGTCGGGAACTTCACTGACTCTCTCAAGCTCATGTTCTGCATCCCTTTCCATCTCTTCAGATCGTCCCATTGTGTCGTCTTTTTTAGGCTGCACGTACAGCTCTGTGACATCACTGAGGCCGAGTGTGAACTTCTGCCAAGAAGAATCTTCAAGAGTTTTTCCATCCTGAAATACAGAGTGATCTAAAGGAGAGAGAACCCCATTTTAGATAGAGACAAAATAGCATGGATGCAAATTTTTAGACTTAGTTTATGTAAACCTTGGTTAGGGCCTTGCTCCAAGCACCTCTGAACGGCCTCATCAAATGCATCTACAGACGGCAGCCTCCGATTGGATACCTTCCTCTGGAGCCCCGCCCTCTCAGTGCACTTCTCCACAAATGGGGTCTTCAAGGTCAGGTTCAGGCCACTGAAAGAAAATGAACGTGAATGAAGCACATGCAAAATGCCTCAATCAAACATCAAAACAGCTCAATGTTTTACTCAATCTTCCCAGCCTGGCAACCGCATGCAAACCAAAAACTTATCTTCTAAAAATATTTTCCTTAAAAATCATCCAATCTGTTGAGTTAGTTGAGGAGAGAAAATAATAACTGAATTTATAAAAATTACTCTGTTCAAAAGTTTACATACACTTGATTCTTAATACTGTGTTGTTTTTGTGTATTTGAGCCCTTTCCAACAATGACTGTATGATTTTGAGATCCATCTTTTCACACCGAACACAACTGAGGGACTCATATAAAACTACTGCAGAAAGTTCAAACGCTCACTGATGCTCCAGAATGAAACACAATGCATTAAGAGCCAGAGGTGTAAACTTTTTAACAAAATGAAGGTGTGTATAGTTTTCTTATTATGCCTATCGTAACCTTATGTAATAGTTGCATATGAGTCCTTCAGTTGTCATCAGTCAAAAGATGGATCTCAAAAATCATAGTCATTGTTGGAAAGGGTTCAAATGCACAAAAATGCTGAAAAACCAAAGAATTTGTGGGACCTGAAGAACTTTTCTGAAGAACAGCAGGCAGTTGTATGTAAACTTTTGAACAGGGTTTTTGGACAGGATTATTTTCTCTTGTGGACTGTACGCAAACTTCTTTTTATGTGAAATATTCAGGTCGAATATTCAGTGCGAAATAAAAAACAACATGCATTTTGTATGATCCCTCTTATTTTGGTAAAATAATTAAACTCAACTATGTTGTTTAGGTGTCAACTTATCACAGATCAAGTAGACCGATAACCAATATTTTGAGGCGACATTTTATCTACTTTCCAATGCCAGTTTAAGTGACTAAGCCAGTCTGCGGGCACATAAAGGACAAAGCATTTACCTTTTTGAGCCAGAAGACGAATCTAAATCATGAGAAGCCTCTGCTTTCTCCTGAGAGACATCACCTTTATGAGAAACACGTGAGACGTCCTCTGTGTTGTCTGAGAATATAAAAAGGGGTCAGATGATACTTAGTGACTTTTTGAACAAGTGATGCCAGTATTTCACAGCATACAATTCCATACATAGACAGTCTTCCTAACAAATATAACCGGTGTACAGCATGAAAAGCACCTGGCAGTTGATCTAACTGGTGCTCAAACGCTGACACACTAAAGACACGCTGCGGTTTCCTCCGGCTCAGTCCTCTGACCACATGCGTCAGGGGTTCAGTGTGCAGAGTCAGGTCAGACAGCTCCACTCCAGACAGACCTTCACTGAGGAAAACACAGACTCATGAACACAACATGAAGAGGATTTCAAGTATATGGGATTGAAGAGGTACTCACGTTCTCTCTCCAGCACTGGACACACTGGACTCGGCTGGATTTGGATCTGACTCTTGAAATGCAGGCTGACCCGACATCAGCAGTGATGATTCAGTCTCTGAAACACACATGGGTGAAACATCAGAAACATATGATATTTTTACTAGTTTACTCCTGAAACCTTGGCAGTGAGTTTTTACCCATCTGAATGATTCCCCTGAGCAGACCACGAGTGGTCACGTCCTCGTCAAACAGTGGGGACGTTGCCGAGGCAGGAGGGTTTGTATTTGCCACTGATGTCCTTGGCCGTTTAGGTGAAGGGAGTGGTGATTGGGAAGCACTCTGAAACAAAAGATGAGGATATTAGGGATGTAACCAAGTCGAATATGCATTTGCAACACATCAAATTGCTTATTTAAAAACCATGTGTGTACCTCATAGAGCTTCTTCTTTTGTCTCTGGCGTAGGGCAGATCCAGGATTCTCCAGTCCAGGGGTGTTTCTCAGCCTCACGCTCCGCCGTACATTTGTGGCACTGAAACACATTAAATATATATATTTTATACATATTATACACACAAACTTCACAGAAGAAAAAAAATATATAATTCTACAATTCTCTCTCTCTTTATCCTCCTGAGTGTTTGCATCTGTAGTGGACATTATATTTTAGTGAATTTCTATGAGAACTCACATGTCACCGTTGGATGTTCTTTGCAGAGCACATTCAAGGCTTTTTAGAGATACCAAATGTTTGGACATTTGAGCATGACCACACTCTCTCCTTGGTCTTTAAAGATGGTTAAAATTTATTTAGTTAAAAATTGTACATCCTTATGGAAATATCATATTTTGTAATTGTCATTTAAATCTGAATCATTTTTAAATTGTTTATCATGAAGCAACATCTCAGGAAAATGTTATGGGTTTTCAAATCCAAATATGACTTCCTGTTATGAAACAGGATATCATTTCATACATGCCCACTAGAGGAAACCAGGACTAAAATCATTTTTTATGCGTATTGGGAGACATAACCATTTAATAGGAAAATAACTTATATATCAATATTCTTATGAAATATTAGATATTATTATGAAAACCTGGCTAAATATTACTCCCATTAGGACAGAATGGAACAAAATGGTATATCAAATCATTTTTGTTATATGTTTCATAACATACTTGAGAATCATCCTTAAACAAAGTTTGGTATAAAAAAAAATCCTGAAACCTAAAAATTGATTGGTGATTTTAAAAAATCCAATTGTTTTGCTTTTTTGATGTCTATTCATGCCTTTTTATTTTTTAGAAGGACACTATATACATTTTTAAAAATGCTAATTTTCAAAAAAAAAAATTAATGATCTAAACAATGAAATGGCATGAAAAAAATACTAAATTCACAAAAACAATTCTGGGTCTCTGGAGGATGTATGGATGCTTTGCATTGTTGTGTCTCTCATGGTTAATCAATTTAAAAGCTAACAATAAATACAAATAGAGACTTGAACACTTTCTGTTTACAACTAGTAACGTTATAACGTTACTGATAATCTAACTTTCCCTTTATGACATTTTGTATTTGGCCGATACTGTATGCGTACATATGTTTGTTTATTTAATTTATCTCCGCTCGCATACGTTAAACTATTCGCGTAAAATAATTTAAAAGTAAGCAAAATATCTAAAATTACGCTGGGCAATGTTACTTGTGTATACAATTTAAGTGACATGTGAAATAAATTCACCTTCTGGTTACTGGAGATCTGGGTAACTCTGAGTGCAGGACTCTCCTCAACAAAACCCGAGCGGATATATCGTCTTCTGTCGAATCCATCGTTTCTTATCGTAGTTTACCACACAACGAAATATTCTCAACAGCTGCAGAACTTAAATAACATTAAAATTAAAGTAAACAAAGAAAACCATACGTCTGGAAGTTTGAAAATGGAAGTCTCACAACTCCCGCTCGTTCGTTCAAGTGAATCTCGCGATAGTTTGTCAATCGCTTTCATTCATTGGCGATGGCGTTTACTGCACACAAGAGGGCGAACGGCGGCTCAGAAGACTAAAGCCTCTATTTAGCTGGATACAACATATAGCTTACATGTGATAAATGGATTCCTGACACGCCGGTTAAAATCAGCTCCAATAAACTGTCTAAAATTATTTTAAAATTTGTTCAGTGATGACAAACAACTGTGATCGTCAATCCTCCTGACTAACGTTGAGGAAAGTATCCTTAACCACGTGACAGCGCAAATCTTTTTCCTTCGGCTATTTTAATAGTTCGCACCTAAATACTCACACCCAGGAATTTTAACATCATTGAGTGTAGAAATGTAAAAAAAAAATAAGATAAATATTTTTTACAACAACCATATCTGACCAATTAGAGACAACGTCACGGCCTCTAAACCACGCCCCATTTCACCACAACTGAAATTTGTGTTGAAGAAGCTACGTAATGCTTTCCAGGCCAGGGTTTGGATAAAGAAATTGTGAAGTGTAAAATATTTTAGCTGTTCCATTTTGCTGATTTATTACCTGTTATATTACCAGTGCAAGGAAATGAAAAGGTTTGTTGAAAATTGCAATCACACACAAGCCAAAATACAGTTGAAGTCAAAAGTTTACATACACCTTGCAATCTGCAAAATGTTATTTTACCAAGTTATTTTTTATTTAGTACTGAGCTGAATAAAGAAGAAAATTTACATAAAGTCCACAAGAGAAAATAATAGTTGAATTTAAAATGAACCTGTTTAAAAGTTTACATACACACTTTTTTTTTTTTTCATGATTCCCTTGTTTGTCCTCTGTTATTCGGAAAAATCCTTAAGGTCTCACAAATTCTTTGGATTTACAGCTTTTTTGTGTATTTGACCCCTTTCCAACAATGACTATGATTTTCAAAATCACACTGAGGACATCTGAGGAACTACATGCAACAATGAGATTTTATCCATTAAAAAACATGGTTAGAGATGCCACGAAGTAGGTGGCAATGCCTTAACCGTATGTGTGTTGAAGGCCACTAGGACCTCTTCCATCCTTGTCAAGGGGAGTGCTAACCTTCTCTCCTTTCATACAACACGAAAGAGCCGGTGAGATTCAGAGAATATAAAGGGCGGTAGCTGCCCATCATGCTCATCGACGGTGACAAGTTTGAAAAATTAAAAACGGACATCGTTTTTATAGTTTGCAATATATATTGTTGTGTAAACATGTTTACATATACGTTACACGCGTATTATTTGGATTTATGATTTTAAAAAGCTATTTTTACCATCTTTAGGCGACGCACATTGCATTCTAATTTGCATCTCTGAGACGTCGACCAATCACAACTATGCAACAGCATACGTCACAGACTCGACTCTTGCCCAGGAAGTAAACACAAACGCAGTTCAAAAGTCGTTCTTGCAATACGACTGATATCATGTATGTTAGGTTTTAACACACAGCTTTAAATATTCATATGTGAGTTTTCTTTTAGTCTTTTTGGATTGCTGAATGATTCTATCTATTACATGAAAGTTAATAGCTAATGTTTTGCGATGTTCGTTTGTCCATTAACATTAACGAATTAATAAACACGTATTTAGTTCTGAATTATTATGAATATTTTTGTAATAATAATACTTGTTTATGAATTTTGAATGAGTGTAAATGTTTACAGAATTTACTCTAAATTATTTTCAGCCATTCTGCAATTGTGTTAATTATTTTAAAAGATTAATAATTAGAATTATTAGAAGACTAAGACGGAGGCTAAAACTCGACTAAGACTAAAAAATGTGTAATAATTAGAAGACTAAGACACAATTTTAATGCACAAATATAGCTGCAAGCAGAGATTACAGGGGTTTAACCTAAATCGATGATTTAAAAAAGCATTTTTGGCAAATCCAGGTAATGTACCATAATAACAGTTGTGATGGTTACAGCCAGCTGTGGTCCAAACTCCTTAAAACTTTGCATGCTTGTTTAGTATCACCAAAGAGTCACCTGTTGCATGTGCTCACCAGTTTTCGTGAAGTTTTGAGGTTTTCTGTAGGCTTTATAGAATTTTGGGTAAATTTGAACAGGCCCTTTTCCCAAAGCTAACATTTTATTGATACTTAGTGAGAGTGTCCAGAGAATTTCACTGTTACACATCTACACTCCTTCCAGAAGTCTGAGATCCTCTAGTGAAAGACGCCTCATTGTACCACACAGAGAGGCATGAAATCACTTTCCAGAACATTCTCGGTCACTGTTCCTGCCTGGTGGAACGTTCTTCCCACACCCATCCCGAATGCTGCCTCCTTAACAGCTTTCAAACGACTGCTAAAAACCCATCTCTTTCAAATCTATCTGACCCAATAAAAAAAAAAAAAAATATATATATATATATATATATATATATCACTTTCTTGATCTTGTCATTATAGCATGTACTCATCTAACAATGCCTGATATATGGTATTTTCGAGCACTTCCCGCTTCGATCTGACTCTTAGGATGAATCGCTTGCTGTTCTCCCCAATTGTAAGTCGCTTTGGATAAAAGCGTCAGCCAAATGAATAAATGTAAATGTAAATTGTACTGCAGCATTTGTTCCAGATTGAGCAAAAAACCTAGGACTAGCTCGCAAAAGTAGATTTTTTACATCTTCTCAATCATTTAACAATTGATTTGATTAACCGCAGTGGTTCTAGAGGCAAAGTTGTCCAGAATGAGGAGTTATGTGTGAAAAACACGCAATGTACAATCGTTTATGCCCTTGAAAAATGCGATATCACCGATATCACCCCCTCAGTGGCGAAACAGTCCCACCGAGTTTCGTTCTGATCGGCTTCTCTTAACCTTTTTTCTTATAGGTGCTCAAACTTCATCAGCCAATGTCGGCCATGTTTTTTTGAGATACACAAAGTCCTTATAGACACTTGTGGCACTTTGGACCAAGACCATGCACATCGATTTTCATGTTGATAGGACAATGGTTGCATAGTTAGAGCCATTTTTATGTTTATGTCTTATAGCGCCACCAAGTGGCCAAACTCTGCGTTCTTTCCACTGTGACCTCAGATTGAGCTCTTACATATGTGTTCTGAGTTTGACAAGGATAAATTGTTCCGATCAGAAGTTATAGGCATTTTACTAAAAGGGGCCCTGCCTCTTTCGAGGGTGAGTCGAAAGCTCTATCTTTTTTGATAATTATTGATTTGCTCTCCAGAGAATCTTCCTGCACTGGTTTTGTTCCGATCAAGCGTAAAACCTAGGACTAGTTAGCAAAAGTAGTTTTTAAAAAAATCCAAAATACCAGCAAATTTCACCAAGCTTACGATCCCTTCTGAGACATGCTTTGTTGACTTGAGCATGCGACTGGCGGTTCAGGAGTTATTAAGCTGGTTTGAGAAAGCCAACTTACTGAAATGCTATTTAAACTTATTATTATTATTCTTTTGAGACGAAAATGTTGATTGCTACTCCTCCTAGAGCCTTGATTCTAAAAACTCCAAACTCAGCCCAGGTCTTCAGACTGATCTGATGGAGTGTGCTATATCTTTTCTAACTGAGCGGACTTACGATTTTCCTAAAAATGATGAATAAAACTGGGAGAAATCCCATAGACTTACTTACTTCCTATTCAAACTCCAACTGTCAAAATTCCCAGAATCCCTTGAGACTCAATCAAGCATCCCTTCTAAGTACAAATATTTAGCTTTTCTAACTTTAAGCTTTTAAAACTATTTTAAATGTCAACCTCTTTCCGACTGAAAACCGTCATACTTAATTAAAACTTTTTAAACTTTCTGGTCCGGCTTTCTCAAGCCAACTTAAAATTTGTCTTGACAAACTTTTTTTTAATCTAGATTTACTTTTGATCGCTGTAGCGCCCCTGTCAGGCCGACTGGGGCTAGTATTGGTGATGTTACCGGCAGTGTGAGTACCACCATCCCTCCAAGTTTCAAGTATCTACGACTTACGGTTTGTTCTGCACGATCAGTTTTACTGATCCTTGGCCATTCTAACAATTACAATAGGGTTTCAGTGCTACGTGCTTAAACCTCTAATTAAGTGTAAGGTAAAGTAACTTTAGATTTTGTATAAACACAAAGTGATACACAGAGACAATAATTTATTGATTTTCCCCTCTATCTTTAATTGGCACAGTTAACACATACAAAGTATTCAGTGCTCCAAAACACAAGCATAACAAAAAAAGTGCAAAACAAACATTTGGCAGACCTCACCAAACGAGACAAAAAAAGAAGAGTTTAATTCATTTAGCAAAGCAGAGAAAAGAAACTGGGACATTTTTATTAATCAAAATTTAAAAATAGACTCTTACCATGGATTGGTAGTTCACTCTTATTTATAGACTTGTACGTATAGATATACATATATATATATATATATTTATAATTCTCTGATTCGGGAATGGTGTTTTGAAGCCCCAAATAGAGCAGGTAGGGGCAGAGAGCAAATGATTCAGGTCAAATAAGACAGCTGTGTGTATGAATATGTCATATATGGTGATAGCCGGCAGATTATAACAAGACGAAAAAGGCTGAAATGAAGTTGTTTTGTTCTCAAAGAGAGACAGAGCACTTGAGAAAGTGTGTATGTTTGGAAGACATATACGAAATGACGTTTTCCTCTTCGGGGTGGTGAGATGTTGTCCGCTTTCAAAACCTTTTCTTGTTTATTACACATTTTTATATTTACAGGTTCATCAATAGCCAGTGAGTCAGTTATGAGAGAGGCTGCTCAATTCGTTCAACATAAAACATCGTAATTCATCAATAAGCGCTTTGTTAAAAATAATAAAAGCATTAAATGGCAGATCTGTGGCATGTGAAGTTTCATTTCCATGATGCTGCCAGTAGAGATGTAGATGTTTTGGGCTTAGGAATCAATAAAAGAGAAAAAGAACTACAATTTTTAAATATCTAAAACCTCTCCTTGACCCAAAATAACTGTGTGAAAGAGTTAAAAAATGTAAAAGCTAAAAAGCTAAAATTATGTGCCTTGGGAAGGTGAGTAAACAGTGAAAGATGACCAAAAATTAAAAATATAATCTCTTCACAACAGAAAAAAAAAAAAAAAACTCATCTTTGTCCACAGTGATTACATAAAAAGGGAAACAAATCAGTTGAAATTAAAAACCTCCAAGTTTCCATACAAATGCTCACAGCTCATACCTTACATGATGCATGTTAATTGTCTGGTTAACCTGTACATTTGGCTCAGAGAACATATATATATTTAACCGGCGAAACCAATGAGGTTGCGAGGTTCTCGGCTGGGTGCTCCACAGGGTAAAACCATGAAGACATGAACGAAACGGCTGTCACAATAAATACATACTCATATCAACAGGACGTTAGCATATTCATGAGTGTACATATAGCCCCTCCCCTGCCTGACAAACAAAAACAGCATTTGAGCATGATGACTGGATGATTGGACGGTTAAGGTAAAGCAGGAAGACAAATGTATTAAATGAATGAAAATGTGAATAACTGAAGGGTTGATTAGATGGCAAACAGACAGACAGGATTAGTAATTGCACTGGAAGGGCGGAGACAGAGGAGGTGCCAGGGCAAGCAGACATGCTATTGGCCAGTGAAGCCCCGCCCCTGACATGTACCACAGCCATGTGAGCAACCAATGGCCAGCAGCTATTATCTTTGGGAGGTGGAGTCAAAGGGTCAAAAGGGGCGTGGTCTATTAAAGGAGCCGGAATGAGTGACATCATGACGAATTTAAATGCTGCGTTCCATTTAATTTGAGAAAGATTCCAACTTGGAAAAGTGCAATCGAAGGGCACTTACAGATATTTCACATCATACAAAGCAGAGCATGTGCTAATGTTAAACAAATGCTTTTAAGCTAATACAATGAATGAATGAGTCAAAGTTCCTACATCATATGTGTGTATATGAATGTTTTTAACTGTAAAACATGATTTGTTGATAATCATAAACTTGTGAAACATGCTTGCATTGCTATTTTGTTTCTTTATACACTAAATGTTAAAAATAATTACGATTTATTCATGTTTTTGAAAAAAGTTTCTACTGCTCACCAAGGATTTATCTGATCAAAAACACAGTAAAAACCGTAATATTGTGAAAAATTATTACAATTTACACTACCTTTCAAACGTTTCAGGTAAGATTTATTGTTTTTTTAAAAAGAAATTTTTATTTCTATTCACCAAGGGTGCATTTAATTGATCAAAAGTGAGAGTAAATATATTAAATGTCTTTTGAACTTTTTATTCATCAAAGAATCCTAAAATCACTGTTTGAGCAGCAAAAACAGTTTTTTGCATTTATGATAAGAACCATTATTAAAAACTGAGCACCAATCATAACGGAGCAGCAAATCTGCAAATTAGAATGATTTCTGAAGGATCATGTGACTAAAGACTGGAGTAACAATGCTGAAAATTCAGCTTTGCATCACAGGAATAAATTGCATTTTAAATTGTATTCGAATAGAAAACATCTATTTTAAATTGAAAAAATATTTCACAATTTTACTGATTTTACTGTATTTTTGATCAAATAAATGCAGCCTTGGTGAGCAGAAGACACATAAAAAAATCTTAAAATCTTAATTGTTCTAAAGTTTTGACCAGTAGTGTGCATTATCTTTCGAGCACAAGCTAAAAATACTAGGAATATGGATGGAACGCAGCACTGCTGTGGTACCGCAAAATCAGCTCCTTTTCCAGACCACATTCCCAGGGTTTTAGTTTGGAAAAAGGTGAGGGAATCGGAAACAAGGCCGTCAAAGACAAACACACATACGAACACTCATTCGCACAGGCTGAAAGAAACGTTAGCGCCGTTTCAGCAGCGATGAAGAGCCGTAAAGCAAAATGATATATGCAGATCATATTCACCTCATTATAAAATAACAGACAAGTAATAAATCTAAATGCCATAATATTTCTCTGATTCGCTGTTAAAGTTCCTCTCTACAGCAGGAGAATTTAGGCCGAGAGGTCTCTATAGCCTCTTCCTCTCGCTTCTTTCACTGTTCCTCTCTTAATTTTGTGTCTGTCTCTCATTTGTCTCACTCTAGGGCAGTTCATGGAGGGTAGGCTGTAGTTTTCCTCACATGTGGCTGCTGTTTGCCCTGCACCAATGAGTCCTCCTTCCATACTTTACGAATCTGCAGTCATACAAACAAACAAACATATGAAAAACAAAAGAAAAACATGTTAGACTTGGTGAAGTGATGAATTCATGCCCTCTATGAAAGACTTTTCACACTATAACTAAACCAGGGTTATCTTTTTTTATTTTTAGGTCATTTTCATTTGACATCAGTGTTGTTTCAGTTATTATTTATATAGTATTATAATATTTATTAATATTCTGAATTAGCTGTTATATCTATACTTTTAATTTTCAGTAATTTTTTACGTGGTTTTTGTCATTTTTATTTAAATATTTCTTTTTATTTTTTATTTCAGTTTTTAATTTTAGAATTCGTTGTTTTAGTGACTTATTTAATTTCAAATCAGCAACATTTAAATTTTCGAATTTAAAAATTTGAGTTTTTTATGTTTAGGTTTGTCATCTAAAATTATTGATTTTTCTTTTAATGCTGAAATTATTTATTATTATTTTACTATTAGGATATTAAGTAAAGATCATGTTCCATGAAGATATTTTGTCAATTTCCTACCATAAATATATAAAAACTTAATTTTTTATTAGTAATATGTATCGCTAAGAACTTAATTTAAACTTTGGAGGCAGTTTTCTTAATATTTTTATTTGTTAGCACCCTCAGATTCTAGATTTTCAAATAGTTGTATTTCGACCAAATACTGTCCTATCCTAACAAATACCTATCCCATACATCAATGTTAAGCTTATTTATTCAGCTTTCAGATGATGTATAAATCTCAATTTCAAAAAACTGACCCTTATGACTGGTTTTGTGGTCCAGGGTCACAATTAGTTCTCTTGTTTTAGGTAAACCATGGCCACACTCTGGCCAAATGCACACATAAATTAACCCAGGATAAACTAACAGTGTGAAACATGGAACAAGATAATCTAAGGTTAAAATAACTATGATAACAAGTGTGAAAAGCCCATTTGAATGCACTTCTGAACACATAAATGTGACATATACGTTTATATGAGCTGTACAGTTACAAAATGAACTGGAAAATGACAATATAAACACATAGGATTGTTTGTAGCATGATTTATAATATGCATGATTTCTTGGTAAGAGTAATTCAATGTCCTTGGTTGAATTTGAGACCAAATGCGACCTTAAACACACTCAAGCATGCATTTATGCAGCGAAAAACTGCCAAAAATCAATCAAACTGTCAGGTTTGCAAAAACAGAGCACTCAGATTAAGTGTTTTCTCAACTATCTAGATCTGTATGTAGGTTATCTCTCTATTGGTTTGGGATGTATGTGTGTGCACACCATTTTACAGACATTTATAACTTAAAGGTGACATAAGTAGGTGCATGCATGTTTAAACTGAAAAAGAAGTCAGACTCCAACACTTCATTCAGAACAAACGCAATCTTAAAATGGAAATAAGCTCATTTCTAGATCTCTTGAAATCATCACACGGTTAATGCACTCAACTACACCATCTCACCCTCAGAAAGAAAAACTGTTCTCCAGGAAAAGACATCTGTATGGAAACATTCAGAAAAGTTTCATATTCACATCCTATTTCATCTGAAATGGCTCTTATAGGAATTAAGATGAGAAGCAGCAAACATTGTGTGGATGTTGCACATATTATGAAATCATGATTTTTGAATGCATACTGTGCTTTTACTCATTTTTATTACGTTTTTGTAAACGTCTATGTTTTATATGGTTTTTTTCAGGGTTATTTCTTCTTTTCAAGACTATCAATATTAACTACAACTGTTGAGATTGAACACAATGTGAACAAACAATACAGCTAAAGCACCAAAAAGGCAGTTTCTGTCTAACACGTATTAGCAAATGTGACCCTGGAGTCTTAAGTAGTACGGGTATATTTGTAGCAATAGCTAACAATATATTGTTTGGGTCAAAATTAACAATTTTTCTTTTATGCCAAAAATCATTAAGATATAAAGCAAAGATCATGTTCCATGGAGATATTTTGTGAATTTCCTAACGTAAATATATAAAAACTTCATTTTTGATTAGTAATATGCATTGCTAAGAAGTTCATTTGGACAACTTTAAAGGTGATTTTCTCAATTTTGATTTTTTTTGCACCCTTAAAATTTGTAATTTTCAAATAACTGTATCTCGGACAAAATTTGGACAATTTTAAAGGCAATTTTCTCGAAATTTAGATTTTTTTTGCAACCCTCAGATTTCAGATTTTCAAATAACTGTATCTCGTCCAAAATTTGGACAACTTTAAAAGTGATTTTCTCAATATTTTAGATGTTTTTTTTGCACACTCTGATTCCAGATTTTCAAATAACTGTATCTCATCCTATCCTAACAAACCATACACCTATGGAAAGCTTATTTATTCAGCTTTCAGGTGTATAAATCTTTGAAGAATTGACCTTTATGACTGGTTTTGTGGTCCAGGGTCACAAATGATCTATATATTTTGTAAAAAGGAAATTATACTTCTTTATGCTTGACTAGTCGTTATAAAAATTGTTATATCGGGGGAAAAACACTAGCATAATTTGACCTCAAGTTCATTTACATATGAAAACAGTACAAAATCTTGCATGTATCTCCTCTTATGTGTGTGTGTGTGTGTTGCATTTGCCTGTACATTTAATTGATGTGTTCTAACATGCACTGCTACTCAATACAACAAGATACTACCGCCATATTAAACTATGGTGGGCTAATATCTAAAACCATCATGTGCTAAGACATATACAATCATTTAGTCATTCAGTTTCAGAAAAAAGACTGTCGGCTTTACCAAAAACAGTCTAAAAAGTCACATTGTTGGCTTTGAGAGATTCAGAATCACACACACACACATCCTGGATGTCACACTTAAATTTAAAAGCTTTGGGTCATATGTAGGTTATGGCACCTTTGGCGTTGGAGTCCAGAAAGACCTCGACGTAGGATGTTGGGACGTAACCCTCCTCTTCCTCATTTCTTCTAACACGCGTCCATCCGTCACCTTTGTCTTCCTCTATTACATACAAGAGCTCACCCTCCGTTACTGAGATGGTGCCTTCATTAACACCTACAGAGAAAAATTCATTAGTCAATCCATTAATAAATAGATAAAATGTGTGCCATTTAAAAGTTTTGGGTCAGTTCGATTATTTAATGGTTTTGAAGGAGTCTCTTGTGGTCACCAAAGCTGCATTTATTTGATTAAAAATACAGTAAAAACAGTAAAATTGTGAAATATTATTACAATTCAAAATAAAAAAAATGTATTCAAATATTTTTTAAAATGTAATTTATTTCAGTGATCAAAGCTGTATTTTTAGCATCATTACGCCAGTCTTCAGTGTCAAATGATCCTTCAGAAATCATACTAATCTGCTGATTTCCTGTTAACTAATGTAGCTGACTAATGTTAAATGGAACTGTAAAGTGTATATTACCATACACATGTATGAAGAAATCACTTTTTTCAGGTTTTATTACTTAAGATGCTGTCTTCGCATGTACTTCTACAGTCAAACTGAAAATTATTCAGACAGATATAATTTTTGATGTTTTTTACTAGTGGGTGTTGGACACAGTAGTTAATTTATGTCAGTGGGGAAAGCGAAACAAGTAAACTGTGACACATTATACCCAAAAATTCTTCATACAGTGGACTACCTGTAAAATTGCTAAAAATTTGGGACCAAAAATTTGATTTGACACTTTGACCTGACCATCCCTTTCTATTAAAATTATCTGACATTAAAGGAGTAGTTCACTTCCAGAATAAAAATTTACAGATTTACAAATTACAAATTTTACTAACCCTTTTGTCATCCAAGATGTTCATGTCTTTCTTTCTTCAGTTGTAAAGAAATTATGTTTTTTGAGGAAAACATTTAAAGCTTTTTCTCCATATAATGGACTTCTATGGTGCCCCTGAGTTTGAACTTCCAAAATGTAGTTTAAATGCAGCTTCAAAGCGCTCTAAACAATCCTAGCCAAGGACGAAGGGTGTTATCTAACAAAATGATCGGTTATTTCCTAAAAAAAATTAAATTTACATACTTTTTAACCTCACACTGACATAACTGTCTTGAACCAGAAACAACATTGTTCACCAACCTAGACAAGACAAGCGTTTTGAGGTTAAAAAGTATAAAATTTGACCCTTATTTCTCGGCTGGGATCATTTAAAGCCCTTTAAAGCTGCATTTAAACTTCATTTAAAGTTCAAACTTGGGGGTACCATAGAAGTCCATTATATGGAGAGGACTCAAAAAACATATTTTTTTTTATGACCGAAGAAGAAAAGAAATGAACATCTTGGATGGTCTGTAAATCTGTACATTTTTATTCTGAAAGTACTTCTTTAACCAGATTAATTTGTTTTGACACAATTTAACTGAGTTATATTTTATTACCATATTCTAAACTATAGCAAATAAACTGTGATAATGTGAAAAATGTTGAAGGTGTTTGAATAAATTTTGCTTTGACTATATATGCATTTGATAGCACACAGTGAGGCAGCTCACTAGGGTTTGAAACAGAGTCCATATTTTTGCTGCAAATGTTTGTTTAAATAAGTATTTATACTGTTTATTATGCATTTATACATTAAATACCTTCAAACGGGTAGAGGGCTTTGCAGGTGCCTATGGTGGGTAGCATTTCTTCATCTGCATCATCAAATTCATCTCCAGACTCTGCTGTTTCGGGTTGGGTTTTAGTCTGCACCTCAGAACTCGGTTCCTCTGTGTAACTGCCATCCGGACTGCTCCATCACACACACGCACAAACACACACATGTACACAATAACTATAGCACCTGTTTGCAAAGTGACTGTGAATTCAGTGTGAATGTATATGTTACTATTAACAATGATAATATTCTTATTTGTGACCCTGGACCACAAAACCAGTCATAAGGGTCAATTTTATGAAATTAAGATTTCATACATCATCTGAAAGCTGAACACATAAGCTTTCCACTGATGTATGAATTTAGGATAGAGCAATATTTGGCCGAGATATAACAATTTAAAAATCTGGAATCTGAGGGTGCAAAAAAATCTAAATATTGAGAAAAACGCCTTTAAAGTTGTCCAAATGAAGTTTGTAGCAATGCATATTACTAATCAAAAATTACATTTTGATATATTTAAGGTAGGAAACGTACAAAATATTTTCATTAAACATCCTAATGATTTTTGGTATAAATGAAAAATTGATTATTTTGACCCATACAGTGTATCATTGGCTATTGCTATAAATATACCTGTGCTACTTAAAGGAGTAGTTCACTTTCAGAACAAAAATTTACAGCTAATGTACTCGCCCCCTTGTCATCCAAGATGTTCATGTCTTTCTCTCTTCAGTCTTAAGAAATGGTGTTTTTTGAGGAAAATTTCAGGAGTCCTCTCCATATAATGGACTTCTATGGTGCCCCCGAGTTTGAACTTCCAAAATGCAGTTTAAATGCAGCTTCAAAGGGCTCTAAATGATCCCAGCCGAGGAAGAAGGGTCATATCTAGCAAAATGATTGGTTATTTTCAAAAAAACATTTACAACTTATATACTTTTTAATCTCAGAGCTAGACAAGATGAGCATTTGAGGTTAAAAGGTATATAAATTGAATTTTTTTTTAAAGAAAATAACCCATCATTTTGCTAGATAAGACCCTTTCTTCCTCGGCTGTGATTGTTTAGAGCCATTTGAAGCTGCATTTTTGAAATTCAAACTCGGGGCACCATAGAAGTCCATTATATGGAGAAAAATCCTGAAAAGTTTTCCTCAAAAAACTAAATTTCCTTACGACTGAAGAAAGAAAGACATGAACATCTTGGATGACAAGGGGATGAGTACATTATCTGTAAATTTTTGTTCTGAAAGTGAACTACTCCTTTAAGACTGGTTTTGTGCTCCAGGGTCACATTTGATAATTTTGCGTGTGAGTGTGTACCTCTCTCTATCCTGTGCGCAGTTGTTGTTGTTGGTGGGTGGCGCGCTGTTTTGGGTTTCGTACAGGGCACTCGTCCTCCGTGGAGGGTCACTCTTTACCGGCAACCTTCCTTCGACCTCCGCTAACCAGCCCTAAACCGCACACACACTCATTTCCAATGAACTGAACACTTATTCAGGTCTGTGCTATATTTGGAGATGCTAAATGACACATACCTCGAATTTCTGAGCCTCCGCTTGCAGTTTCTCAATATTGTGGGCGATCTCTGTTAACCGAGGGTCCACGCTGTTGGGATCCCCCATCTGTGGGTTCTTTATGTACACTTCTTTCATTTTAGTCAAAGCATCTCTGTAGAAACAGATACATATATAAATTTTGCTGAATGAATGCCATCAAAATCTGGCCTATTCCTAAAGGAATATGTAGAGGATTTCTACTGAATTTTTATAATCGGATAATCAAAATAGAATTAAAAAAGATCCTAAAGGATTCGTGATTTTTACTTTAGTTTTATATTATACATGCAACTTTGTTTAAAAAAGGAATGAAAAAGACCTACATAAATACATTAATTAAATTAAGTAATTAAATAAATGTGTGCAAATAAATAAGAATGTAAATAAACAAATACATTTATGAATATTAATCAATAAATTAATTATGTAAAATGTATAAATAAATAAAATAAGTAAATAAAATAAGCAAATAATTAATTTTAAATTAATAAAATAAATGGTAAATTTGTTAATTAATAAATTAAGTAATTATGTAAATAAATAAATGTCTATGCAAACAAACAAATAAATATATATGCAAGCAAATAAAAAAGTAAATAAGTATGTAAATAAATAAAATAAGTACGCAAATAAATGCATTTAAAAAAATTATGTAAATAAATCAATGTGTGCAAATAAATATACGCATTTATTAATCAATAAATTAATTATTTAAATAAATAAATGTGTACACAAACAAACAAATAAATATTTATGCAAACAAACAAATAAAATAAGTAAATATGTATATAAATAAGCAAATAAATACATTTTAAAAGTATGTAAATAAATAAACAAATGTGTGAAAATAAATAAGCATGTAAATAAACAAATAAGTTTATACATGTATTAATTAATAAATTAATTAATTATGTAAAGTAAATGTATATGCAAATAAATACAATAAGCAATCAAATAAAATACATTAAGCAATTTTGTAAATAAATAAATGTGTATGCAAACAAATAAATAAATATTGAAATTAATAAAATAAGTAAATATGTAAATAATTAAAAGAAGCACCTAAATACATAAAAAAATTGTGTACAATCTGCTACAAAAATATCAAATAATATTTTGTAAAATAGGTTGACAAACTATTTAAACTATTAAAGTCTTTCTTATTAGAGTCTTTCCTACTGTCTATGTATCTATTGGGATTTTTGACAAGTGTATGGCAATATATATGAGTTTGTGTTTGTCCATGTCTGCGTACCTCTGGTCCATTTCTTTCTGTATGTCTTTATTGATATCGTCAATCTTCGCCTGAAGCTTCTTCCTTCTCTGCTCTGGAGGAAGATGACTGAAGTCCTCCGGATTCGAACCCTGAGATCAGAAAGAGAGGAGGACAGACAACCAGTGAGCATCAGCATCTTAAAAAATCTGTTACAATCTGCAAATATATAACCTAATATGCCGATGTATAAACGGGGCGGGTCAAACCAGGACACATCCAATCACATCAACGGACTATTTAAGAAACTTCTTTTCCTGTCATCTGGTTGGCCAGCTGCCTTTGGAAAGAAGCCAATCAGCTTTCAAATCAAATGTTTATCAAAGCCAAACCAGATGAACTAATTAAATCTAACATCAATGATTAACCTATTCAGTCCAATGCCAATATTATAAGATAAACTGGCTTGTTGGCTCATCTTTGAAATCGGATTCTGGTTGATATAAGTGATTTGGTTAACATCTGTCCTTACATGCCCTCTCTCTTTCTCGCTCACGCTAATATCCTGTTCCTGTCTACATTAATATATTGATCCTCTATACACTCCAGCCTCTGGTTTTTCCACATTAGTCCTTTCTGACAGGCAGCATTCGCCATGGTTTTAACCACATGGTGGAGCCAAAGAGCCATGAATTTAGGGAGGTTAAACCTGATTTTCAACCCTAGGAAGCATTTGATATACAAATCTAAGACCTTTAAATGAACTCATCTACTACATGCCTTCTGTCATCTGATGACACTTTATTAGCAATTAAAAGGCCTTTTGGTATAAATCATGGTCATGGTACATGTCTTTTTGCTGTGATATCTTAGTAAACGTGTGAAGAACTTTTATATTGTTAGTAATTTTTCAAGATAAACACTTACTGAACTAAAGCAAATCAGGTTAACTTGATTATCCATACATATGTTGTTTAACTCTATCAAATATGAGTTATGTTTTTGAGAAATGTTTATTTGTTTGTTTGTTTTGATCATAAAACTAAGCATTTAAGGCGAGACACTGCAGGTGAATAGGGTAAAAAAAACAACAACTAATAGTTATCACCTTACTTACCCAGATGATTGATTACATTGATAATTGCAAACATTTTTTGTATTACAAGTTTTTTTTTTTTATGTTACGTTTAAATATGCAAATTAGCCAGTATTACATGAAATATGCACTAATTTGCATACATTTCTAGTACAAAAATCGAAACACTGGATCAATTCAGTTTCAAAATTACTGTTGAATATTTTAGAGTCAAATGTTTTTACAGAGGGGATTTTGGGTATCTCATTTTGATACTTCATAATTCAGAAAAAAAAAACTTAGAACAGACAGAAAACTATTGTTTACCATTTTGGGGGAAGTAAAAAGCTAATTATATATAAGCAAATCCCTCTGTAAAAACCTTCAGAATAAAGACAGGAATAAAAATGTAAAGTTTGGTGTGTGTGAGTGCTACTGAAGCGGAGATTTATGGCTCAGTATAGGAGAAAAAACTCATTTTAAGAAAACTGCCTTTAAAAATATGTATTGTATTTGAAATCTATTGACACAAATAGATAAAGTGCTATAAAAGAAACACTTAACAGTGTCTTTTGGGTGTTTTCTTTACACTGGTCGGCAAAAACACAAGCAAAAAGCCCAAAATTTGACAGGTACATGAAAAAACAGCATTTTTGCCTGCAGTGTTTCCCCTTAAATATCATACTAAGACTTTATTGAAAGATATAGAGTGAAAACTAATATTTATATGCCTTTTATGTAAGTATTGTGCTATTGTGTCTCATTGATTTACATTACTAGCTATACTTTTTGGCCATAAAAATATCAGAAATTGCACCAAATGAGTCAGTTTGAGTCTCTGAGTAAAATCAGTTTTTTCTTCTTCATGTATGAGCTTCATTTTATCAGCTATATGAGCCATAAAAGCCTGACTTATCAAATATGTACTCATATGCAAACTTTTATTTTAAGATAAACTGTTCCATTTTTTAAAAACTTGGTTATTTTGACTATTATATCATATGTCTGGCTTCACAGGGTTAAAGTAGGCTTTCTAGAAAAAAAATCATACTTTCCTAGCCTAAAACTGGATCTTATTCCTTCACAGATTTTTGTTCAAATGTGTTTGGACTGAATAGGTGGGCGGCTGTATTTTTCTACGGGTCAATGTAAACGCCTCACTAAAAGGTCAAAGGTCACAAGGCAGGCACAATGACCTTACCCCTTCCTCCATATCACCATACTGTCATGCAACAATAAACAACCAGATTTTTCTGAGCATGCATTGCATTGTTCCTCAAAATACAGTTAAAACCATAAAACCAAAATTCCAGGCAAACTTAAAAATTAATAATTAACATCTACACAAGCACAATAAACATGCTACACTCACTGTTGTACTCACCCTCTTCAAAACAAAGACAAATTGTTAAAATAAATTGTTAATTATGAGACATTTTGATTATTTAAAAATAAAAATAGATAACAAAATAGATCTAAACTAAAAAAAAAATGCAGAAATCAACTCAGAAATCAAATGATATGGATCAAAATACACATATGTATAAATAGATGAATGTTTACATATATATCTAAACATTATATAGTCAAATATAAATCATACACCAACAGTGATTCAATAATCACATGTAAAATGTTTTTTGATCTATTCTATTAGAGGAAACACCTTATTTTATATTATTTTTCTCCTTCATGTCATTCAAAAACCAATTTGACTTTATTTCTTCAGTGAAACATGAAAGAAATTTTTAGCAAAATTTAGCAAAATGTGCATTCTGCTCTTTTCCATGCAAGTAAAACTAAGCATCTCCTTTCGTGCACCTCAAGGTTTGGAATGACATAAAATAAAGACTATATATTAATTTAGCATTTCAAATACTCTAAGTACATTCAAAATGATCATATTTCAGCATATTATGCCACACATCTGGTTAGGGATCCAATTAATCAAGTTGAAATACATAAAGACCGAATCAGGGACAAATAAACAAAACACAGGGACAAAAAACGGGTTTCAGATCACCTCAATTAGGTTCCGCACGTGGGCATTGAGTGAGAGCTACACAGAGGGACAGTCACCAAGGCAACAAGACAAAACAAAACAGACATCAACAAAAAGATAAATCAGACAACAACATGGTTTTATACTTAAATACACACAAAGGTAAAATTATAGAACAAAACAATACCAAAAGTGACGTTAAAGGGATAGTTCACCCAGAAATGAAACTTTGCTGTTAATTAAATTTCACACCAACAGGCCATCAAAGATGTACGCTTTTTTTTTTCTTGAGTACAGTAAAACTGATTTTTACCTGGAAACGTGTTCCTTGTTGATTCATAAAATGCAAATCAGCAGCTACTGGCACTTTAAGAGTCAAGAAAGCATACAGGCAAGATCAAATTAAAACCAGTGGCTCCTGATGATATACTGAGGTCTTATGAAGCGAAATTATCTGTTTGTGCAAGAAACGTAATATGTGACCCTGGACCACAAAACCAGTCTTAAGTCGCTGGGGTGTATTTGTAGCAATAGCCAAAAATACATAGTATGGGTCAAAATTATTGATTTTTCTTTTATGTCAAAAATCATTAGGAAATTAAGTAAAGATCATGTTCCATGAAGATTTTTTGTAAAATTCCTACTGTAAACCTATCAAAATGTAATTTTTGATTAGTAATATGCATTGTTAAGAACTTAATTTGGACAACTTTAAAGGTGTTTTTCTCAGTATTTAGATTTTTTGCACCCTTAGATTTCAAATTTTCAAATAGATGTATCTCGGCCAAATATTGTCCTATCCTAACAAACCATGCATCAATAGAAAGCTTATTTATTGAGCTTTCATATGATGTATATATCTCAGTTTTGTAAAATTTAACCTTATGACTGGTTTTGTGGTCCAGGGTCACATTTTATTTATAATATTTTTACAAGTGCTGTTAAACAATTAAATCGTGGTTAATCACATTTTATGTTGATTTTATGTTATGTAAATTTTATGTTGAATCAAATAAAATATTTCTCTCTAAATCTACTATTTGTAATTTCTACTTGATACTTTCTAATTTAACACAATAATGGCTTGAAATAACTGAAATCGTGTGACGCAGTGATATAGACATGTAATGCGGTCAAGTGCTGCCTAGAACTACATTTGCTGTGTGTTTCCCTGAAAATAATGCATACCATTAGAACATTCGTCAGCCAATCAGATTCTAGCATTCAACAGCTCCGTAGTATAAGCTGGTATTTTTTGAGTCAAAGTGACTTTCAGGTGTCTAAAAGTAAGTTTAGACACCTTGTAGATCTGTGTGGCTCGAGACATGAACCGTTTCAGACGATTCAGTCTGATTCAGTGAACTGGTTCATTCAGTACACTAAAAAGGGACATCTTCCTGAGGCTCTATTACAGGTAATAATGTTGTAAATAACATTCAGTTTCTTGCACAGACTGATCATTTTGCTTCATAAGAATTTAATATATCATCGGGCTGTGCAATTAATCGAAATTCAGTTTTGATTTCGGTTTCAAACGATCATGAAAATACAGTAATCAAGATGAAACAATTATTGCGCCCCCTTACGCCCCTTCCAGCGGAGCGCTTTCGCTCCTCCATTAAAGCCTAATTTCACATGCAAGTCAGCAAAATCATTTAACGTTTCTTTGAAGTTTTTAAAAGCGAGAAAGAGAATTTGCACCGTTCTGTGTATTCGCTATCTTTTCTCTCTCTTTTAGCTCAAGGTGCGCGACTAAAGGGTCAAAGACACACAAAAATATTAACAGTATAAAAACAATATATTGGATCCGTGTTGCTCTTAAGGCGGCAACAAATAATATTCCTTCTGCTGTCTCTGTGCTTAATATTAATAAAACGTCAAAATACAAAGAGAAAAATCACTCACTGCTCTTGAACGAAGGACTTTTGTAGTTTTAATAAGAAACAAAGCTTGTTTAATTCTTACAGTGAAGACGCTGTTTTATTTTACATTCAAATAATTACATTAAATTTCTGTAGTATTGTTAGACTACTTTAGATTTGTATAAAAGTATTCAGTATTCATTTTTATTAAAAAAAAAAACCTGAACTGAAATAAAATAAAAAGCTAAACAGAAATATATTTGTAAAAAATCTAACAAAGATGGCAAACGCACATAATAAAATGACTTAAACGTCATAAAAAATTACATTTTACATACATTATGTGTTTCATATACATTTTTATAGAAATAAATTTATATAAAAATATTTTTTAATTTAAAAAAGTAAAAATTATATAAAATGTTGTATATATATATGTACATTTAATTTCTGTAGTAAGTTTTAGATTTGTATAAAAGTATTCCGTTTTTTTTTTTGTTTTTTTTTTTTATCTTTTTTTCTTTCGTATTGCTCTCTTAAAATTAATCACTAATATAAAGTTTTGGACCCAGTCATAATCGTGTTAAATAATCGTGATTACAATATTAACCAAAATCCTCGTGATTATGATTTTTGCCCTATTCAGGATCCACTGGTATTAATTTGCGTTGCCTGATATGCTTTTTTTGACTCTTAAAGTGCCGCTAACCACTGACTTGCATTTTATGAATCAGCAAGGACCACGGATTAAAAAAATAGTCATCTTGGATGGCCTGAGGGTGAGTAAAAAGACATCAAATTTTAATTTTTGGGTGAACTATCCTTATAAACAAAAAATAACCATAAGGGTCGAACACAAAGGAACAAAGTGATGTTAAAGGACCATGTGTTACTACAGCGACGGACATGCTACGGTCATGCCGCTACCGACATGCTACTGAGGTCATGCTTACCAGCTTTAGAGAGAGCTTCTCACGGACGAAAAGAGAGAGCGATCGAGGGAATGAACCGAGAGAAGAGAGAAAACATCAGAGGGAGCAACATCAGACCGCTGTACACCTCATACACACGCATGCATGTGTGCTCATGCCTTATGATGTCAATGATGAAGCTCACTACATCACACTTCGCATTTGGCCAGCCGGCAGTATTTTGTGCTCCATCATAAGACAGATTTCTGCTGGCAGAGCTATGGGAAATTAAGCTGAAAGCCTCACTTTGGCACAAAGTACAGGCCTTTTATGAGCATTTATATTTCAGAAGCTTTAAATATTCCAGAAAGTTCTAAACATTTAAAGGGACAGTCCACTAAAATATGAAAATTCTGTCTTCATTTACTCACCCTCATGTCGTTGAAGACTTGTATGCATTTCTTACTTCTGTGGAAGATACTTTGCAGAATATTGGTAACCAAAACTATTTGTTACCAAAATTCTTTGAAGGAATGCATACAGCTTTAGAATGAAACGACAGAATTTCATTTTTGGGTGGACTGGCCCTTTAAGTTGTTAATTGCAATATTGCACTCTAATGATACACCAATGTTCACCAAACTCATTTTACTGCTGTAGTTTGGTGCATTTGCATTGGAGAAAATATTTGATTTTATATCAGAAATTAATTGCAATTTCTTTCTGATGCAGTGAACTTCAGCTTGAACCAATGAACCAGTTATTACACACAATGTTACAGGGTCACATGAAGATGACATTATCAGTCCTAAAGCAATAGTCAGCCAATAAACAGAACACGTCAGGGATGGATGTACAAGAGAGAAGACAGAGGAAGGAGAAAGAGAAACAAAAATGAAAATATTCTCAATAAGGGGCTTGTTTTTGAGGTGGCCATCACGCCAGAGAGGATTCTGGGTAATCGTACCTGGGAAGGGAACTCAAAACAAAGCAATTCATGGAGATAAAAGTAAAAGTGTGGTAAAATCGTGAAGTAAATAGTTAGTTTTGAACACCTGGGATTGTTAAATTACTTTAATCAGGAGGTTAATAGGAGACCATTTTAAAACACAAAAAAGACATTAAATTAGCATGTATGTAAATAACCGCACAAAAAAATATTAATCTATAATTTAAAAACAAAATATTTAAAACATAAAAAATATTCATATTTTAAAAATAAATCATAAATGTTTATTTACTGTTTTGAATAAATGCATGATGATTATTTAGAAAAATATTATTTAAAAAAAAGCATTTACAACTATTAACTATTTATTTCGTGCACCATAGAATAAAGCATGCTAATTATGTAAAAAAGTTTATTTTATAAAAAAACATAATAAAATATGCAAATACATATATAAAAAACTATGCAAATAAAATACAACATATTGTATCTAAAAAAATAAATATTTAAAAATATAAATAAAAATAGCTTTTATATATATATATATATATATATATATTTAAAAAAACCTATTAATTATTTATTTAGTGCACCATAGAATAAAGCATGCTAATTATGTAAAAAAATATATTTAATAAAAAAACATTATAAAATATTCAAATAAAATACAACATATAGTATATAAAAATATTATTAATGAATTAAAATATTTAAAAATTTAAAAACAAATAGTTTTTATATATTAAAAAACCTGTTAATTATTTATTTAGTGCACCATAGAATACAGCATGCTAATTATGTAAAAAAATAAAAATAAAAAAACATTATAAAATATGCAAATACATATATCAAAACTAAGCAAATAAAATACAACATATAGTATCTAAAAATAAATATTAAAATGAATTAAAATACTTAAAAATATAAATAAAATAGCTTTTATATATATTTAAGAAAAAAAACTATTCATTATTTATTTAGTGCACCATAGAATAAAGCATGCTAATAATGTAAAAAAATATATATATTTTATTAAAAATATTTGTGCACATTGGCATAAAGCATCCTGATTATGAAAAAAAAATAATACTCTAATTTTAATAAAGCTGTGACACCAAAAACCTCTCATTTCGAGAAACCTATCTCTGTGAAGACACATTTTCCTCTGAACGTCTTCATATTTTAGGGTGCTCAAACTATGGAGATTTTCGGAAGTTCTGACAGATGTATTTGGACAAATGCATAAACCCACTGACAGGACATACAACGTTCTCAAACTCATGAATGCGCCAACAGGATGTAGAATTCAACGCATTTGTAACGGACATAGATATCAAATACAGACGGGATTGTGTGAACGTTTGTGTGAACGTGATGTACACAGAGGACCATTCAATATATCAAAGCAGGGAAACACCGAAAGGGGTGAATTCTGAACGTATCCTTGCGTGTGATCAAGTGTTACGAGCACCAGAAGGGTCAAAGATGATCATGAATGCGCAAGGCTTGCATTCGGAAATCGCACTCGTGACACTTTAAGAATTAACCCCTCCCACACAAGCTGATTTGCTGCCAGAGCGTGGGGGGCGGAGCCAGGCTGCTGGGGTTGCACATGGGAGGCGGGGTCAGAAGCCAGAAGAGCCAATAAGGGAAACAGCTGATGGTGATGTAACTTTTCTCAATTACAAATGGAGTATCAGACATTAACCTCATTCAAATGAATTCAAAAAGATATTAATTTATTTTTTTGAACAATATCACATTAATTAAAATAAAAAAATCGCTAAATGAGGTTAAGTCTGTTAAATTATTTACTCTATTTCAGCTATCATTCAAACACACACACACCTGTTTTAATAAAAAAAATCTAAATGATTATAAAAATTATAATAATAATCAAAATTATATATATTATAATTATATATTTAAAAAAAAATTAAATATATATATATTTTTTTCTTCAAAATGAATGTGTGGTTCCTTTTATATTTAGCACACTTTTCTAAGTAAACCCACACACACTCTTGCCTCCTCTCACACACTTACGACATATTGCCTGGCCTCGAAAGCATACGTAGGCCGACCGAGAGTCCTCTTCATGATTTCTTTATTATAATAGAGAGACTGGGCAGACTGCAGCAAAGAATAAACCCTAATTAAACACACACACACTCATGCATAACTATACAAACACACAGTCGCACACACTCCATCATTCCACAAACACATTTCAATACAAATATGTACACTAAATATACACTAAAAACATTTGCACACTAAAAACATTTTGCACAAGTACACAAACACACTTTTTGTGTCAATAAACCTGCAAATATATACAATTTAAACACACAAAACAATAAGATGACAAAAGCATGTAAAATTACTAAGCTTAAACAAAAAATTAAATAAATAAAAAAGTAAAAATTTTAATTAAAAATATAAACAAAATTCAAAAAATTGAAAAAAAGCTAAATAGAAATATAAAAAAATTATAAAAATCACATGAAATTACTAAGAATTAAACAAAAAAAATATTTTTTAAAATATATAACAAAAGTAAAAATTTAAATAGAAAAACAATTCTAACTTCTGCGATACTAATGCTTTACAACTCTACTGTTCAAATGTTTAGGGTCAGTAAAACTTTTTAGTCTTTAAAAATCACTCTTTGTCTCACCAAAGCTGCATTTTCTTGATACAAAATACAATAAGAACAGTAATATTGTGAAATATTATTACAATTTAATAAAAAACTGTTTTCTATTTGAATATGTTTTAAAATGTAACTTATTTTAATGTAATTAGAATTTAAATAATAAAAGATTGTTTTATTAATTAAAATTCCATTGAAAGAATTAACATAAATTTCTGATGGAAAACTCAAATTAAAATGATTTAAAAATGTAAACGAAACTACTAAACCTGAACTGAAATCAAATAAATTAAAGCTAAACTGAAATATATATTTAAAAAAATCTAATAAAAATAAAAATGCACTGTCATAAGTCAAAATCAAATATTATATAAATTATATAGTTTTACATAATTTTTTTATAGAAATAAATTTATAAAAATTAAAATGATATAAAATATAATTATATATATAAAATACAATTCAAAATATAAAATCACTAAATAAACAACTGAAATAAAGCTAAATAGAAATATAAAAAAATAATAAAAATGACAAAAGCACTTAAACAAAAAATAAAATATAAAAAGTAAAAATTAAAATTGAAAATACAAATATAAAATCTAATTCAACATATAAAATTACTTAACGTAAAATAAAAATAAAGCTATAGAGAAATATTTTTTAGAAATTAATAAAAATGACAAAATCACATAAAATGACAAGAATTAAACAAAAAAATAAAATATTGAAAGAATATATATTCAAATTTAAATAAAAAAACAATTTCAACTTATGCAATACTAGTGCTCTATAACCCTACTGTTCAAACGTTTAGGGTCAGTAAGATTTTTTAGTCTTTAAAGAAGACTCTTCGTCTTACCAAGGCTGCATTTTCTTGGTAGAAAAAATACAGTAAAAACTGTAAAATTGTGAAATATTATTACAATTTAAAATAACTGTTTTCTATTTAAATGTGTTTTAAAATAAAATTTATTTTTGTAACGCAAAGCTGAATTTTCAGCATCAGCACAGTTTTCAGCGTCACACGATCCTTCAGAAATCATTCTAATATGCTGATTTGCTCCTCAAGAAACATTTCTGATTATCACCAATGTTAAAAACAGTTGTGCTGCTTAATAATTTTGTGCAAACTATTTTTTAGGATTCTCTGATGAACAGAATGGTCAAAAGAAAAGCATTTATTCAAACTAGAAATCTTCATAATCTATCACTTTTAATAAATGTAATGCATCCTTGCTGAACATAAGCCTTAATTTCTTACCAATCTCAAACCTTCGAACAGTAGTTTACATCAAAACACATACAGGACCACAAATGGAGAAAATGAAAGTGTCAAAAACCTTCACATGTTCAAGTTTATTCCTCTATTTTACCATTTGTGTTTATAACATCCTTTCTTTCTTCAGCTGTGAGCTGATTCATGCCATCAGCATCACTGTTGAGAGTATATCTGCTAAAAATGTGAACAAAAAGCTTCATAGAGCTCTGTCAGCATGATGAACCTACCCATGCACTTCCTGACAGATGAACGGCCAAAAATAGGAAACGATAAATCTGTTTTTCTATTCGCTGACCATCGATCCTTGCGAAGCCGAGAGCAATATCTATACTCGCTGCATTTTGAAAAGATAAAAACTATCTGAGATTTGCACAGGGACATGGGAAAGCTCTGTTATCTGCTGTGCTTTGCATTTGTTATCTAGCAAAGTCATTCAAAAGTCTAAATCTGCGCTCGCACAGGCGGAAACACGTGGACGGCCTTCCTGACGGGAAGGTGAATCTGGTCTGACTTTATCAGAAAGTCACATGTCAGCGTGTGTGTAAATAGAAGACATTGTTTCTGAGTGTTTGCGTGTGTGTAATCGCATTACTCAGGATGAACCTTTATGTTTGAGCACCCGTTTTACTTTATCTGTCACCGCAGGGTGCCTTCGACTGGCGCCCTGCGTGTGAAGTGTGTAATTGTGTTTGCATGTATCTTAAAACGTGACACAGTGAAACCATGGAAAACGCAAACAACGAAACATAAAAGAGAGAGAAAGAGAGGTAGACTGACAGAGAGAGAGAGAAAGAGGCAGAGTGGATTTCATTGGCTGCGTGAGGTGGAGGGAAAAAGGAGCCGAAAGATATAAACAATTCCAGAATCATCGCCTGCGGAATCTTAGTCACACTGTGACATCATCCCTTCGGAACCCAACGCTGCCTTGAAGTCCATTTAAGTCGATATTTAGTCATGTGTGAAATAGTTTAATCTAGTTCAGAATAATTGACAGGAAGAGTTTTTTTAGCACTGGTGCAACAAACTAAAAGGCAAAGAAAAATATAATTTAATTAAGCATAATTTAGTATAATATTAAAATTTAGGATTTTTTTTTTGTAAAAACTCAACTATTCTCTAAAATGCTTGCTGTGATATTTGCAGCCATCTGAGAAATTCCATTTAATTATATAATATTTTAAATAAAATTTAAATAATTTGATATAGTTTTTAAATACAAAAAAGTAAAAAATTATAAATATAAGAAAAAAAAAAAATTCAAAATATAAAATTACTAAACCTAAAACTGGAAAAAGCTAAATAGAAAGAAAAAAATAATAATAATAATAACAATAACAATAATAAATAAAAATGACAAAAATGACAAAAGCACATAAAATTACTAAGACTTAAAAATATATATATTTTTTAAATATATATAAAAATATTAAAAATAAATTTAAAATATAAGCATAAAATCTTCATTTTATAAAAAAAAAAAAAAAAAAAAAAAAATATATATATATATATATATATATACTAAAAAATACAAAAAATACTAAACCTAAAACATATTTAAAAAGCACAAATAATAAACATTACAAAAGCACATAACAAAATTACTAATACTTAAAAAATAAGAAAATATTTAAAAAATATAAAATGACTAAACTTAAACTGAAATAAAATAAAGCTAAATAGAAATATTTTTAAAACATTAATACAATTGATAAAAGCACATACAACTTTCTAACTTAAATAAACTGACTTAAAATATTTTTTTTAAATTCTTCAAATTGAAAATATGATTATATATTATAATTATAATTATATATTATTATTATTATTATTATTATATTATATATTAATATATTTTGACAAAAAGCACATAACAAAACTAAGACTTAAAGAATTTAAAAAAGTAAACATTCAAATTGGAAATATAAATATAAATTTAATTCAAAATATAAAATTACTAAACCTAAAATTGAAAATAAGCTAAATAGAAATATAAAAAATAATAAAAATGACAAAAGCACATAACAAAATTACTAATACATAGACAAAAAAAATTAAATATAAAAAAATTTAAAAGTAAAAACTGTAATTGAAAATATAAATATAAAATCTAATTCAAAACATAACATTACTTAACCTAAAAATGAAATAAAGCTAAATAGAAATATTTTTAAAAATTATTAAAAATGAAAATGAGAAATTACTAAGACTTAAAACATTTAAAAAAAATAAAAAAATATAAATATAAATATAATATCCAATTCAAGATATAAAATGACTAAACTAAAACTGAAATAAAGCTAGATAGAAATATTTTAACAAAAAGCACATAACAAAACTACTAAGACTTAAACTAAAAATGAAATATAAAACTGAAATTGAAAACTAATTTAAAATAATACTAATAATAATACTAGAATAACACTAATTGGGGTAGAAACTCCTGTTTATAATGTTTATTATTATTGCTAAATAAATACGATAAAATAAAGAAATAAATGAATGAATATATATATATATTTTTTTTCCTTCAATATTTTAGGCCACAGAAAAGTTACCCTAACTGAAGAATCCCCCAAATATGATCATTCAGTCATGATTTAAAGGCAGCATTAGTCAGATTATGACTTCAATAGGTTGTTTTGCATTTAGATTACGATGCCAAAAACACCTCAAAATGATCATTCGGCTCCTTTTTTCTTTATGCAGACATACACTGACATGACAGCACAAGCGATGACAGGCACAGAGCGGCACACGCTTACGTGAACACACGCATGTGGAAGACGTGGAAAACGCCAGCATGCACGGATACTTACCCCTCGCCGGAGGCTCCTGAGGCAGTGCATTTTGGGCTTGGAGGTCATGAGGTCGTTGAATCGGTGGGACAGGGGCTCCTTGGACTGTTTGGGGGTCTGGGGAGTGGGGCAGGGGTCAGGGGTCACAGCAGAAGGTGAGGGAGGGTCAGGGGGGGGCTGGCGAGGTATGGGGGACGTTAACAGGGACATAAGCTACCGGTAAGACACGAGCCACAGAGCAGCGACCAGTGAGTGAGAGGGAGAGAGAGAGAGAGAGAGAGAGGTTTACAGAGAGAAAGAGAGAGAGAGAGGGAGTGCGGACCAAATGGATCCAGAAAGAGGTAAACAAAAAAGGAGGGGGAACACAAAACAAGAGAAATAAGGACCCAAAAATGAAACGAATTAATCAATTAATCAATTAATAGAACAAAGGAGAACGCAAACTTAAACGAAACATAAAAGAAACGGCAACTGAAGGAAAACACGCTGCAGCTGTGGTGTTATTAACCCTGTGAGCGAGAGAGTTAGTGCGTTAAACTCCATTCTGTACATCAGGGGTCACATGCAGGGGGCAAATCACTGCAGAACCATTTAAAGGGACGGTACACCCAAAAATAAACAGCACCGCAGTGACTGTCGGCCTTCCGTGGAACACAAAAGGGGATGTTTATGCTACTTTTTCAATGCAATGTCACCGATTCAATTCAGTTTTAAGTACTTTATTGGCATGATTGTGTTTGCAAACAATACTGGCAAAGCATTAATTACAAAAAAGATTGCAGTGATTAGTTATCACAACTTAAAATTCAACATTAAAACATGGAATAATGTGTTGTTTCAATTTAACGAAGTACACTTAATATTGTAAGTTTAGCTTAGTTTAGTTAAAAATTTATCTAAATTAAAAGTAGTTTTTAAGTAGTTTTAAATTTCAAGAGCTACATTTTAGAGTGAAATAATAAAAATAGTATTTAAATTACGTGCTAAATAATAAAGAAAAATTATTTACACACAAAAATACTTCTATTTAATAAATTATAGTTATATATAGCTATATATATATAGCCATCAATACATTATGAGTAAATAAATAAATAAAATAAATTTAGAAATTCACTTATTTATAAATTTATGTTATTTAATTATTTATGATTACAATAAAAAATTATAATTGATAATTATTATAATTAACAATAATAATGATAATATATTATTATTATTATTATTATTTGCTTAAAATGTAAACTTATTTAAAATAAAAAACATATATATAGTAATTTATCAATACATTATGAGGAAATAAATAAATACATAAAATAAATAATTTAATTAATTTATTTGTATATTTATATTATTCATAAATAATATTATTTATTTATGATTATTATACATGATAATTATTACAATTAATAATAAAAAATATTATTATTTGTTTTAACTTTTAAAATTATTTAAAATTAAAATTATATATATAAAAATGTATCAATACATTATGAAGAAATAAATAGATAAAATAAATACATTTATTTATTTGTTTAATTATTTTTAATTATAGTTAAAAATGATAATTGATTATTTAATTTAAAATTAAAAAAAATTATATATTATGAATAAAAATACTGTAATATAATTAATAGTTATTTTTTTAAATTAATTAATTATAAAAAAAGAAAAAAAATAATTAAAAGAATAATAATTATTATGGACGGTCTTAAATTATATTGATCAAGGCTGTAGTTGTTTTTGAGGGTTTGCAGCTGATTTTTTTTTTTTTTTTTTTTGAGTATCTGTCTTTCACCAGCAACATCTTTTCTGAAGAACTGTAAAAATGTAGCAGTCTGTCAAATTATTTCTTGCCTTTTTGTCTCTTTTTGAAATTTGACAGCTGTGATCACCATCCACTTTCATTGTATAACAAAAGAGCAGCTTGAATATTCCTTCAGATTTTCTTTTTTTTTTTTTTGTGTTCCATGGAAGAAAATCAGTCAATGACAGCATTTTCATTTCTAGCTGAACTGTCCCTTTAACAAACGTTGCATGCACAGCGCACACACACACACACACACACACACACACACACACACACACACACACACGCACACACACACGCACACTCCTCTAAAGCACAAAAACTGATTTGAGGTCAACCATTCACTCTTTTTTTCTCTCTCTTTCACTTTCTTATTAGCGAGCTCCCCAAAGCGTAATGGAGAAATTAATGAACAAGCTCACATTAACGGTTCAGTTCCCAACAGACTAGACAACCTGCTAAAACATCACAGACAAAATCTGCCCTCTACGCATTAGGACAAACCGAGATAAGTCCAAATCTACACAAGTGGGCCCAATACCACAGGAAATCAAATGATGTGTGCAATAATGCACTTACACTGGAAGTCCATGGAGCAACTGCATAACCAGAAGCAGCCTACTCAATATAAGGACAATTTATACCACTTTACAGCTCAAAAAACACATCTGGTGCAAAATAAAAAAGTGCTTTAGCATATTTTTGCTTTTTTGAGCTCTCTTAGAATGCTTTGCCCCATTTTAGTATTATTTAGAAACCATTACAGCATTAATTCATATTTAGATTTATTATATATTAGATTTAAAATATTATATTAGTTACTATTATATTTTCATCTTATTTTTTGCTTAATTTTTTACACATTGTATGCCCTATTGTCATTTTAAATGGTAATTAAAATTGCTAAACCTATAAAAAAATGACTTAAAATGAATTGTATTATTATTATGTTTTAGTAATATGATTTCAGTTAGTTTTTTGTTTATTTTTTAATTCAGTAATTAACTAACTATAAAAAATAAAAATAAGAATTAATTACAATAATAATAATTATTATTATTAATAATAATGGTAATAATAAATAAATAAATAAATAAATAAAAAGCACAAATTTGTGACTTTTAAATTACATTCACAAAAATAAAGGTTTTGCTATTTAAGCTTAAATATTTTAAAGGTTTTAGTAATTTAAGTATGTCAACCTGTTTTACTTAAAACAATAATAATTATAAAAAATTAAAGTAATTCATTAAAATAACAAAAATATTATTACGATAAATAATAGTAATAATAAATATGTAAATAAACAAATAAACAACAAGCACAAATTTCTGACTTGGTAACTGCATTCTCAAAAAAGTCTTTCTATTTAAGCTTAAATATTTTGTATTATGTTTAAGTTTTAAGTAATTTAAGTGTCAACCTGTTTTTTATTAATGATAGTAATAATAAACAAGCACAAATCTAATAATACAAATGAATTAATTCAAATAATATTATAATTAATAATAGTAATAAAAATTATAGTACATAAGTAAGTTAATAAATAATAAAATAATAAGCACAAATTCCTGACTTTTCAATTACACTTAAAAAAATCCATCTTTAATTTTTTTATTATTATATTATAGTTTTAGTAATTTAAGTATGTCGACCTGTTTTATTTCAGCTAGTTGCCAAAGCTTTTTGTTTTTTTTTGTATAGTTTTAATATTTCCAATATTAATATTTTGTTTTATTTCAGCTTTATTTCAAATAATAGTTTTCTTTTTACTTAATGTACACTCCTGGCCCACAGACTTCCCATGTAAGAGCATTACTGTAAACAGCATTTCTCCTAAGCATTTTTCCAAGGTTGAGCTGATTTCCAGTGATAATCAACAGCATGTCACAGATGCTGCCAACAAAGCTTAACTCGTACTGAACCCAAAAGATTCCTATAATCTTCACCATCATACATAAACACAATTTCAACTTCTAGTCCTGTAGAACATTCTAATTCTGTCAAAATCATCTGCTTTCATGCATTAACACCATTAATCAGTTCTGCTTGAGATGTGTGTTTAGTGTTTAGATGACTGTATTAATGTATGAATCTAGTTTCTAAATAAAGTCTCCTAACAAACAAACAGACACATAACACACACAAAACACACACATAATAGACATGAACCAACAAACACAGGCTATGATTGGAACAGCATACTACATACAGTTGAGGTTAAAAGTTTACATTTGGTTTTCCAGCATTTTTGTGTATTTGAACCCTTTCTAACAATGACTGTATGATTTTGAGATCCATCTTTTCACACTGAGGACAACTGAGGGACTCATATGCAACTATTACAGAAGGTTTAAATGCTCACTGGTGCTTCAGAAGGAAACACAATGCATTAAAAGCCGGGGGTGAAAACTTTTGAATAGAATGACGATGTATACATTTTTGTTATTCTGCCTAAACATCATATTTTTTTTATTTAGTACTGCCTTTCAGAGGCTACAGAAGACATGTTTCCCAGAAGACAAAATAAGTTAAATTTACCCTGATTTTCAAATTCCAAAAGTTTAAATGCATCGTGTTTCCTTTTGGAGCATCAGTGAGCATTTGAACCTTCTGTAATAGTTGCATATGATTCCCTTAGTTGTCCTCAGTGTGAAAAGATGGATCTCAAAATCACACAGTCATTGTTGGAAATGGTTAAAATACACAAGACAGCTGAAAAAACAAAGAATTTGTGGGACCTGAAGGATTTTTCTGAAGAACAGCAGGCAGTTTAACTGTTCAGGACAAACAAGGGACTCATGAACAACTATAACTAAACAAAAAAACACAACTGTGGATCATTTAGGTAACACAGTATTAAGAATCAAGTGTAAACTTTTGAACGGGGTCATTTTTATAAATGTAACGATTATTTTTTCTTGTGGACTATATGTAAACGTCCTCTATGTGAAATATCTTATTCAGGTCAGTACAAAATAAAAAATAACATGCATTTTGTATGATCCCTCTTATTTTGCTAAAATAATTAACATTTTGCAGATTCTGCAAGGTGTATGTAAACTTTTGACCTCAACTGTACTACTATTACTATTTAGGCAGTATGTATACTATGCACAATATGCAAATGACCTACTACTGTACATTTGCCAAAATGCGCAACAACAAAGCACAACACATGGAACATGATATCCCATAATGCAATGAGCTAAAAGTTACATTTCCAATGCATATCAGTCGCAATATTACACAGACTGCTGAAGGTTTACTGCTCATCAAGGCTTCATTCATCTGATCAGAAATACGGTAAAAATTAGTAAAATTGTAAAATATTATTACAATTTAAAATAATTGGTTTCTCTTTGAATATATTGTAAATTATCATTTATTCCTGTGACGCAAAGCTGAATTTTCAGCATCATTACTCCAGTCTTTAGTGTCACATGAACCTTCAGAAAACATTCTAATATGCTGATTTGCTGCTCTAAAAAACATTATATTTTAAAATATAACATAAAAGTCTCTACTGTCACTTTTAATCAATTTAATGCATCCTTGCTGAATAAAAAGTATTAATGAAACTAACTAAACAATCAAAACAGTATAGAGTATATACTGTACAGTATGAACTAGTTTTCCGTTCCGCCCATAGCCACACAGACACACCTCATTAAATATGTACGACAGTGTTAATGCTCACATCCTGGTCCTGCGAGGTTAGGCGGGGTTTGGACTGAGCATGCTCAGTAAGAGCGGACCCTTTGACAAAAATGCCAAAGGTCACGAGAAGACAGAGGAAGACGAAGAAAAGGAAGAAGAATGTGGTTACCATGAGAACAGCATCGATGAGCGGCTGGAGAAGGAAGTTACTCTCGGTTTTGACGAGAAGGGAAAGACGACACAGGAATAAAGGGTTTAGGGTTACGATACTCTGCGATGTCAAAGGTCAACGGTGAGGCTGCTCGGGCCGGTGCATTAGTACGTTATCGGTGGAGCGTCAGGATGAACGTGGAACAGTTGTAATTTCGTGCAGGTGAACAAAGGGAAGGGAAAGGAGAACGATGGTGGCAAACGAATAACAGCATCTACAAAAACTACAATAAACTAAAACTACACAACCTATAAACCAAACTAAACAAGCACAAACTAAAAACAAAACTCACAAACACATTAAACAGTCAGTCTTATCAGTCTGTGCTGTTCATATTTACTTGAAATTTGTTTTTCGGTCAAATCGAAGTAAGTGTGAGTGAATGTGATGCCGGTGTGTGTTACCTTGTTTTTTTTAATGAAAGGCCAGAGAGTTTTGCTCTTGCCCTTGCTGGAGCGCTCCGCTTTGTTGTCCGGGCGTGAGTTAGTGAGGCTGGTCTCAGACACCGTCCTCTTCATCGCCTGGCCGTAGTCTTCAAACTCCACATCGCCTGGAGGCTCGAACCCAGACTTATACGACTCTATCACCTGAGAGGAGTCCTGTGGGGAAAGAAAAAAATTAACTTTTACATGATTTGCATGTTTAATGTGTCTTAGCAGTATGTGGACACCCTACAATAATAAAAAAATCCATTCACTCCTATTTTTTAATCCCCAAAAAACCTAAACAGTCTCAATTATCAAGCCGTTTTGATTTTCTGAGCAGTGTGATGTCATATTACTCAGGCTCCGCCCACAGCCACTAACAGACTGTCATGTATTAGCATATTCCCGCCCTCAGCCAGTTTTACGCTGTCTACCATTTTCCACACGCTCGAGCAGCTGTAGCGACAACAGTGTTTTGTAAGTAATGCAGGTGTTTTGTATTTGGATATTAAAGTGAATGTAAAAGTCTTCAATTGCTCCAGACATCAGAGCCACTGAGGATGAAGTACATTTGTTTTGTTTTGTTTTTGATTGTAACGCGCCACTGAATAGACAAAAACAAAAGAGGGGGTGGGGTAAGCAGCAGCTTATTATCATTTAAAGAGGCATGCACCAAACGGGTCTTTGTGAATAGACCTGTTTTCGACAATTTAAAAAGGGTGTTGGTTTATCCATTGAGGAATTTTAACCAAAGTATTTTACATACATTTCATAAAGACCCTGAATAATCATACTATTTGATGTCCTCTGTAAGTTTTAGCAAGTTGCTTGTATGTTTTTGTCATTTTTTTTAAAGTATGTACAGATGCATCTCAAAAAATTAGAATATCCTCAAAAAGTTCATTTTTTGTTTTTAACTTATTTCAAAAACTGAAACTTTCATATATTCTAGATTCATTACATGTAAAGTAAAACATTTCTGAAGTTGTTTCGTTTTCATTTTGATGATTAAAGCTTACAGCTCATGAAAGTCAAAAACCCAGTATCTCAAAATATTAGAACATTTCCTAAGATCAATCAAAAAATGCATTTGCAAAACAAAAAACAAAACAAAAAAATCAAGTTCTTTAAAGTATGCTGCATTAACTTTGGACTTGATAAAACACAGTGGACCAACTCCAGCAGAGTATTTAATCATCAAAAAGTTCTAATCATCAAAATTAAATAAAAAAAAAAACATGTAATGAATTTAGAACATATGAAAGTTTCAGTTTTTGAAAAAAGTTACAAACAAAAAAAGGAACTTTTTCAGGATATTCTAATCTTTTGAGATGCACACCTGTGTGTTTAGAATGTATTATTTTTTATTTAGTTCTTTTTAGTACTTCAACATGTACTTCAAATCTTTTAGTTTACACTAAAGAAGTGACATTCTTCTATATGTGACCCTGGACCACAAAACCAGTCATAAGGGACAATTTTGTGAAACTGGGGTTTATATTTATCATCTAAAAGCTGAATAAATGAGCTTTCCATTCTTTTCCATGGTTTGTTAGTATAGAGATACCACTATTTGAAAATCTTTAATTAACATCAAAATGTTGAGAAAATCGTCTTTAAAGTTGTTCAAATTAAGTTGTTAGCAATGCATATTACTAATCAAAAATTAAGTTTTGATATATTTACTGTAGGAATATCATCATAGAACATTATCTTTACTTAATATTCTAATGATTTTTGCCATAAAAGAAATATCGATAATTTTGACCCATATAATGTATTGTTGGCTATTGCTATATGCATTTTATTTCAATTTTTTCAAGTAACGAAAATGGTTTTAGTTTTAGTCAATAATAATAACCCTGCTTTGGAGATAAATTACAAATAAGCTAATTAGTATTGCTACAAAACAATCCTTCCCCCAAAAATATATCTTTTTTTCATTTTTAGGATGTCTCCAAAAGGAGGTTTTGTCAGGTTTAGGTCATTTCTGGAGATGCTTTGTCCTGAAAAGCTACTGTACAGTCAGAGATAACAACTACTTGCAGTTTCATATGCAGAATATTATTTTTAAATGTGTACTTTCTGCACTTGCATTGTCAGTAATTAATAAAAAAAAGACAGAAAACATTTCAGAGATGCATCAGAGGAGATTATGGTGAGCATAAGAGGCTTCTTTTAAAAACATTAAATATATCTTTTGAATGGTAGATTAAAACAGTTTCCTTTTCAATGAAAATGATGCTACTTATATACTACTGGAATCAGGTAATGAGATCACTAATGTCTTGTTCAACTGAGTTTTTTTTAAGAGAATAAGGGGTATTTTGAACAGAAAGGGGCGCTAGATTAATTACAAATAAGTCTGTATGAGAGTGTTACTAACATTCTTGGGATCGATGGACTCGGCCACTTGTGTTATTCCATCCAAGCATTTCCCAATGATAGGCAGAATTTGCCGGTCGACCTCCGCAAACGTTTTCAGAGATTCACCCATCCGCTCTATCCTCTTTTCCTCCATCACCTGGATCTTCTGCTCACAACACACACACACACAAGCACATAGATGAAGAGTTAGTGTGTGTATTTCTGAATATAGAGCTGTGAGATCAGGAATCGCAGCATGCAAATCGCTTTGGGGTGTGTTTAAACTGTTACCTTGTTTGCATTATTCACAATAGTGAATTCAGAAATAATGCAGCCAGTGCATGCAAATAAATTATGATATTAGTAGGTAATTCATTCTCAGTGGATGTTTCTATGTGTGTGCGTGCACCTGGAAAATATTAGGGATGATGGTGTAATAATGTTCGTTCTGTTCCTGGTTGAACTTCTGCAGGTATGAGGAATATTCATTCTTGCTGTCAGAAGCCATCTGGTGTCTCATCTGAGCCTGCTGCCGTGCCTAAAAAGGGAGAGAAAATGAAATATTACTGACTATGCAATATTTTTAAAAGCAATTTGATTAATTATAGTCATAAAAGCCACACAGACTTCAACATATACACTAAAAAAGACACATGATTTCACAATTTTTGCATCTTCCAACATTCTTGCAACAACATTTACATTCAAATAAATGCTTTTGAGTTTTTTCTAGTCATAAGCAACTGACCACATGCACGGATTACTTCCTTGTTTTAGACAAGCCAGCTAAGTCGCTTCTGGTGAACTGTACTGTGCCGTAATATGAGTGTACTTTGCTCGTTTTCTCTACATAATCCATTCACAATCGAAGAAAAGTTTTGTTTGTCCAAGAGGACCAAACATCCATGTATACCGTTTCAAGAATGACAAAAGAGTTTAAAAATATGCAAGTAAAGCGGCTAAATATGCACGAGTCATTGCTATGATTGACGGTAATAACCGGACGAAACATCTGGCAAGCCGATGTCGAAAAAAAGAGCTGTGCGTTAAATGATTCAGACTAAATTCAGAGTAACAAAACCAGAGCAGTAACAAGTTTGTGTTGGTTAAATATAGGCTATTTAATAACTTTTACAGTTCAAGTTAAAGCTTAAAAGATGTTATTAAATTATATAAAATATTTCAAATTCATATCGATTCATATTGAAAGCATTGAATTCATATTTATTTCTTATACCATTAATATTTAACTAGTTTTTAGTGAACTATATAAAAGTATTTTAAAAATTCACCCTTATAGGCTGTTGTGTCTGAGCTTATTTATTTTGTTATGACTTTGTGCACTTGCTCTACTATATACTTCAGTGTGATAAAAGTACTACAATTTATTATACTAGTGATTTTATAATAAATCGAAAAGCAAGACGTCTTGAAAAAACTAGGGAGTTGAAATGGCAGCTTTAGCAAATGATTGATCCTCTGCTGCCATCTTCTGGTTATATTGGTAATTTCATATCATTTTTATTTTAAAAACGACAATGTTTTCCGTGAAAAGACTTTTTTTTTCTCCATGTCGTCTTTATGAATAAAAAGTGAATCTTTCAAGAGAATTTTATTGCACGGCAGTTGAAAAATAATAAAGGTGTTAAAATATTATAAGGTTTTAAAAATGTGTTCATGACTATGAAGGCAAGTTACTGATTATCACGAAATCGATTAAGATGTCCTTGAAAAGAAGTTTTGCTATCTAGCTACGTTAGACTAAACACGTTATGCTAGTGTTTAGCTGACAGCATTTAAACGTACAACTATGCAGGTACTCTCGTGGGATTACCAGGCTCCGCATTTAAATGATATTTGATAAATGATAGTGTCCATCTATATATAGCACATATAAAATGAGCTTCAGCGGAAATTTACGAGCTGGCTTATAATTATGCTTAAGTTCTAAAGAACGCTCCGTTCGTATGGTCAATTCAAACACGTCTGATGAACGAGATTCTCAACCAATGAGATTTCACTGTGGGAGGGGCTACTTGGTTTAAACTCTCATTTAAATGAAAGTGCTGCTTTTATCACTGCATCAAGTGCATTCAAAATAACACACTTTTGTTTTCAGACTCAATGACTTCTCTTAAATTCACACACAAACCTCAAAGACTCACACATTAAATATAAACTGCAGATAAGACATACTTGTGAAAGGCTAAAGTAAAACTACAAGATATAAACACCCTACACAAGCTCAAGAGCTCTTGCAGGTTGAAGGAATACACTAATGCATGCTGCTGAAGAAAATGCAACTCTCAGGTATACTAATGGTTTTAAATGCATCGTTTAAGGGAGAGAACGATACAGAGAAAGCAGTGTCATGATAACCACATCCTGATCCGATTCTAGGAAATCGCTCTGGTTAATCTGAGGTTCAGCGTTGCCGTGGAAACACTCAAACTTCACCAGCAGCTCAGCAGCAGAAGATGTGCATGAGCCAACAGGAAGTTTAGAGAAATATCTTCTAAATCTATATTTGCTCTCAATGGAAATTTATCTAAATGAATGGGATTTTAACAGATTTATTGATCTATTTAATTAGATTTTTTAAATAATTAGTAATCTGTTACTAAATATCACTGCTTGCGCATTTCAATTTGTTTTTAAACATGATAATATTTAAATATAAGATTATTGCATTCAAAATTTTACATATTTATAATAAATAATATAAAAGTAAATATATTAAATTTATTTATAGTTTTTATATACTTTATTTTAACATGAAAAAATACAATATATTAATTTTGCATTGTTTATTTATTTAAAATAAATAAAACTAATAAAATAATTAACTAATTAAAATAAATAACTAATATATTTATATTGCAAAATGCACATTTCATATAATATAGTTATAAATATTATATAAATATTACTAAATATGTACTTAAATGTAACAATATTGCTTTTGAATATTTGCATAATATTTAAAATATAAAATAAATATATAGATTTTTCGTTTTTTAAAAACTTTATTAGTTTATTTCATACTAAATGAAAAATATAATATACAACATATAAATAAATATTATAAAGTAATATATTATTTTTTCATTGTAATTTTTAATTTGAAATTTAAAATGAAAATTTTCAAATGATATATTAGAAATATTCTTTAAGTATGAATGTATGATTCTTACTTTTACATTTTCTAATATTAAAGAAAAAATGTTAAGCAGTGAGTGATATAAAAAACTAATATACAAAATATAAATAACTATATTTATATTAAAAATGCATGTTTCATATATAATTAGAAATGCTATTTAAATATTTACTATTAAATATTAAACAAAACCTTTTATTATTATGCACTTAAATGTAAGAATATTGCATTAAATATGTGCATTATATTTATAATATAAAATATAAAAATACATATAATATACAATATATAAATAAATATAATAAATAATATATTACTAAATCTGAGTGATATAATTTATACAATTATTTATATTAAAATGCTTTTTCACATTGTAATTATCAATATTATATAAATGTTTACTATTAAATATTAAACTAAATATTACTATTTAATATGTACCAAGATATGTAATAATTACTGAATATGCACCAATTTATATTATTATTATTTTATATTATACTAAACATGTTGTAATACAGTGGACGCACTGCAACCAGCAGATACTGATGATGCCTAAACACACACACACACACACACACACACACACACACACACACACACCTCCTTAATAAACTGTGATATGGTGAGCTGACATTTATATATGGACCAGCAGAACAGGACGCTCTGAGGTTTACACGTTTAAATATTCATGCCTGGAGCGATGTGACTGGTGGAGCAGCAGCGCAGACAAACATTAACCAAGCCTGTGATTGGGTGGCCTTTCAGCAGGTGTGCCGTGTGGGCGTGGCCATGGCTGGACAGGAAGCAACAGTGTCCTGACACACAGACACACACACAGACCTGCCGCCGTGCACCTACCTTCAGGTAACATCGCTTCAAGGCATGATTCAAAGAAAACACATATACAAATTAGTCAGCTTAGGCTACTAATGAGTTAGTCCTCAAATCTAAACCGTAACATGACGGCGATATCAACACAAACTGCTCGACAACACATCAAACAAAGGCAACATGCGTCAAAGCCACACGACCCCTGAACACATAAACATACCGGATGCGTTCATAAAATACAAACCTACTGCTTAATGGACAGTATGCATACTATTTAAAAAATAAAAAGGTTAAACAGTGTATAATTATGCAATTGTAATTATATTTATCATATAGTAACTTGCAAAGTGCCTCAATATGTTGCATGATTAAAGGAGAAGTTCACTTCCAGAACAAAAATGTACAGATAATGTACTCACCCCCTTGTCATCCAACATGTTCATGTCTTTCTTTTTTTCAGTCGTAAAGAAATTGTTTTTTGAGTAAAACATTTCAGGATTTCTCTCCATATAGTGGACTTCTATGGTGCCCCGGAGGTTTGAACTTCCAAAATGTAGTTTAAATGAAGCTTTAAAGGGCTCTAAATGATCCCAGCCAAGGAAGAAGGAACTTATCTAGCAAAATGATTAGTTGTTTTCTAAAAAATGTTAGTTTAAACGTTAAACCTAGATACATGTGCGCTATAGGTGCATAACCAGTTTGTGCAGAGAAAGCTAAAGCCGCTTTGCAGGACATGGAGGCACCAGTCGTCTGTAATTTTTGCACACAAAGGTAAGAGTAAAACATAATTCCTAACTTTGAAGGGTGTTCTTTTATTTGTGTGCACTCAACAAAACATTACAAACAGTGCTTTTATAAAATAAAGAAAGCAAACATGATGCACTTTCTGCCGTCTCGTTCTTGAACAGGAGCGCTTCATAAAAAAAAGGTACCGAAACTCAGCGAATACATGCTTCACATACATGATAAATGTATCTATAGAAAGCTTTAAATTATTAATTAATGAAATAAAACAAATTTGAAATGCTCATCGGCTCAGGCTGAAATTCAGTGCTCTAATTGACTCTTTCATGCGCTGCAATACGGTAGGGCATTGTTTTAATACTTACAGCTGAAAAAAAAAAATTTTTCTTGCTCCCCCTGACTCAAGAGTCAAATGTCACCCATGCTTTTTAACCTCGAATGCTCGTGTTGTCTAGCTCTGTGTCAACTCTGTGCATTCTGGTTCATGACAGTTAAGGTATGTCAAAAAACTCCTACATTTTTTTTTTCTTATTTTGTAAAGGTAATTTGATCTTCGCATTCACTTTGTAAACACTGGGTCGGTACTTCTGCAGCAATGTAGGATGATTTTGAAGTTGGAGGACGATTCTGAAATTTGAGGTTAAAAAAATATATAAATTGACAAAAAATTTTAGAAAATAACTGATCGTTTTGCTGGATAAGATCCTTCTTCCTTGGCTTTAAAACTGCATTTAAACTGCATTTTGGAAGTTCAAACTCAGGGGCACCATAGAAGTCCATTATATAGATTATATTGGAAATGTTTTCTAAAAATCTGAATTTCTTTACGACTAAGGAAAAAAAGATATGAACTTCTTGGATGACAAGGGGGTGAGTAAATTATCTGTAAATGTTTGTTTTGGAAGTGAACTTCTCCTTTAATACAGTAACTGACGTCTAGTTTATTATTATTTCAAAAGTAAATATGGTTATTTTTTAACATTTTTAAATCTGAAAAAATAAAAAAATGAGTCATGAAAGAGATTAAAAGTGTGCTTTGTCTTACTTTCAAGTTATGTGTTTCAGTGCAAGTGAAAGAGGAAGTCAAGATGCATTGCATTGTGGGTTGCAGTGCTCTGGTTATATGCATCGTCCAGGTATTCCATGAATTCATAATTCAAATACCGTACATCGTATGCATACTGTAAACTGCAGAAATAGTATGATATTTTATATGCAGTCTAACACTACTTGAGCCAATGCAGCTGTTGTAACTACTGACCCTGAAACGTCTGCGTTTTCATTAACGGATAAGATCTGAATGATTTGCCTTTGGCTTGGTGTCTGACTTTTTGGATTTTTTTCTGACCGTTAAATGACAAAACTGCTCTCTAGATTTTGGACTCCTGGAAGCAGGAGCTCTTTTCCACATCTAAATACTTTGGAAATTTCTTTTTGTTCAGTTCGAGCTATTACAGAGACATCTGCCTAGCACACGCTCTGGAACAAAGAACGATTAAAAATGAGTAAAGAGAACGTAGGCGATGTTGCCTGTCCTGTGTGACTCCCCACACACACACACACACACACGGTCCAGTTTCCACACAGTGCCACGGCAGCAGTGTGAGACAGTGAAGGATGTGTTAAGATGAAGTGAAGGGAAAAACAGACACATGTGAATCATTCGGTCTCTATCAGTTTATCACTTTTTCATCTTATATAAACCAAACTGAAGCTAAATAAAACAAAGTGAGACGATGACAGCAATGAAATCACGATCAGATTAATTATAAACATTAGTTTCATCTAGCTGACACACAAACTATCATTTATCTATCTACAGAACAACAGATGGAAAAATAGACGACAGATAGAATCAGAAGGACAGATAGAATGATACATAGAATGACAGAGTGAAAGATAGAATGACAGAATGATAGAACAATAGAATAATAAATGAAACAATAGAGACAATGATAGAACGATAGATGGAACGATAGACAGAACAACAGAATGACAGAATGATAGAGAGAACGATAAAATGATAGAACAGAACGATAGACAGAATGATAGATAGAATGAGAGAACAAGAGAATAATAAATGGAAGGATAGATAGAATGAAAGAACGCTGGATGGAACGATAGATAGATAGAATGACAGATACAACGATAAAATAATAGAATGATAGATGGAAAGATGGAGACCATGATAGAATGATAGAACGATAGATAGAATGATAGATACAATGATAAAATGATAGATGGAATGATAGAATGATAGACAATAGAATGACAGATGGATAGATAGAGACAAAGATAGAATGATAGAACGATAGATGGAATGATAGATAGAAAGAGACAGAATGATAGAGAGAGAGCAATAAAATGATGGAGGACAGAACGATAGATGGAACGATAGAATGATAGATGGAACGATAGATGGAACGATAGAATGATAGATGGAATGACAGATAGAACGATAGATGGAACGATAGACAGAATGGCAGGCAGAATGATAGAGAGCGATAAAATGATAGAGGACAGAACTATAGATGGAAAGATAGATAGAACGATAGATGGAACGATAGAATGATAGATGGAACGACAGATAGAACGATAGACAGAATGGCAGGCAGAATGATAGAGAGAGAGCGATAAAATGATAGAGGACAGAACGATAGATAGAATGATAGATGGAACGACAGATAGAACGACAGTCAGAATGATAGAGAGAGCGATAAAAGGATAGAGGACAGAACTATAGATGGAACGATAGATAGAATGATAGATGGAACGATAGATAGAATGAGATGGAACGATAGAATGATAGATGGAACGACAGATAGAACGACAGACAGAATGATAGAGAGAGCGATAAAATGATAGAGGACAGAACTATAGATGGAAAGATAGATAGAACGATAGATGGAACGATAGAATGATAGATGGAACGACAGATAGAACGATAGACAGAATGGCAGGCAGAATGATAGAGAGAGAGCGATAAAATGATAGAGGACAGAACGATAGATAGAATGATAGATGGAACGACAGATAGAACGACAGACAGAATGATAGAGAGAGCGATAAAAGGATAGAGGACAGAACTATAGATGGAACGATAGATAGAATGATAGATGGAACGATAGAATGATAGATGGAACGATAGAATGATAGATGGAACGACAGACAGAATGATAGAGAGAGCGATAAAAGGATAGAGGACAGAACTATAGATGGAACGATAGATAGAATGATAGATGGAACGATAGATAGAATGATAGATGGAACGATAGAATGATAGATGGAACGATAGAATGATAGATGGAACGACAGATAGAACGACAGGGAGAGTGATAAAATGATAGAGGACAGAACTATAGATGGAACGATAGAATGATAGATGATAGAAACAACGATAAAATTATAGAATGACAGATGGAACGGCAGAAGGAGCGATATAGGTAGAATGATAGATAGAACAATTGACAGAATGATAGATATGATAAAATTATAGAACGATAGATGATAAAATGATAGACAGATTGACAGAACGATAGAATAATAGATGATAGAATCATAGATAGAATCATAGATGATAGAACAGTAGAACAACAGATGGAACGATAAATGATAGAATGATAGAGCGAGAGAGAACGGTAAATGGCAGAATAATAGAATGATTGAAATACAGAATCAGAGATGGAGCAATAGATGGAATGATAGATAAAACGATAGATGATAGAATGATAGATAGATAGAACGACAGAAGAAACGATAGATCGATAAATGATAGAATGATAGAACAATAGATGATAGAATGAGAATGATAGAACAACAGAACGATATGTGGAATGACAGACTGAACAATAGATTCAACAATAAATAGAACAAAAGAAAGAGAGATGGAGCAATAGATGGAATAATAAATAAATGATAGAGCGATAGATGATAGAACAATAGCTAGAATGATAGATAGAACCATAGACAGAATGACAGATACAATGATACAATAACAGATGATAGAAAGATAGATAGAAGGACAGATAGACATTCAGTGTGAATGTGGCTATAATGAAGTGACTTGTGGTTTCTACATGATTATATCATCAGTTCTGTCTCAGCAGCACGGTTAAAGGGAACTTCCCAGTGGAGAAACTAGTGGGGGTTTTCTTCAGGAATCCTGCATGACTACGATTCCTTATCAGACAGTCTTACCTTCTCCACGTCTGCTTTCGTCACGTTGATGTCTGCGTCCATCTTCTCAAAGTACTGCTGGGCTCGATCAGCTTCTTTACAATCCCGCTCAAACTTCCTCTTACACTGCGCACACACACACACACACACACACACACACACACACACACACACACACACACGTGTTAAACCATGGCAGAACATGCTGCTCGACATTTAATGTACTTACAGATGTTCAGAACACTCTCAGTTTAATTAGCACACTCACACACACAGCCCACCGAACAGATGTATGAAGTTGTGCAGTATAATAAACGCTCATCTATTATCACTGTGTTTATCCTTCATCTCGCTCTCACACTCATTTATTTGAAGGGACAATCAACATTTGTGTCCGCACTGACCATTGAATCACCCGATCACGCAAACACACACAATGAGCTCATTCTTACACACGGACACACACAGGCAGCGCTCTCTCGTTCTCTCACACACACTGAATCAACAAACAGCCTGAACACTCGCTAACAACGACACAATCCATCTCTAACAGCACACACTCTGAGACAGTGGGCGTACAGAGGAATGTCTTGATATATCCTGTCTGCTTCAGTGTGTGTGACGTCCCTCTGATCACACACACACACACACACACACACTGGATATACTAAACTAAGCTGTTTGGACATTTACTATGGTAATACCATGGTATATTTTGAAGTAAGTGAGTATGGCAGTCAGTAGCATGGTATACAGCTCACTCTCAGAAAAACAGTACAAAAGCTGTGACTGGGACGAGAACCTTTCAAAATGTACACTTTTGTACCTTATTTACCACTAAAAGGTGCACATCAGTACATTAAAAATATAGGAGGTAAAACCTCAAGTTCACATATGTGACCCTGGACCACAAAACCAGTCTTAAGTCGCTGGGGTATATTTGTAGTAATAGCCAAAAATACATAGTATGGGTCAAAATTATAGATTTTTCTTTTATGCCAAAAATCATTAGGAAATTAAGTAAAGATCATGTTCCATGAAGATTTTTTTGTAAAATTCCTACTGTAAACATATCAAAATGTAATTTTTGATTAGTAATATGCATTGTTAAGAGCTCAATTTGGACAAATTTAAAGGTGATTTTCTCAGTATTTTGAATTTTTTGCACCCTCAGATTCCAGATTTTCAAATAGATGTATCTCGGCCAAATATTGTCGTATCCTAACAAACCATACATCAATAGAAAGCTTATTTATTGAGCTTTCATATGATGTATACATCTCAGTTTTGTAAAATTTAACCTTATGACTGTTTTTGTGGTCCAGGGTCACATATTAGCATCTTAATGGTACATATTTGTACCTTTAAAAAGTGTACTGCCCCAGAGACAGATTTTGTACCTTTTTTTCTGAGAGTGTAGTTTAAGATTAAATTTAAAAACTATATAAAATATTAATACTATTAGAATATTTAAATTTTAAAATAATTTAATTTGACTTTAATATTTTAAGAACTTAATTTGTATTAAAATGCAGTTTTGTATGAAATGTAATTATAATAACTTTCTAAAAAGAAATTATAATTATTAAAATCTTGTTTTGAACAATTTAAGTTTAAATACTGTATATATTTTTTTAAAAATACAAAAAAAATCAAACATTAATAAAAATAAATAATTGAATCATTTAATTGGTATTAAAATGTTGTATTGAATAATAAATGCTTAATTAAAAAATGACTAAATAAATAACAATAATAAAATATCATATTTTAATTATACAACTTAATTTGAGAATGTATTATTTACTTAACTAATAATTTAACATGCATTAAATATTATATTGAATAATTTAACTTCAAATTGGGAAAAATACAAAAAATAAATAAACTATTCATAATAATAATAATAATAATAATAATAATAATTAAAAAACATTTAATTTAATTGCAATACTTTAATAATGTAATTCATATTAAAATGTTGTACTGTATAATTAAATTTAAAAATATAAAATAAACAACATTAATAAAATAAATATATTTATTGTAAAATGAATTACATTTTAATATTTTAATAGCATAATTTGTATTAAAATATTGTACTAACCAATGAAAGTTTAATTAAATGTAAAATATTACAGAAATAAATAATATATTTTAATTTAAATATATAGAATTTATTAATAATATACATTTTTATTAAAATGTTGTATTGAATACTGCAAGTTCAATTTTTTTATTACAAAATAAATACAATAAATTATTCTTAAAAACACTGTTTTAAGTTAATAAATAACTTTAAACAATTAAAACATTTTAAATAATGTTTATATTTTCATCATATTAAAATGTATTTAAATGTTGTATTAAATAATCCAAAATAAAAGCCTATTCACTAGTGCTCCCAGACTTTTAGAGACCATTGTATCAAAAAGTACCGTGGTATTACCATCTGATAACACGGTACTGTTCCCAGTGCTCATTTACTATAAGAAGTACCGATTAATAATTGATCTTGACTGAACTCACCGATTCCAGCTGTTTCCAACTGGCTTCGACCTGTTGCTGTGCCTTCCGTCCATCATGAAAATGCTGTAAAAGAGAAAGAAAAAGACATTTATCACTAATTTATTAAGCTCCATCATAGTTTAACATGCATATATGCAAATTTAAATGCACTACTTTCAAGAAGGATCAAACAACCAAGGAACAACTGAACATGAAGAAGCTCTCATTTGGAGTTCATTAAGATACAAGGATTATCTGTGTGTGTATATATAAACCTGAACCTGAGAGGAAGTGTGTGTGAGCTGCCAGGAAGCCATATTGGCATGTTCTGTGCATATTCTGTGTGTGTCGTCACACTCGAGGCCGTCTGTGTGTTTCTCTCGGCCTGAGCACTCCAGGAAAGTGTTCGTTTGGCCAACACTCAAACATCTCACACACAAAGAGCTCAGTGTGACATTTAGATAAAGAGCTGCTTCTCATGCAGGTCTGAGATCAGCTGAAGACAACATTCAGCGCTTTAATAATACGTCACAACTTCGAGAATATCAATGCATAATCATGCAACAATTTTAAAAGCTGATGGTTAACAAAGACAGAATGTCAGAGACTGAAGTTGGGACATTCCTTATTAATTCCTGTAGCATTAATGCTTGTAATAACTCTTGAGTCCGGTCTCAGCTGCTGTCTATAGTCTCGTCTGAGAGACACACGGACACCTGTAGTGAATGTCAGACGCTCAGATCTGTCTTAATGACACAGATTAGACTCAATATCCTGTTTACTACATAGACTGAGGCAGACAGTATCAAACATCAGCAGACCGTTCATATCAGTGCAATCGCACATGAAAAAAACAACAACAACACTGTCCTTTTCACTTGGTTGACTGCATTTGACTGTATTTGAATAACATAGTGTAAATGGATTCTAAGTGGGGTTTTTTGAAAGGTGACAAATGTAAAATACTTTCCAAACCTATGTGCAAGTCATGTGGTGTTTGACTTCCTGAAAAATTTTGATGCTACGGTTCTGTGACACTTTTAAAACACCGGTGTTTTTTCGAGAACATATATATTTATTTGTGTGTGTTATTTTATCTTATTATTTGCTTTTATTTTATTTATTGTTTTTTAATTTTTATTTTCTTTAATTTATTTTTCTGTATTTTTATTTTTGTGTTTGATTTATTTTATTTTCAAATTTTATTGCATTTTTATTTATTGCATATTTTTATTTCCTTTTATTTTATACTATTTAATACAATTTATATAGCTCTGGTTAGAATGTTATATTTGTAAAAAAAATTATAAAATATGTATAATTTTGTATTTATCTGTTTTTAAAATGTATATTTACATAAATATAATATAATATAAATATATTTAAATGTATTTAGTAATAATTTAAATATATTTATATATTTTAGATATATAACACTGATGTTTATTTGAGAACATATATATTTATATGTGTGCGTGTGTTATTTTATTTTATTATTTTATTTTATTTTATGTTTTTTTATTTTTTTATTTTCCTTAATTTATTTTTGTGTTCAATTTATTTATTTTTTACATTTTATAACATTTTTATTTATTTATTTTTATTTTGCTCTATTTTTAAATTTTATTTTATTATTTTGTTTCATTTCAAATTTGTCTTTAATTTAATTGTATTCATGTGTATTTTTTTTTTTTATTGTATTTTTGTTTCATTTTATTTTTTTATTTTATTTTTATTTTAATATTAATTTATTTATTGATTTTAGAAAATTATATATAATATATGAAAACATTATACACAATAAAAAATATTATATATAAATATATTCACAAATTATTTATACAAATAAATAACATTAATATACTTCTGGTTAAAATGTAAAATATTATTTATATGTTTACAAAGCTGAACCATGAATATTATAATTTTAATATTTATGCAAATAAAAAAAATATATATTTCTGGTTAAAATGTAAAATATTATTTTATTATAATTTTTTTTTTTTTTTTTTTTTTTACAAATATTAACCATGGATATTATAATTGTAATATTTATACAAATAATTTTCTTTTATATATTTCTGGTAAGATTGTTAAATATTTGTAAAAAAAAAAAAAAAAAAAATATGTATTTAAAAAATATATATATACACACACACACACACACATTTATAATACATAATTTATTTGTATATTTTATATATTTTAAATTATGTATTTTTACAATATATTAAGATACTTGCATACATATTTTTATATGCATTTTGTAATAATTTAAATATTTTTATATAGTTATATAATTTTCTGAATTTGTGAAAAATTTTAATTATTCCTAAAAAAGATACATATATTGCCATATATAGACATATTTATAAAATTGACATTGTATGTATGTATGTGAGTGTGTGTGTGTGTGTGTGTGTGTGTGTGTGTGTATATATACACACACATATACAATATTTTAAAGATGATGTTAGGATCTGTGTGTTACGCTAAAAACCTGTTTTTTTTTTTTGTAGTGACTGAAAGGGATTAGAAGGACTGACAGTGAGAAAATGAGTAAGTGAATGAATGAAAGAGTGTGAATGTGTTTAGTATTCATTGCTGAGTTTCTGGACTGAATGAGGAATGCAGGCATGCAGCGTGTGAATAAAACCCTATAGAGCAGAGAGCATTATGGGTACAAAACCACACAGTCAGTCAATGGTGAAGGAGTCCAGTTGTGTCTAGCATAGCGATCAAGACGCTTAAAGCATGACTGAACAAACACTCAGACATGAGCTGGTATATTTATCATTTAATTATGATATTTAAAGGATTTTCTACAGCATTTGTGCTTTATTGACCCTCAGTTCAGTTCTCAGTTCTTTAAAAACAGATGAACGTGAACACGCACACGTACACACACACACACAAAAGGCCAAAGTGTTCAACAACAGTCTAATTCTTCTGTTTTTTGGGGGCCATTACAACAAACTAACAAAGTGAATCTAAACTCTCAACTGATCTGGAATCAGTCTATACAGTTTTATCCGATCAGAGGAAGTCCACCTGTGCTCAAAGAGGAAGTTGACCTCTAGCTGTTTTTAAAAAAAACAAAGCTTCACTGAGAACTTTTCCGTTGGAACAGCTGAGAAAAGAACAAGAAAATAAATAACAGAGAAAAACACAACCTGATGAACCGATGAAAGAGACAAGACTTCAGAGATGATTTGAATCATTCATGCTTCATACAAACACACACACATACAGAAGATAAATGCAGACTTTCCCATGGGCCAAAAACTGAAAGCAACTGGTCTACCTTGAACAATAGCAACCACAATGACATTAGAGTTTCTTCTACTATAAATAAAAAAAATTCTAAAACAATTCTAATGAAAAAAAGTAAAAACATATAAAATAAAACCTAAAGTAAAATAAAATAATTTTAAAATAAAAATGCAATAAAATTTCTATATAAAGTAAACTGAACATAATAAAAATAAAAATTTAATTAAGTAAAATAAAACATAAAAACAAACAATAAAATAAAAACATAAAATGGAATAGAATAAAAATGAATGAAACAAAGAACCTTTTTTAAAAACATTAAATAAATAAAAATGTTACATTAAAATAATAAAAATACAGAAAATGTAATTAAGAACAAAAAATTATGTAAATAATTTAAATAAAAACAATAAAATAAATAAATAATACAAACAAAATAAAATAAGAATGAATATAAAACCAAATAAAATGAAAACAAAATAAATTAAAATGCTAAATTAAAATAATAATACGAAAAATACCAAATTAAATTAAGTATAATTAAAAAAAAAAAAAAAAAAAAAAAAAAATGAATTAAAATAACACAGATACATTAAAAATACATTTCAATACACATTAAAAATAAAATTAAACTTAAACTTAAATAAAATAAAACAAATATAATAAAATAAAATATAAAAATAGAGCAAAACAAAATAATAAAATTATATAAAATGAAATGAAAAGGAAAACAAAATAAAAACTATAAATAGATAAAAATGTAATAAGATGTCAAAAATTGAAATGAACACAAAAATTTAAATATAAGAAATTAAAATAAAATAAAATATCATAAAATAAAATAAAATAAAATACATTTTTTTATAAAAAAAATTTTTTTTTTGCACCCTAAGATTCCAGATACTCAAATAGTTGTATCTGGGTTACTATTTTTTTTCCAATCCTAACAACATCAATGGAAATCTTATTTATTTATCTTTCAGACAGGATATATATCTCAATTTTAAATTTACCCTTATGACTGGTACGGTGCCCGCCAGGGGACACCTTCGGTTCACTTATGTTTGTCGTGGCCACGACATAATATCACGTTCCCACGAGTTAATATGACGTTCCCACGAATTAATATCTCGTGGCCACAACATAATATCATGTTCCCACGAGTTTATATGTCGTGGCCACGACAAACATAAGTGAACCGAAGGTGTCCCCTGGCGGGCACCGTAGGTTTTGTGGTCCAGGGTCACAAAAAAGTATTATTTTCTTTGAACTGACAGCACTGGCTGAAATCACTTGTTGAAGAAGCAACTTCTAGATATTAATTACAGAGAAACTTCCTCCTAAGTGACACACAAAAACAAAACTAACTGCTTTACATGCATTCAGACATTCAGTCTCTTCCTAAATAGGTGTTTTCTGGCCTGAATACGGCTTTATGCTGGCTATGTGAAAGTCTGGTCTTTGTCATGAAATGCTTTTGCTTTTCGTTCTTCTATGGTTTCTTCTATTTGCAGAAGCTCAGCTAGTGATTTCTGGATCTGGATGAGTGCTGATATGAAGCAGCACCTCTTAGGTTTGGGATTTATCACTTCTCAGAATAATAACCTGAACTACTGAATGACGCCTACAGATGGAGCATGTCCTGAACACACACGTCACCGGCCCAGTCGAGGTAAAGCTTCTTCAACAATGGGTTTAATAGAGAATTACAGCACCACACCATATGCTGTCTGGATTAAACACCGGAAAAACAGAGCGAGACTGCTTTTAATTAATTCTGTTTGCAAAATGCATAAGCTAAAGAATATCTATTAATAAATTTGCACATATACAAAAGTGCATAAAAATGGTGCATCAAATCAACAGAATGAACTAATTGAACTGAGGTAGACAAATGAAAGAGATGGATAGACAGACAGATAAAGAGAGAGAAATGACATACTGTAAAAACAAAACTAACTGCATCTGGTTTCTTTGCATGTCATTCAGATTGCCTCTACTAAAATAAAAACATTAAATAAATAAAAGTGCAATAAAATGTTAAAATAAATTAAAAGAGACAAAAAACAAAATTTTATTAAGCAAAATAAAAATAAATCAAATAAAAACAAATAATAAAATAACATAAAATCTGAAAATTTAACCAAAAATACAATAAAATTAAATACACATAAAAATAAAAATAAAGAACATTTAATCAAGTAAACTTAAATATATATAAAATAAAAAGATATATAAAAGTATTATTTCTCTCTGGATTAAACATACGAGACATAAAAAACACATAATAAAATAAAATAAAATCAAAACTGAAAATTGAACCAAAATACAATATTATATAATATAATATATAATAATATAATTTAAATATATATTTAAATACACAATTAAATTTACATTTAAAACACAATAAGCTTAAACATTAAAATAATCAAATAAAATATAAAAGCAGAGCAAAACAAAATAACAAAGTAATATAAAATAAATTAAATAAAAAAATTTAATTACAAAAAAAATTTAAATGAACACAAAAATAAAAATAAGTAAAAGTAAGTAAAATTAAAAAAAGAAATAAAATAAAAAGAAATGATAAAAACATAAAAATAAAATAAAGTATTATTTTTGCCTGGATTAAACACCTGAAAAATGGAGTGAAGCTGTTTTTAATTAATTCTGTATGCAAATAAAGAACAAACTATAAGTGTGCATATATATATAAGTGCATAAAAGGGCACATGTGCATCAAAATTTTTGAATAAATTAAAATTAACACAAATTATTTTATTAGGTAAAAAAAATAAAAAATAAAAACAAATAATAAAATAAAATAACAGAAACTTGAACCAAAAATACAATTAAATTAAAAACAAATTCAAATACACATAAATAAAATTTAAATTAACAACACAATAAACTTAAAAGTTTAAATAATCAAATAAAATATAAAAATAGAGCAAAACAAAATAAGTAATATAAAATAAAATAAAACTAACTAAACTAACTAAATAAAAATGCAATAAAAATAAAATAAAATAAAATAAAATAAATTACTAAAACAAAATAAATTAAAATTAATTACATTTAAAAATAAATTATAATAAACACAAAAAGTATTATTTTTGTCTGAATAAAACACCGGAAAAACGGAGTGAAATGCATAATCAACAGAATGAATTAACTGAACTGAGGTAGACAAAAGAAAAAGATGGATAGACAGACAGATAAAGAGAGAGAAAGAGGAGGTTTATAAAACAGGAGAGAAGCAGCATTCTGGGAAATGGGCCAGACAGACACCATGGAGCCCCGTATAGTGTGTGTGTGTGTGTGTGTGAGTGTTGAATGCTGGGAAATCTGCGTTCTTCAGGTTGATACCTAAATGCCTTCTTATTTGCTAAATGAAAGATGCACGCTGTGTTCGGACGCTGCTCGTGTCATTAGTTCAGCGCTGTCTGGACGTATAAATCATACAGCAGATGACCTCCAGAGCTCACCGTCTCATCTCTGTGTCTGTGTGTGTGTTTATGTGGAATGATGAAACACACACACACACACACACACACACACACACACACACACACACACACACACACACACACACAGATGAGTGTAATTCATATACACACACCAGAAACTTTCAGTCTAAACACACAACAGCATCTCTATTTAAGGGAAAAAGAGAGCGATGTGCTGTAATTCGGACAAATATTATAATTTGGAAAAGAAAATGTCCTGATGATGAACTTTTAAAAAATAACGGACAACATACTGTCCTAAAAAAAAAATCTAAAATCTTTTTTTAAGTTTTTCTAAAAGTTTTTAAACTACATTAGCAATATTATTGATAATTATTGAGAACAAATTAAATTATAATAATATAATATAATGTATCTTCATGTATATGCAGGTACCGTATATACATATTTATTTATATACACATATTTTTATGTATATATTAATATTTTTATTGTATCGCATATGTATAAAAAATGTATAAAATATATTTGATAATTTAATAAAAATTAAAATGCAAAATGTATTATATATTTTCATATATATTATATATGTTTATTAATTATAATTATAAATATTTATTTATTTATTTATATTGAAAATACTATTAGAGAATAGAGATATCTTTGATAATTATTTTTATATGTAGATTTTTTTTATTGTATTACATATATACGGTAACTTAATAAAATATATGATATATTAATTTTTTTTTTCTGGTTTTATATTATATACCTTTAAATATTTATTAATTATATTTATTTATTTAGAATTACTGTAAGAGATATCCTTCATAATTTTTTTATATCTATAAATGTTTTATTGTATTACATATATATGATAAATTAATAATAATGTAAATCAAATTTACAAAGAGTGTGTGTGTATTTATTAAAATATTTATTAAACATTTGTTGAATTAATACAAATGTAAATCAAATTTACAAATTATACATACATATATATATATTTACTTATTTTATTAATTATATACATATTTATTTATGTGTGTGTGTGTGTATGTATATATATATATATATATATATATATATATATATATATAAACTCTGCATTTATTTATTTATTTAGAATTACTGTAAGAGATATCCTTCATAATTTTTCAATAAATGTTTTATTGTATTACATATATATGATAAATTAATAAAAATGTAAATCAAATTTACAAAGAATGTGTGTATTTATTAAAATATTTATTAAACATTTGTTGAATTAATACAAATGTAAATTAAATTTACAAATTATATATATATATATATATTTTTTTTTTTTTACTTATTTTATTAATTACAAACATATTTATTTATGTGTGTGTGTGTATATATATATATATATATATATATATATATATATATATTAGTGGTGGGCCGTTATCGGCGTTAACGTGCTGCGTTAACGTGAAACTCTTATCGCGCGATAAAAAAAATATCGCCGTTAATCTATTCTCAAATTTGGGTTGGGAGCTGGGTCTAAACTACGCAAGCTATGATGACTTTCACCTTGATAGTTTAACGCGGATGTATACCGAAGACTATAGAATATGTTCGCGCGTTTAAGTCTCCTCCGCCAAAACACAGACGGGATCGCGTCGTCCTCCATTCATAAAAACCAAATCTACTATAGCGAAATGCCACGTAAATTCGTCGTTTTTTGGATTCATAAATCAAATGTTGGTCAGTCACTTAATTCAAATCGCGATATGGACTAGTGTATGTGAAAACTGAAATGCAAAAAGAACGTTTTAATATGAATCCGGTATGTTCCGTTTGCCTAGCTGTATGTATGTATGAATGATGGAGACGAGCTTTTACTACACGCATACTGAAACAGACGTGATGCTCCCGGTAATTTTTGGCATTTTCATCTCACATGAACAGATAAACTCAATCTCCCAAACTGCTGTGAGTGTCACTTTTACCGTTTCATTTGAGAAAACTAGCATCATATCATACTGTATGATACAGAAACTTCAAGGCAACCTGTCAAAATAAAAGTACGGTGTAACATGTAATGGGCTGTGTAGGTGTTGACGTTAAAAAAACACAATCTAATAGGTAGAAAAAAGAATTTCATTGTTAGTTAGTTAGTAAACACAAGTACATCTAATTGAACATAATTTATTCTCACCAACAAATGATCATAGAACAGCTTTATGAGCTTTATGATCCATTCTCAAAGACTTACTTTTAGTCATTATTTGGGTAGCACACATATTCTGAATGCCTTCAGCAGAATTCAAATCAGCCATTTTAATCTAGATTAATCTAGATTAATTCCAAGATTTAATCTAGATTAATCTAGATTAAAAAAATTAATCTATGCCCACCCCTAATATATATATATATATAAACTCTGCATTTATTTATTTATTTAAAATTACTGTAAGAGATATCCTTTATTATTATTTTTATATGTATAAATGTTTTTAGTGTATAACATATATATGATAAATTAATAAAACATATCATAAATGTATAAAAATGCAAATTAAATTAAAAAATATATATATATATACTAGGGCTGTCCCCGACTATGAATTTTCATAGTCGAATCAGAATTTTTCGAATCTTTCTATAGTCGACCGATAGTCGAATCATCTAGGCCTATGTGTGTGTGTGAATGGGTTAGGAGGGGCACGACACTATAGTCAGCAGGAGGGTAAAACAATTTTTATTTTATTTTACACACTGCACACAGCAACAACTTTTAATAAAGCGACCACAACTGCCTGCCAACTGACAGACGAACTTATTTAGGTTTAAATAAAAACACAGAACTCGTCTTTTAGTTCTAAAAACGCGAGGCGCACAGTAGGGTTGTGACGATGAGGAAATTTCCCCACCGGTTAATCGGCACGTAACAACACCGGTAATACCGGTATCACCGTGGGGGTGGGGGTTTCCTCTTTTTTCTGCTTTTAAATAGCTTATAAATGCGTGCGTATTATACTTTCACTTTCAGTTTTGCGGGAATTGGCAATTTGGCGTCAATTGTTTTAATGGACGACAACGAAACTACAAACAAACAAAAAAACTTTGAACCCAAAATATATAAATTGTCCACCATTCTCTTTCTGTAAATTCGACTCCTCGCACAGATAATTAACACGGCCAATTCAACATCAGCAATCACACTCCGTATCCAAGCACTACAAGAGAATCCATTTAAATAGCCAAGCAGTCTTACCTTCATCATCTCTTGTTTTCAGCATCCCTCTCCCTGGCCAGGGGGAGTGCCCCGGGCTCGGCCAAACATGCTTAACTTTTACGCAGTTTATTATATGTAAGCGCGAACTCCTCACGTGATAAATGAAATATGACGCATTGAAGCTATGTTCATTTTTAATTATATTGCATGCTCTCGTCTTAAGTAAATTATATAGAATGATATTTTCCATTCAATTCAAATAAATATTTAATAAAAAAACGAATACTTTAAAAAAAAAAGTGGAGACGGTGTCACGGTGGAAAAGTGATGTCACCGGTGTTGCATCTTAGTTTTTTGCTGTTAAGTAAACTATCATATTAGCAGAAACCCTAAATAATACAGAGCGCAGAACGCTCACTGCCAACAGAAAACCATTCAAAAGAGGCGCCTCCAACAGCAAAAACGCGTTCGGTGTGATCGCCGCCTAATCCCTGCCGTCAAGATGGTCCTCATCTCATCATGGATCAGGGCAAGTGAAAATTAAATCTGTCACAGGGGTGGTTGGATTTATTCACAAACACGTTAAAAATATTTATTGAACGCATCTTTCTTTTCACTTTTGTTTTTACTGCATTATCATAATCAAAGGCTGTATATAACTTAATATAACCGTACAAAACCAGTAGTTCTGTGTGCAATTAGACATTGAGCACC
>NC_133379.1:36503090-36537009 GCF_049309525.1 Garra rufa
TGGGTCCTCACGCTAGACATTAACCTTTGCCAAGCCGTGGTAAAATGTGGGTGCTGTGGTTCTGGGCTAGCGGCCATCCTGTGTGGTGGCTCTGAGCTGGAGTTTACTGTGGGGACATTGTTGTCGTCTTCTTCTTGAATTCCCACAGTAAAAAGAGAGCCACTCATTTGCAGAGCAAAGTCAATGTACGTTTGTAAAGTCCAGCCAGGTTCGAACATGGGCATGAGTGAAGCTAATGGCTCTAAGAGTCCTCCCCGAAAGAAAATCATCAGGCACTGCTCATCCATCGTAGACCGATTAGCCAATTCAATGAAGGCCATAGCATAATCCTCAATTGTCCGCTCACCCTGCTTGAGAAGCATGATCTGTACCGTGGAGTTCGTGCTGGAACCGGATGACATCATACTCGCTGCTGGATCCTTGTAATGGCGAAGTCTTCTGTCACAAGGATGGTCAGAGACGTGCGGATCCATTTGCAGCATTTATTGAGAATCGTCAACAGGCAGGAATAATCACCAGAAAACAGGAACAACGTAGGTAATCTGGGAAACAGTTCAATAGACAGGCAATGGTCGCAATGGCAGGTAGCAGGAATCGTCAACTTAGAATTACGACCATATAGAACGATAAGACTTCGCCAGGTGGCTGTGTGTGTGAGTGGCTTAAATGCAGACACTGTGATGAGGTGCAGCTGTGAGCAGTAATCAGTAAAGTGAGAGCAGGTGAATGCAGTGATTAGAGCAGTGGCTTGTGGGGAATGAAGTCCATGAAGTGTGGTGCAAGAGTACATGAAGACAGGATAGACCAGATACATGACAGTAGGCCTATTTTACAGTGTGACGATAAATGATTTCCAAATGAAACTACGTGAATAATTCACTCTCACTGAAACACTATATTTGTCTATTAATTAGAGTAAATAAAATACAATATATGTTCAATTCAGCCTTTGAACTGCATTCCAGTAAAAAAACCCAGGTATAGAACCTACATTCAGAACGTTAAGTTAAGAGATCGAAATGAAGGGGAAAATATCGAATATAAACTAATAATAGCCTAAATATTACGGAAAGAGGAGATAATGGATAAGACTGGGATGCATAAAATGTCTACATCGCGCACAGACATCATCAGCATTCGCATATACAGCTTCGCCCATTGTTAATATAATAATTTAATATTGTAACAATTTCTGTAACAATTAATATAATAATTTCTTAATTAAAAATAAAATATTAATAAACCTATTTCTGATAGGCTAATCCTGGGTTACTATGGTCACGCAGGTTTGTTTATGTATTAAACTCGTGGCCTCGAGAAATGCATGTTGTTTCCTCAACATAAGAAGTCGTGGCCACGAGAAATGGATCTCGTTTCCTCATCATTGCATCTTGTGGCCACGACAAACATAAGTGAACCGAAGGTGTCCCCTGGCGGGCACCGTATTACGGAGATCGAAATGAAGGGGAAAATAACGAATATAAACGAATAATAAAAATATTACGGAAAGAGGAGGATCAGTTAATGGACAAGACTCTGAGATGCATAAAATGTTTCCTGTAGGACTATTTTATTTGATGTACTTTATGTAATATTTATTCATGATAAACTTTTTAATATAGGTCTATATAGTCTACATCGCACACAGACAGCACTGGCATATACAGCTTCGCCCATTGTTAATATAATAATTTAATATTGTATTAATTTCTGTAACAATTAATATAATAATTTCTTAACTAAAAATAAAATATTAATAAACCTATCTCTGATAATCCTGGGTTACTATGGTCACGCAGGTTTGTTTATGTATTAAACTCGTGGCCACGAGAAATGCATGTTGTTTCCTCAACATAAGAAGTCGTGGCCACGAGAAATGGATCTTGTTCCCTCATCATCGCATCTTGTGGCCACGACATAAGGATGTCGTTACCTCGACAAAATGATCTCGTGGCCACGACATAATATGACGTTCCCACGAGTTAATATGTCGTGGCCACGAATTAATATCTCGTGGCCACGACAAACATAAGTGAACCGAAGGTGTCCCCTGGCGGGCACCGTACAAAATACCTTTACAAACCAGTTGCTAGTGTTTTACTGAAAGTGTAATGCATTTAATGCCATTGACAAATCATATAATACAATCAAATAATATTAAGTGTTTATTTTATTAAATTGCTTAGGCTGATACGAGACTATGAACAACAACTGTTATTATACAGATGCCATTAAAATGTAATTTAGAATTTCCTCAGAAGAGAATATGATGTACATGTTGGCACCAAATATTAAGAATTATATACAAGAAACAGAAACTTGTTGCCTAAATGTTAAATTTGATGTTGTTTATGGTTAAAACAGGCAGAAGAGTGGAAATTGTGAGAAAGGATGGTTAGAAAATGATGCACAGTAAAGTGCAGTTTGATCATAAGAAGCACAAGAACAAGGAGAAGAAACGGAAAGTAATTCAATCCAAAGTATTAAGAGATACAGATACAGTGAAACTTGTTAGATGCAACAGCAAGGAGCGTCTGAATCCACATTGTAAGTATTTTACACATGAACTGCCCTGCAGAACAAATAGAAGTCTTATTTTCCTTTAACGTTGCTCTTTTCAGTTATAAAGCCGACCTAACTACTTCTTTATCCCCAGTCTCTGATGATCCAGTCAAAGCTGTAGTATCTTGCTCTGATGTATCAGAATGTCCAGGATTAGGTGAGTTTACATTGGGAGTAATAATGATATGAATTGATTATCACATATAAGGATGTTTTTTAGTGTTGGCTAATTTTTGTTAATGAATATTTTTGGTGTTTTATAAAACAACAGGATCTTTATCTCCAGAATCTGACGGGGGATCAGTCACCAGCTAGCCAAATGTCTACATTTTACAACTAGGTTTCCTCCATGCCACCCATTCAGAGATGCATTTGTGTTTCACATATGTTCACTTACAGTTCTTTATTTGTTTTATTTATCCGTTTATGTATATTTTTGTGTATGAAATGCACATAGGTGCCATAGACAGTGTCACTAATTAATCCAAATGATGAATTGCCTACACTGTATATTTATGGCTGAGCTTCTGTTTTTATCTCCTGAAAACCAAATTAAATTTTTCTTGTGATTTTCACATAATGTGAATCACCACAATATACAATTGTTATAACAAATATACTTTGACAACTGTACAACTATAGTATTATAACAACTATACTTGGTCTTGGTACTCCGTTGGTACAACATGTACTTTGTCACTGCTATGCTGCAATAAACATGTTCATGAAGATCAGCGTTCTCATCACTTTTTCTTACACAGGCTTATGTGTTTCCTGTGATTCATGGCCATGTGACCTCTATGATGGCTCTGCTTTTTGTAGTAAAAAACTGCTTTTGATGCGCCACTGATTAGAGTCCATTGTATTTAAGTGTACATGCTTTTAGCTTTGAAATGTAATGGGGATGTTAAACATTTGCAAGCTGAAAAAGGTAAAATTGTAGTAATTTATTTAAACTTTTTTTTTTTTTGTCCTGTGTACCCTGACAGTTCCACCATACAGGATTAAGTTCTCATTCATGAGTTTATTTGAACTCATGCTGAATATAATTTAACATTATTATTAAGAGGTCATTACCACAATTATTGACTTTTAAACTAAAGCCAGTTAATAGTGAGGGTGGCTAAACAAGTCATTCTTTGGTCTCTGTCCACTAGATGGAGCTGGGAACTTGTTTTTTATTCTAAAAGCTTCAGTTGCTACTGTACGTGTTCACTTGTTCTTGATAAAATTACATTGTATCATTGTATATTAGGGTTCATTATAGGAAAATATAATCAAATTATGTTTTGTGCTGATAAAACCTCCTAATGAGTTCCTAATAGTGAATTACTACATAGTCAAACGTGATTGTATAGACAAAGAACATTTAAAAATATAGTGTTTAACCCTAATATTAGTAGTTTCAGATCATTTATCTGCTCAAACGTTCTGCAGTGGATAAGCAGGTATGTTTGTGTCTTGGCCATAAACAGAAACAGGATATTATGAAAATAATAGCTAAAGTGAAAAAGTTCTCAAAAGGTCATTTGCTACTATCTCAAACGATTACATTAAAGTGTCATTTTATTGCCATGTAATATATAGCCAAAACTTGAATGCAAAATATGAGTAATTTATTATATGCTTATATAATTTCATGATCTTTGACATTAGTCCCTGTTCTATGTTTTTTCTTTCATTTATAATTTTTAATTTACAGTATTCACGTGCTCCTGCCAAAAATATATTTCATCATTGTTTATGATGGTGCATTGCAGAGATACAGAAGTAAGCCTATATGTGCCAGACTATAACAAGAAGAATATCAATGCGCAGTGAACGGTACAACTGTTTATTAACTTTATTAACTATTAACAGTTTAATTAAGACAAAAAATGAAATAATATAGTAAGACTGTCACACCCTCTGCACGTTCCCTCAGCCCCAATCACCACGATCCTCCACCAACCAGCCAATCACCACCACAGCACACCCGTGAACCATCACCAGAATTCTAATCACCGTCACCTGCACCAGCAATCACCACACCCTTCAAATACTTACCTCATTCACTCACTCACCGGCTGGTATCGAAGTTGCATGGATGCTTCTCTGTGGATCTTCTCCCCCTCCTGTTGTCTCTCCTGTGCTCCTCGTGGTTTCTTCTGATGTTCTCCTGTGCTCCCCGTGGATTGCTCTGATGTTCTCCTGTGAAACACGTTAATCGTGTCAGAGGGAAGTGACTGTTGCTAACGCTATGATCCTTATGAACTTGAACTCACCTGTTGTGTTATGTTTGAAGATTTGACCACAGAGACATTATTCACCCGTTTGCACGTGTGTTGAACTGTGCACGTTTGTTAATAAATACCTTGAAAGATACTCACCTTCTCCCTTTGTGTGTGGTCGTGACAGGATACCAGCCCAAAAAAGTATTAACTCACCGCGTCACTCATGGAGGCGAGCGCCACTATCACCGAAGACACCCCTGACCCATTTTCGGATATGGTAAACGTCCTTCGTCAATCTCTACCTGCTGCTCCAACGACGATTTCCAACACGCCCCTCTCTCGCCCTATGAGTTATTCCGGAGACCCGGGTGGCTGCAATGGTTTCCTCCTGCAAAGTTCCCTCTATATCGAAGCCAACGCACACCAGTTTCCTAACGAAATTTCTAAGATATCTTTTATGATTTCCCTCCTCACTGGGCAGGCACTTCAATGGGCAGACGCACTCTGGAATTCACGGAGCGACGCTTTAATCTCCTATAATGCTTTCGTTGCCCACTTCAAGGACGTGTTTGGAGCTGTGCTCACTCCCCTTTCCGTACACGATGAACTGATCACTCTGAATCAAGGTGCGTCCAATATTCACGAATACACCCTGCGCTTCCGCTCCCTAGCGGCCACCAGTGGTTGGAACCAAATCGCTCTCCTAGCAGCCTACCGTAAGGGGCTTAAACCCCAGATCCGCAAGCATATGGTCATTTACGATGACAACGTACCGCTGGAAACCTTTATTAAGAAGGCAGTAGGCATCTCTCAACATCTCTCAGCATGTCCTTCTACAAAGTCTGTACCCAGCTTCCCTCCACTTCGAACACCGTCACCCCAACGAGATGCGGAAGAACCTATGATTACGGACTCCTATCGCCTGGATCCTGCGGAGAGGAAACGACGAATTAATAATCGTCTGTGCCTATATTGTGGAGAAGCCTCTCACTTCATCAGTGCCTGTCCAGTCCGCCCGCCTCGTCCAATGGTGAGTACTGTATCTATTACTCCGGCCATGTCTCTCTTACCCCATATTACCGCTGAACTAATAGTAAACTCTCGTACTCTCCCCATCTATGTGCTCGTGGATTCCGGAGCGGCTGGCAATTTTGTTTCATCACACTTCATTGCTAAATATCGAATTCCCACCGTTCAAAATGAGGTCACATACCAAATTACCACAATCCAAAACTCACCATTGGGCGATGGTAAGATATCTCACCGGACCAGAAAAGTGACCCTCGTCTCCCAACACAACCACCGTGAACATCTAACCCTCCTAGTACTCCCGCGAGCCAACGTGGATGTCATCCTGGGCAGACCATGGCTCATTAAGCACCAACCCCGCATAGATTGGAGCACAGGAGAGGTCCTGGAGTGGGGCAAAACGTGCAGGAACCACGGCTACCATCCTTCCTCGTCGGATGCAGAGTCTCCATACCATCCTATCCCTCTGCACGCCACCACCATAGAGAGCCCTGCCACTCAATCCACCACCGCCATTCCCCCCGTCTATCAGTCTTTCACCGATGTCTTCAGCAAGGAACGGGCCACACAACTACCACCGCACCGGCCCTGGGATTGTAGTATCGACCTGCTGCCAGGCGCCAAACTACCCCACGGGAAGATCTACCCCCTCTCACGTCCTGAGCAGGAGGCCATGGAGAATTACATCCAGGAGGCTCTCCAACAGGGGTTCATCAGACCTTCCACGTCCCCAGCAGCATCCAGTTTCTTCTTCGTCCCCAAGAAGGATGGCGGGCTCAGACCCTGCATTGACTACCGGGTGCTCAACGACGCCACGGTGAAATTCGCCTATCCACTTCCTCTAGTGCCAGCTGCCTTGGAGGAACTACGGGAAGCCCACATCTTCACCAAACTCGACCTCCGCAGTGCGTACAACCTGATCCGTATCCGAGAAGGAGATGAGTGGAAAACCGCCTTCATCACCCCGACCGGTCACTATGAATATCAGGTGATGCCCTATGGCCTGGCTAACAGTCCTTCCGTATTTCAGAATTTCATGAACGAAATCTTCCGCGACTACCTCCATCGATTCGTAATCATCTACATTGACGATATCCTCATTTACTCACGTAACCTAAAGGAACATCAAGACCACGTCCGCCAGGTTCTCCAACGCCTCCGTGAGTACCAACTCTATCTGAAATTAGAAAAATGTGAATTCCATCAGCCCTCCATCTCCTTTCTCGGATACGTGATCACTGCGGAGGGAGTTCGTATGGAAGCCGGTAAGGTGGACGCAGTGGCCAAGTGGGCGGAGCCCAGGACGGTGAAGGAGCTTCAGCGTTTCTTAGGCTTCGCTAACTTCTACCGACGCTTTATAAAAAACTATAGCCTCCTATCGGCTCCACTCACTTCCCTCTTAAAGGGAGGACGCCGGGTACTACAGTGGACTCCAGAGGCTCAGCAAGCCTTCGACCGTCTAAAGCTGATGTTCACCACCGCTCCTATCCTCAAGCACCCCGACCCTTCAAGGCCCTTCGTGGTGGAAGTTGATGCGGCGGACGTAGGCGTAGGAGCTGTGCTGTCCCAGTGGTCTGATGAACCCCGATCCCTCCATCCGTGTGCGTACTATTCCAAGAAACTCACCCCAGCCGAGCAGAATTATGGAATTGGAGACCGCGAACTGCTGGCAATAAAGCTCGCCCTCGAAGAGTGGCGGCACTGGTTGGAAGGAGCCCAGTTCCCCTTCACCGTAATAACCGACCACAAGAACCTCCAGTACATTCAACACGCCAAGAGACTAAATGCCCGTCAAGCTCGCTGGTCACTATTCTTTGCCCGATTCGATTTCAACATTACTTACCAACCCGGCCACAAAAACACCAAAGCAGACGCCCTATCACGTATGTACTCACCTGAACCTACCTCTGACGATCCTGATCCAATTCTACCCCCATCTGTCTTTCTCGCACCCATACTATGGCAGCTGGATGAAGATATACGAGCCGCCACCTTCGAGGAACCTGCACCACCGGAGCTTCCCCCGGGTCGTGTCTATGTCCCAAGCCGTCTCAGACCCCTTCTGCTGGATAGTACGCACACGTCCCCCGGCTCAGGACATCCTGGCAGCAGGCGAACCCTCTCGCTCCTCCAGCAGAAATATTGGTGGCCCAACATGAGCAGGGAAGTGGAACGGTACGTCCAAGGATGTTCGGTCTGCGCCGTTAACACAACCCCACGCCGCTTACCTGAAGGTAAATTACAACCATTACCTATTCCCCGCCGACCCTGGACACACTTGGGCATTGACTTCGCCACAGACCTGCCCCCCTCTCAGGGTTACACCACAATTTTAGTGGTAGTCGATCGATTCTCAAAAGCTTGCAAATTAATACCTCTCAAAGGTCTCCCCACAGCACTAGAAACCGCAGAAGCACTGTTCCACAATGTATTCCGGAACTTCGGACTCCCAGAAGACATCGTGTCCGATCGGGGACCCCAATTCATTTCCAGGGTCTGGCGGGCCTTCTTCCAACTCCTGGGTACCACAGTCAGCCTGTCATCCGGATATCACCCTCAAACGAACGGGCAGACCGAACGGAAAATACAGGAAATCTCCCGCTACCTTCGGACGTACTGTTCCCAACATCAAAACACCTGGAGCCAGTATCTACCGTGGGCTGAGTATGCGCAAAATTCCCTCCGTCAAACCTCTACTGGTCTAACCCCATTCCAATGTATTCTAGGTTATCAACCAGCTCTGTTTCCATGGACTGGAGAGTCCTCCGAGGTGCCCGCGGTAGATCACTGGTTCCGAGAGAGCGAGAGGGTGTGGGACTCAGCGCACGTCCATCTCCAGCGGGCAGTACGGAGGCATACGGAACACGCCAACCGTCGTAGGCTACCCAACCCAGTTTACCTCCCCGGGGACCAAGTATGGCTGTCCACTCGAGACATACGCCTCCGGCTGCCCAGCAGGAAGCTGAGTCCCCGCTACATAGGGCCCTTCACCGTGCACTCACAAATCAACCCTGTCACCTACCGTCTAAACCTACCTCCACATTACAGAATCGCTCCCTCGTTTCACGTTTCCCTACTCAAACGCCACACTGAACCCCTGTTCCCTTCCTCCACAGAATCGGAGTCACCTCCTCCTCCCGACCCGCCAGAGATCCTTGGAGATAACATCTACCAAGTCCAAGAAATCCTAGACTCCCGGCGGCGGAACGGCCAGCTCCAGTACCTAGTGGACTGGGAGGGGTTCGGACCCGAGGAGAGATCGTGGATACCCCGTGACGACATCCTGGACCCGACTCTCCTCGAGGAATTCCACCGCCAACATCCCGAACGCCCAGCTCCCAGAGGTCGTGGTCGTCCCCGTCGCCGTTCTTGGGTGCCAGGAGTCACCCGTGGAGGAGGGGGTGATGTCACACCCTCTGCACGTTCCCTCAGCCCCAATCACCACGATCCTCCACCAACCAGCCAATCACCACCACAGCACACCCGTGAACCATCACCAGAATTCTAATCACCGTCACCTGCACCAGCAATCACCACACCCTTCAAATACTTACCTCATTCACTCACTCACCGGCTGGTATCGAAGTTGCATGGATGCTTCTCTGTGGATCTTCTCCCCCTCCTGTTGTCTCTCCTGTGCTCCTCGTGGTTTCTTCTGATGTTCTCCTGTGCTCCCCGTGGATTGCTCTGATGTTCTCCTGTGAAACACGTTAATCGTGTCAGAGGGAAGTGACTGTTGCTAACGCTATGATCCTTATGAACTTGAACTCACCTGTTGTGTTATGTTTGAAGATTTGACCACAGAGACATTATTCACCCGTTTGCACGTGTGTTGAACTGTGCACGTTTGTTAATAAATACCTTGAAAGATACTCACCTTCTCCCTTTGTGTGTGGTCGTGACAAAGACACACCAGTTTGCAATATTAGGCAGCAAAACGAGCTGTTTTGTTGAGCTAAAAATATCTGGACACGGATGAGGCCTAAAGCCAGACCAATAAAATGTACAAATGACTGCGTCCACTCTTATGGCCAAAATAAAGTGAATGGGCTAGATAAAAATAGAGAGTTTGCACTTACTCAGATGTAAACAACAACAGGGATTGCACAGTTAATGTACTGAACATGTTGTTCTGCTAATTTATGCTGTCTAATATGGAAAAAATGTGTGGAAGCGGCTAAATCATATACAGAAAAGGACTTAGTAAGCAGGAAAGGGTGCAATATTTTGACAAACTAAAGTTAATAAGGGGTAAAGATGATTTAAATATTTCACCTAAACCTGACTGGAAATGATAAGAACAAACACGAATGTTGTTTAAATTCTTGCCCTGTTAATCCTGGTTCAGTTTGTCCACTACAAACACCTTTTGTTTCTCAGACAGTTTTTGCACTCTTCTCCTTGATTTGTTATAACTTTTGTCAGTCTATAGTACTCCAAATGTTTTTTCCTTGTCCGATCGACTAGTACAGCCCAAAACATGACAATAATTGATCATTTTCAGCAGCAATAATCAGCAAAATGCATATCACTCTGCATATCAAAAAGGAATGCATATCACTCTGTCTCACGGGCAGCTTTGGGACTTTCTGATCACTGCCTGGTTCATCTTATACCAACCTACAGGCAACAACTTAAATCTGCCAAACCTGTAGCAAAGTCTGTAAAGAGATGGACCAACGAAACAGAGCGGGCTTTACAAGCCTGTTTCGAATGTACTGATTGGAGTGTTTTTGAAGCTGCTGCTACTGATCTGGACGAGCTTACAGAGACTGTTACTTCATATATCAGTTTCTGTGAGGATTTATGCATTCCTACCAGGACTCGCTTAACTTACAACAACGACAAACCATGGTTCACTGCAAAACTCAGACAGCTTCGTCATGTCAAAGATGATGCTTACAGGAAAGGGGACAAAGTCTTGTATAAAGAGGCCAAATACACACTGGAAAAGGAGATCAAAGTGGCAAAGAGAAATTATTCCGAAAAGATAAGGAACCAATTTCATTCCAGTGACTCTTCATCAGTGTGGAAAGGTCTAAAACAAATCACCAATTACAAGACATCATCCCCCAGCACTTTGCAGAATCAGCAACTGGCAGACGATCTGAACGAGTTCTATTGTCGGTTTGAAAAGACACCATTTACACCTCCAACATCACCCCTCTCCCCCACCTCTGCAACTCCCATTCAAATCAGTGAAGATGAGGTACGCAAGGTCTTCAAAAAGAACAAAAGAAGAAAGGCACCAGGCCCTGACGGTGTCACACCAGCCTGTCTGAAAACCTGTGCAGATCAGCTGGCACCCATTTTCTCACAGATCTTCAATAGGTCTTTGGAGTTGTGTGAAGTCCCCGCCTCTCTCAAACGTTCTGAAATCATCCCCATTCCAAAGAAACCCAAAATAACAGGACTTAACGACTACAGACCTGTGGCGCTAACATCTGTCGTCATGAAGTCGTTTGAGAAACTGGTTCTGGCTTATCTGAAGGACATCACCGGACCCTTACTGGACCCCCTGCAGTTTGCTTATCGTGCAAACAGGTCTGTAGATGATGCAGTGAACATGAGTCTACATTTCATACTGCAGCATCTGGACAAATCAGGGACTTACGCGAGGATCCTGTTTGTGGACTTCAGTTCAGCCTTCAACACTATCATCCCAAACCTCCTCCTGCCCAAACTAACTCAGCTCTCTGTGCCCACATCAGTCTGTCAGTGGATCAACAGCTTCCTGACAGACAGGCAGCAGCTAGTGAGGCTGGGAAAATTCTCATCCAGCACCCGTACTATCAGCACTGGCGCCCCTCAGGGTTGTGTCCTCTCCCCACTGCTCTTCTCCCTGTATACAAATGACTGTACCTCCAAAGACCCCTCTGTCAAGCTCCTGAAGTTTGCAGACGACACCACACTTATCGGCCTCATTCAGGACGGTGACGAGTCTGCTTACAGACAGGAGGTAAAAGAGCTGGCTGTCTGGTGCAGTCATAACAACCTGGAGCTCAACACGCTCAAAACTGTGGAGATGATCATAGACTTCAGGAAAACCCCCCCTGCTCTCCCCCCACTCACCATCATGAACAGCACTGTAAACACAGTGGAGTCATTCAGGTTCCTTGGAAATACCATCTCTCAGGACCTGAAGTGGGACATTCACATAGACTCCATTGTGAAAAAGGCCCAGCAGAGGCTGTACTTCCTCCGCCAGCTGAGGAAACTCAACCTGCCACAGGAACTGCTGAAACAGTTTTACTCTGCCATCATTGAATCCGTCCTCTGCACTTCAATTACCATCTGGTTCAGCTCAGCTACAAATTCTGATCTCAGAAGACTACGTCGGATAGTCCGGACTGCTGAGCGAATCATTGGTACAACCCTCCCTACCCTTCAAGATCTGTACTTATCCAGAGTGCGCAAAAGGGCTGCCAAAATTACTCTGGACCCCTCACATCCAGCACACTCACTTTTTGAACTGTTACCATCCGGTCGGCGCTACAGAGCACTGAGCACTAGAACGACCAGACACCGAAACAGTTTCTTTCCTCAGGCAATCCATCTCATGAACACTTGATCGTGGAACATACAACACTATACATTCTTTATTCATTTTTCCGTTATTTATTTAAAGCACATACTTACTCCATTCAAATGTCTTTGCTATTATTGCACATTGTCTGTCTTGTATACCTCTATATTGTTCTTTTTATAATATGTATCGTCTTGTCACTGTCTTTCTGTAGCACTGTGGAGCTCTGTCACAAAAACAAATTCCTAGTATGTGTAAACATACCTGGCAATAAAGCTCATTCTGATTCTGATTCTGATTCTGAAAATATGCGTGTTGCGTTTGGTTCAATGGCATTGTTTACGTTCATTGCCGCCAATATGGCCGATTAATGATGCATTGTGAAAATATTCTATAAAAGTAAATCCTTAACATCCATTAACAAAAAGTATTTGAAAGTTTTACTCTGAACATATCAATTTTTTTCTCTTAATCCTTAAATGAACAGGATTCCTGATGGTGGGCAAATGCAAATATTGTTACTTTTTTTTTATTCGAATAATTAAATAATCATCACATTTATTGTGAACATAATGATTCATTTTATTTTAAGAAATAAAACATTAAAACAATAAAACATTTTGTGGTATATTTGACTTTTTTACAGCATGACAGGCTGAGTTAATTGTATTATTTAATTTCATAAAATGTCCCATCAGAATGTCACAGAAAAAAATCATATCAACACACTAAAGATGCATAGTACAGGAAGTAAAAACTCTATATTCAGTACAGTGTGTCTCTTTGAATGTGAAGAGCTGCTGGATTCAGTGCAGCAGGATGAACAGCAGAGAACAGCAGAGGAACAGGAAGCTCTGAGTGAAACTCTTAGCACCGTTACACAGGTTCCCCTCACAGCATGAGGCACTCTCAATATCTCTAACTGATCTTCCAGCATCACAAACAGATTTAGAGATACAGCCTTTTACCACTGTTGACTGGCCAATGAAAGTCCCTGATGACAAGAAAGAAAATAGTCTAATTGGTAAATGTGATCCTAAACAGATAAAAATGAAGACTTTTCTCTTTTTAGATTCTTGCCTGTTGCTGTAAAGCAGCGGTCTTCAGTCTTTGAACAGCTCAGTATGTTTGAGCAACTCTTCTCATCACAAGAGTAACATTTCTTTCCATTGGGGACATTAGAGGGATCTACAGGTTGAAAAAAGGTACTGTTTATATCTTCTGTACAAAATATAACATACATTATAATTAAATAACACTCTGTTAACTGCGCAATTTAATCAATTCACAGCTGGCAAGCTGCGCCCTGCATATCATTTGTATTTCTTGAAGTCCTTTAAAATTAGTAAAATGAGTGTTTATTTATTAATTTTTGCTTATGGTCAGTAAAGCACAATACCTGGAGCATCTGGGATGTTACACCGGTCTGTGTCACAGCACACATAAGATACCTGTCCACCGCCGATATTCATAGATCCACTTACACAGTCAGCAACACAGTCTTTAATCTTCTCTTTTGCACTGATGCCACCTAAAAACATGAATGATTCAGGAGAGACCAATTCAACACATTATTTTGACAGAAAATATATTTATAAATGTCAAAATGTAGCATTTTCTAATTTTAAATATTGATTCAATTTTATTACAAATTACATTGTAAGGATCACAGTCTGAGAGAAACAAATTAAACAGCAGAAACTAAATAGAATATTCTGTGATCACAATCATAAATTCTGTGAGGAAATCCGCAGTTCTATGAGAAATTACATTTCCAGTGAAGCAGCACCAGGAAAAAAAAAACACCAGCACCTCTATCAGTCAAATATAACAGTGAATTTCAATCCATCATATTGGACTTACCAACGTTTATCACTGTTGTTGAACTCATGCACTTGGAAAAACCAAGGGGACATGTTTTTACCTTTTGATTCGCGCAAGTACCCGCCAGACCTGAGCACTCGTAACAGCTGAAAGATTGTCCTTTAGTAATAGAGAGAGAGAGAGAGAGAGAGAGAGAGAGAGACATTAGTGATATGTATTTGCAGCCAGTAACATTACAAACACTATTTGTCTTTGTACCTGCAGCGAAAATAACAAACAGAAGAAAAAGTGAGATTTGCAGATCCATCTTTGATCAGGAGGTGAATGAGATAACATGTCAGTTTCAGTGCTTTCTTTATAGCTTATCAAAGGGGAGGGTCTTTAGTCTTTATGAGAAAAGGAAAGCTTAACACAAGTAGGCATTGATAAAAAATGAAACTTTAAACCGGTTAATTATAAAGGGAGGTTTAAGGAATTACAAGGAATTATAGGTTTATTAAACCAACCTTCTTAAAGTGAGTTTGTCCATAACATTAAAGCCATGTTTTCAATGATGTTTTGGGCCAAGACTCTTTAAAAAAACCTTTCTATGTTCTGCATAAGAAAGAAAGTCACATATACTTTGTTGAATGATTTAGGTATTACCAACATTTCGGTGGCGTGGATGGAATGTTGTTGAAAAGGTCAATATTTGTATTGTTACAATAAGCTAAACGGCTTACAATATGTGGAGATCACTGACCTACACTCTCACACACTGGCCTTTCTGTTTCTTAAGCTCCTAAAAGATCTTGTATATTTTGCTTTAAAAGGATAGTTCACCCAAAAATGAAAATTTGATGTTTATCTGCTTTGGGCATCCAAGATGTAGGTGCCTTTGTTTCTTCAGTAGAACACAAACAATGATTTTTAATTCAAACCGTTGCAGTCTCTGTTTTCAGTCAACGGGATCCACAGCTTTGAGAGTAAAAAAAAACAGAAAAAAAAAAACGTACACATACAAAACCTAATTAAACCCTCCAGCTTGTGACGATACATTCAGGTCTAAGTCATGCGTATGATGTGAACACGCTCTATACAAATGAACGTTCCGATGGATCAGAGGTAAATAATTATTTAGGCTAAATATTTTTTTTTGAACAGACCGATCTTTACATGTCTCAAGACCTCAATGTATCGTCAAGAGCCGCAGGGTTTAATTTAGTTTTTGTCTGTGTATGTTATTTTTACTCTTAAAGATTTGGTAACCATTGACTGCCATTATATGTCTGACAGACTTCAGCGGTTTGAGTTAAAAATCTTTGTTTGTGTTCTACTGAAGAAACAAAGTCACCTACATCTTGGATGCCCTGGGGGTAAACAGATAAACATAAATTTTTCATTTTTGGGTGAACTATCCCTTTAAGTAAAATATGACACCTATATCAGTTTTTCACATTTTCCTTGACAATCATGAGAGCAGGAATGATTTTGTAAATCCAAGACAAAATACACAGATAATATGTGACATTACCACCAGATCTAAAAAGTCACTCATGGATGGCGCGCTGAAACATTTTTAAGAAATTCAAAAAATAATTTAATGAAATATGAGGCTTTCATTAAATTATTATTTTATAATGTCTTGTCTATCATCTTTGAAAATATCTTGGCAAAATTCACTTGTTTAGTGCAGAAAAATAGCGATTTATTGCAGCAAGCAGAAAATACCTATGACAGTCAGTTTTATGCACAGTGCGCGAACAGTTGCGCTGACTTTTCTAACTACAAGGTACATTATTCGTGCTATCTAAACATAAAAGGGACATTAGTCTGTTTGTGTAATGATGCAGTATAGCGCTCCTGACTTGCACTTGACAGACAGCTCTCGTTAGACCTCTAAAGTGAAAGTTAAACCATCTCACTTTAAACCTGTTTTTCTCAAAATTTCATTCCTAAAAAATCATAGCTATCAGCCAATTTAAGATAGCCATAACTTTTTTTACATTCAAGCTATGGACAAAAAAAGAAAAGTTTTGGAAAGGGCTTTCATATGGTATCAAAAGCTAAAAAAGGTACAAATTTCACCATGTGTTGGGTTTTCCTAGTTCGCATCACATAATCCCAAAGGGGAGACCATATCAGCCAGAGTTTGTCTGATTTTTGATGTTTATAATAATATAATAATAATAATAATAATAATAAGTAAATGTACCTATCTTTTTTACCCTTGAAACACAGGCCTGTAACATTGATAAATATCTTAATAGGCATCGGTGTAAGGTATATCCTATAAAAAAAAAAATTAAAGTTGAGCTCATAGATCCCAATGGAAATACATTTAAGGTACATATTATCACATAAAACAGCCATTCTCCGTTCTCTTCAGTGTTTGACCAATGTCTTTCTTCCGACAAGGCAGAGGTGCAACTAGACAAGATGACATATTCCCTTAATACTGATCCCTTTAAACAGATCGGATTCAGTAAAACTTTATCAATCTCTGTTTTGGTTCTCAACTATTCTTTGTCTATCTTTGGTTTGGTGAAGCACAGGACTGCAGCAAGCCAAACCTGATAAGAAGTGGCAAAGAAGTGAACTAAACCAGGAAACATAAATACACTGCTAACTGAGGGAGAAAACACGGAGCAGATGAAACAATGAATCAATGATTAGTGACTTATTAAACTAAACCCACAGAACCATACAGATGATACTGTATGTGGCAATTTATTTTACTATAGTTAATTATTTTTAGCCCTGTTGTGCCCTTACAGACTCAAGGAAATGTTCAGTATCACATTTAAACTAACAAACTCACTTACCTGTTGAGAGTGTGTTGACAGTCTGTGTAGTTGGATCACTGAGCTCCAGAAAATCAATAATGAGGTGCTTTGACAGTTACAGATTTGAAAAACAAAGGTGGGAATAAAGAGAACCCTACATTTTAACACACACACACACACACACACACACACACACACACACACACACACACATGTTGGGTTTACATGTTTTATGGGGACATTCCATAGGCGTAATGGTTTTTATACTGTACAAACCGTATTTTCTATCGCCCTACATCTACCCTACACCTAAACCTAGCCCTCACAGGAGATTGTGCACACTTTTACTTCATCAAAAAAACTCATTGTGCATGATTTATAAGCCTGTTTCCTCATGGGGACCTGAGAAATGTCCCCACAAGGTCAAAATCTACTGGTATTCCTATCCTTGTGGGGACATTTGGTCCCCACAACGTGATGAATACCAGGTACACACACACACACACACACACACACACACACACACACACACACACACACACACACACACACACACACACACACAAAAAAAACATTTTAGCTATGGTTCTAAACAGAATTGTTACTACAAGTAAAGAACCTTTGAAGAACTATCTTTTTTTAGAGCGTACATTAAAAATAAAGGTGCTTCACAATGCCATAGAAGAACCTTTTTTCTCTAAATGGTTCCATAAAGAACTTGTTTCACAAAAGGTTCTTCAGATTATAAAAAGGTAAGAAAAAGATGGTTCTCTATGTAAGAAAAATGGTTATTCTATGGCATCGGTCTAAAGAACCTTTTAAAGCACCTTTATTATTAAGAGTGTGGGCTATTGTGGTAGAGAAATTCTTAAGCCTTGCAAAAAATATTCAAAGTTAGAGTTCCAGAGGACAAAATAAGACTTTATTGGAAGAAACAACAAAGCTGCGATGCCTGCATGAACATCTGACCAGCTCACTCATGACTTTTCAACCACTAATCTTATTGTAAAAGATGTCTTCCCAAAACTCTCAATTCTGTTTCCGTGGATCTCCTCATTACTTGGTGAAAGCATGTAACAAAAATGATTATTCAGTGTATTGTTATTATTTTTATCATAAGATCATGTTTAAAAGATAAATGTCCCAGAAGAGTATACTTAGTATAAATACGCATGCCAGCTTTAGCCAAAATCTTATTCTGTCCCGTGTGACTTCTTTCTCAGTCCTCAAAAACTCATCTGGCTTTTGTAATGTTCAAACTATTTTCACAACTGTTTTCTTTCAGCGCCTTCTCCTGGTTAAATTCTATCAAGACACAATCATGGCCCACAGAGAACAGAAAATAAAAATGTAACTTTAATAAAAAACACCTTAAGCACTTATTTTATATAGGTACTTTTAATATTAACTAAAGGTTAACTAACTAAAAGTTAAATAAATAAATAACTATCGTCTTTTAAAAGTAAAAATAAAATAAAATGAATAAATAAATAAACGAAGGAATGTAATTTTGGCAGAAAATTAAGCACTTATTTTATATATGTAGGTACGTTTAATATTAACTAAAGGTTAACTAACTAAAATGTTTTTTTTTTTTATATTGGTGAACTGGTTTTCTGTTCTTCATTTCTGCTATCTTTTTTCTTTAAGGCACAGAGAAAAATCCAGAGTGAAGTTTCAAATTACAGCATTTTAGTCAAGTTAAGTCAAGTTCTGAATTCAGTTCTCCAAGGCTAATAAAAACTAAACAGTTTTCACAGCAGCATAGTGAGATGTAAACTAGTAATTATCTATCAGATAATTAGCTTTTCTCTTTTCTGTTCACTGTGATAAGTAATTAAAATGCTTAGCAACAAAAACTTTATTTTAACCTATGTAGGAATAATATCATGTGCCATAAAATTATTATTAACACGTTTAGGACAAATTAAATGGTAACACTTTACAATAAGGTTCATTAGTCAAACATTAGTTAATGTATAAACTAACATGAACTAACCATGAGCAATACATTTGTTACTGTATTTACTAATCTTTATTAACGTTAGTTAACGGAAATACAGTTGTTCATTGTTTGTTCATGTTATTTCACACTGCATTAACTAATGTTAACAAGATTTTAATAATGCATTAGTAAATGTTGAAATTAACATTAACAAAGATTAATAAATGCTGTATAAGTGCAGTTCATTATTAGTTCATGTTAACTAATGTGGTTAACTAATGTTAACTAGTGAACCTTATTGTAAAGTGTTACCAATTAAATTAATCAAAAACAGTTCTGAGTGAATATGTGAATTAATACAGTGTATAAACCACAATACAATATCATCAAAGTGTCAAATAAAATGACATTTCATCACTGTTTATGAGGGTGATTTATAGGCAACTCGAATTAAATTTAGTTATGTTGAGAAAACCTCCTAATGAATTACTAATAGTGAAACTACTTGATTTTGATGATTTACTGATGTCTAATGTTGTCAAATAGCTGGCCACTGTGATGATGCAATCCACGTTGAATAAAAAGTGTGTAATGAAACAGCAGATTTTGCTACATCACTGATTTTTATTTTATTATTATTTTTTTACCTCAAATTATACTGCATGTGATTTAGTATTAATATGAATTTCTGTGTGGATAATCTTGCATTTTCTCTGAGTAAAAATTCAACAAATTCATTCATAAATCAAACCCAGCTCAAAATGTAAAGTGCTTAACCTTAGTTATAAGTAGTTTCAGATCATATATCTGTGCTGATCTATGTGTGTGTCTTGGCCATAAACAGAAACGAGATCTTGTGAAAATAGCTAAAGTGAAAAAGAAAGTTCTAAGGTCATTTAAGTAGAACTAAATGGCACCATCTCAAACGATTACATTAAAATGTTATTCTATTGAACTATAATATATTGTAATATGCACCGTAATGCAAAATATGAATGATTTATTATGTGCTTAAATCATTTAATGATCTTTGACATTATTCCCTGTTCTTGGTTTAGCATTAGAAACATTAAAGCCGTCTGTCCACAAGATGGCGCGGCAAGCTTGTTTATTTTTCCGTTTTTTGTTTTTTAAGCTTTATCTGTATAGCTGAAAATATAAATCTTCCAAACATTTATAAGAGTTTTGCCAAAATGCAGAAAGCTGATCTTTCAAATAAACTGACAAAATCTGAAATGCATTCACATCACATTGAATCATATTTTACATTTAACATTTACTACTATACTTCTTGTGATATTTTTGACCATTCACCTGCCCAAATTGTTTTAATTTCTATAATTCGTACATTATATAGCCTATATTTTCAAGCTTTCTATCCACCTTATACTTCAATGCGTAAATAAGCCTATGGGCGAGACTTCTGGGCCCGTATTCATAATAAATGCAGAGTTGCTCCTATAGTGACAAAATTCTAAGATAATTCTTAGAAATGTAGGCGTTTCCTCTTAAAATTAAAGATCCTAGTAAAGAAAAAAGTAATTCAAAAAGCATCTTAACCCTTAAAAGAAGTCTTAAGGTCCAAAATTGTTAGGAGTACGGACCACAACTTTTAAAAGGTGTAAGAGTTTCTTTAGCAGTGGAGAAAATTGACAAAACATGAGGAAGGCAAAGAAATATTTTGCACACAATGCATGACAGTGAGTTAACAAGATGCCACACATGAGATAATGTTTGTGACCGATTTTATTAGAGACATGATAACATCTTTGACATAGTGCAGAAATGCCATAGTACAAGAAATGGAAGTAATCACTACATTTATTACATGAACATATTTTGCAACTGGAAACAATGTAACTATGCAGCAGTGATGATTTTGATCTGTTTACAACCTTCTATAAGCAAAGAGATCACACAAACAATTACGGCAATTCAGAACCTTAATGTGTTGTTCATTTCCTATCAAATACATTAAATACAACATTAACAGCGTGGTAAATAAAAAACTAAATCAGGAGCTTTCTGAGAGGATTCTTAGAAGCTTTAAGAATGTGGCCCTGGTTCATTAGATGCTATGGGGAAATAACGAGAAGAATAACAACGTGTAGTAAATGGTAAAACTGTTTGCACTACAAACCAGTGTGTTCATAATTAAGATAATACAGTGCATTAAAATAATATGCTAAGACCCACCAGTTTGCACTATTAAGTAGCAGAACAAGCTGTTTTGTACAGCTACAAATGTGACCCTGGACCACAAAACCAGTCATAAGGTTAAATTTGACAAAACTGAGATGTATGTATCATATGAAAGTTCTAAATAAGTAATAAATAAGCTTTCTATTGATATATGGTTTGTTAGGATAGGACAATATTTGGCCGAGATACATCTATTTGAAAATCTGGAATCTGAGGGGGCAAAAAAATCTAAATACTGAGAAAATCACCTTTAAAGTTGTCCAAATTAAGTTCTTAACAATGCATATTACTAATCAAAAATTACATTTTTATATATTTATAGTAGGAATTTTGCAAAAAATCTTCATGGAACATGATCTTTACTCAATTTCCTAATGATTTTTGGCATAAAAGAAAAATCAATAATTTTGACCCATGCAATGTATTTTTGGCTATTGCTACAAATATACCCCAGCGACTTAAGACTGGTTTTGTGGTCCAGGGTCACAAATAGCTGGATGCGGACGAGGCTGGAAACCAGACCCATAAAATCTACAAATGACTGTGCCCACTGGAAAAATAAGGTGGATTGACTAGATATGTAGAGGGTTTGCACTTATGTAATATTGGTGATACTCGGATGTAAACAACAGCATGGATTGCTTGGTTAATGTACTGCTGAATATGTTGTTTTGCTAATTTATGTCGTGTAAACCATGGAAAATAGTGTGGAAGTTGCTAAATCATATAGAGATGGTCTTAGTGCACCAATATTTTGACAAACTAAAGTTAGGTGGTAAAGATACATACAAGCAGTTTTAATTAAAATATTAGCCTAATATTTCACCTACCTGACTGGAAATGATAAAACAAACATGAATGTTGTCAAGATTATTGCTCTGGAAATCCTGGTTCAGTTTCGCCTACCACAAATGCCTTTTGTTTTCAGTTTTTTGCACTCTTCTAGATTTGTTAAAACTTTTGGCAGTCTATAGTACTCCAAATGTTTTTCCCGGTCTGACTGATTAGCACAACCCAAAACTATTTGAATAATTAAATCACACGTTTATTCTGAACATCCTTTTTATTTTAAGAAGTAAAACATTAAACATTTTGTATATATGACTTTTTTTTTACAGCATGACAGGCTGTGTTAATTGTAGAATTTTATTTCATAAAATGTCACATCAGAATGACAAAGCAAAAATCATATCAACACACCAGAGATGCATAGTACAGAGAAAGTACAAGCTCTATATTCAGAAAAGTGTGTCTCATTGTAGGATGTGAAGAGCTGCTGGATTCAGTGCAGCAGGATGAACAGCAGAGAACAGCAGAGGAACAGGAAGCTCTGAGTGACGCTCTTAGCACTGTTACACAGGTTCCCCTGACAGCATGAGGCATCTTTAACCGATGCTTGAGCATCACAAATGGATTTAGAGACACAGCCTTTTACTGTTGACTTGCCCCCAACACCCCCTGATGGAAATAAAGAAAAGGTTAGTCTAAGCTGGAAACTAGTAAATATGATCTGCATCAGATCCCAAACATTAGAGAGATAAAAATAAAGATTTTTTTCTTTTCTAGATTTTCACCTGTTGATGTAAAGCAGCGGTCTTCATCCCCTGAACAGCTCAGTATGTTTGAGCAGCTCTTCTCATCACAAGAGTAACATTTCTTTCCATTGGGGACATTAGAGGGATCTACAGGATGAAAAAAGGTATTGTTTTATTTTCTGTCCAAAATATAACTCTGTTAGCTGCTCTTCAGTCAGTTTCCAACTTACAAGCTGCACCCTGCATTGCATTTCCAAATGTCCTTTGGAAGTAAAATGCATGTTGACCTTGAAGATTTTTTTGCATACATGTATGGTCAGTGGAGGACAATACCTGGAGCGTCTTGGTCGTTACACAGGTCTGCGTTACAGCACGAAAAAGATGTCTTTCCTATGCCGAGGTTCATGGATCCAGTTGTGCAGTCAGCAGCACAAAGTTTAGTCTTCACTTTAGCACTGATGTCACCTGAAATCAAGAATGATTCAGGAGAGACCATTTCAGCACATTGGAAATACTGATTCAATTTGAATGCAAATTATCTTGTTAGAATAACAATCTGAGAGAAGCAAACTCAAAAGCCGAAATCTAAATTTTAATCATACATTTTGAGGAAATCAGAAGTTATATTTCAAGTGAAGCCAATACACTCTTAAAAATAAAGTGCTTCACAATGCCATAGAAGAGCCTTTTTGTCTAAATGGTTCCATACAGATCCTTTAACATCTGAAGAATCGTTCTCTTTCACAAAAAGGTTCTTTGTGGCAAATTAGGTTCTTCAGATTATAAAAAGATTAGCAAGAAATGATTCTTTAAAGAGCCTTTGACTGAATGGTTCTTTGTGGAACCAAAAATGGTTCTTGTATATGGCATTCTTCACTTGAAGAACCTTTTGAACCTTTATTTTTAAGAGTGTATGTGACCCTGGACAACAAAACCAGTCACAAAACCTGAAAGCTGTATAAATAAGGTTTACATTTGTTAGTATACACTGTTAAAATGTAACAGTTGGATCAACTTAAAAAAAAATACTCCAATTGGTAACACCTAAAAAGTTTTTTCAACTTAATTTTTTACATTTTTATCAACTTAATTTGAATTTACAAATTTTTTAAAGGTAAGTGGTTGCAATCAATTTATTTGAGCTGCATTTTTAAGTAAAAAAATTGTGAAAGTTAGGCAACTAATTTTGCTTATTTAAATGTAGCTAAAATAACTTACCCTAAAAAAAAAGTGAATTCAATTAAAAAAAAATTTCAGTGTAGAAAATTACTTGGCCGAGATACAACTATTTAAAAAATCTGGAATCTGAGGGTGCTAAAAAAAAATCTAAATATTGAGAAAATCGCCTTTAAAGTTGTCCAAATGAACTTCTTGCTATGAATAGTACTAATGATAAATTAAGTTTTCATATATTTATGGTAGGAAATTTACAAAATATTTTCATGGAACATGATCTTTACATAAAATCAATAATTTTGACCACTGCTACAAATGTGCAACTTAAGACCGGTTTGTGGTCCAGGGTCACATATAACAGTGAATTTCAATTCACTGTTATAATTTTGTACTTACCAACTTGCGTCACTGTTGTCAAACTCATGCACTTGGATGATCCACTAGGACATGTTTTTACATTTTGATTCGCACAAGAACCGGTCAAACCCATACACTCATAACAGCTGAAAGAGTGTCCTTTAGTAATAAAACAGAGATATGCATTAATAATCTGTATTTGTACTCAATAACATTACAAACACTATTTGTCTTTGTACCTGCAGTGAAAAGAGCGAACAGAAGAAAAACTGAGATTTGCAAATCCATCTTTGTTCAGGAGGTGAATGAAATGACGTGACTGTTTCAGCGCTCACCTTATAGCTTTGCAAAGGGGAGGATCTTTATGAGAAAATGTACGTCTAACAGAAGTGGACATTATTAGGAAATAAAACTTTAGCTTACATCATTTACTTACCAGTTAATTATAAAGGGAGGTTTAAGGAATGAATGTACGTCTAATAAAACCAAGCATCTTAAAGAGTTTGTCCTTACAATGAAAGCCGTGTGGCCCCAACATTATTTAAAATATCTTTTTATGTTCTGCAGAAGAAGATTTAGGAATGATGTCTATATCAGTATTGTACATCGTCGTTGTCTGCAAACAAAGCAGGAAAGATTTTGTAAATCCAGCACCAGAAATATACAGATAATGTGACATTAGATCTAAAAAGTCACTATACTGTGAGATCTAGACTCAAAGAACCAGAAATACATATGATATTGTATGTGAAGTCAAACCAATTAAAAACGATCTTCACAGTTTTATATTCATTTTAGATTAAAAAAAGCTTCCAGACTCAAGGAAACATTCAGTATCACATTTAAACTCAGATTCTCCACATTCATTAAAGCTTTTGCAATGCAAACATGGACATGTAAATGTGTTGTAAATGTGCATTGCTAAGTAGGGAAAATATTCATGATTTTTTTTTTTTGTAAGTCTTTACAGGGAGAGTTTAAATAAATATTGTAAATCTAAATTGTGGTCAGTAAAAACACTGGAGAGCTTTTCTTTGAGCATTTGTCAGTTAAATAAAGGTTAAAGAAAATTAACGGATCTCAAATTCTAGATCTGCTTTGTTTTGTTTTGTGTTTCCCCAAGTTTTTTTTTTTAAGAAAACCTGTCTTGATGACATTTTTTGAAACAAATATGAACTATTTCAGTACAAAACGTAACCTGTTTTTTCCACTGTTGGTTGTCAATATGTATATATTAATTAAATAATTACATTTATAAATAATGCAATGAAAATAAAACATTATTGTTATTGTTTTCTGCTACAAAAATCCACTCGTATCCTTATGAAAAACTATTGGTTTGCAGATACATATATATATTATACATCAAAATAGAAAGGAGGAGTTTAGTTCTTTGAGTGTATCCACATTCTATTTTTTCAAATCCTTGTAAGGTTTCAAAATGAATCCTTATGTCAAGTGGGAGATATTGGGCATCCTTTTTGACCATTTACAGTCTTACATATAACACTTACTAAGTAATATTAATAGATTTAGCATGATAAACTCTAACATCACTATCCACTTTATTTTGCAACGCTATTGAATTTCTTTTTCTAAAGTTAACTATTTTCAGTCATACACTCTTAAAAATAAAGATGCTACACATGCCATGGAAGAACCTTTTTTTCTAAATTGATTCTATAAAGAAGTTCTATAACATCTGAAGAACCTTTCTGTTTCACAGAAGGGTCTTTGTGGTGAAAGAATGCTCTTTAATTTATAAAAAGGTAAGAATGAGATGGTTCTTTAAAGACTGAATGGTTCTTTGTGGAACCAAAAATGGTTCTTCTATGGCACTGCTGTGAAGAACCTTTTAAAGCACCTTTATTTTTAAGAGTGTACTGCAGTCGAAACAATTAAACTTAAAACTTAACAGTTTTGTCTATTCATTTAACATGAAAAAGCTTCCATACATTTAGTACCTCATTGAAACTCACTTTCTCCATGCTCGTTTAAACTTTTGCAATGCAAACATGAACATGTAAATGTGTTGTAAATATGTATTGTTAGGGAAAAACATTCATGACGTTTCTTGTAAGTCTCTCAGAGAGAGCATTTAAATATTGTAAATTATTTTTCAACATCTACGTTATCTTGTTAAGTTGTGTTTCTAAATTTGTTGTGATGCAGTGTACACCATTCACATGACACAGATTTATTTGTGGATTAAATTACAGATAAAAAAGTATCTGTACATATTTGTGAATTGTGCTGTATATAAACATACAAAACAACAAATATAGATGTGCATTTATAATGTATGCATTTGTAGGAGCCTTTGTAGGAGTCTTATGAAATATTATAAATTAATGTGTTACTTTAACTTTTTTTATATTAAAATTTGTTCACTGTGGAATGACTTAGAAGTGTCTGTTTTTACTGTCCTTTTATGTTAAGTAGCCTACTGACATTGACAAACAGTTTAAGAAAACATTTAAGGCCAAGTGCACCGTTTAAGCAAACAATTCAAGCTTGAAAAGCTTTACAGTGTCCTCACTGACCAACTTAATTGTATTTTGTAAATATAAACAAATTTGATGGATCCAGCTCAAAAAACAAACAAACAAACAAACAAACAAAAAAGTTGAATACAAATCAAAACAAAAGTGAAAAGATTGTCCCAACTTTTTAAAATGTTTTGCAGCCATCAAAATCACAATTTGTTAATATTTGCAAAATGCAAAAAAGTTGGTCAGTGAAAACACTAGAGAGATTTTCTTCAAACATTTGTCAGTTAAAGAAAGGTTATAGAAAATTGATAATCACAAATTCTAGATTTTTTTGTTTTTCCCTAACTTTTCTGGAAATGGGGTTGTATAAAAACCTTTGTTTTGATGGCACTATTTCAGTACAAAATGTAGGCCAAATTAGGCTTTTTACACTGTTGCTTATCAATACGCATATTAATTTAATAAATAAAATTATGAAATAAAGTAATGAAAATAACACATTATTGCGTATTGCTTTCTGCTACAAAAAGTTCAACAGTATCTAAAACTATTGATTTGCATCAACAGCTATGAGTAGCCTAGTAAACACCTTATTTTGCCACACAGATGTAGGCCTACGCTATTTTCTGCGAATGTGTGAAACTTCTGATTCGTCGCTAATAACTGGAAGAATAACAAATGGTGTTTATATGATTGTAATAATAAAATAGTGTAATATTATAACATACCAATTGGCAATATCAACCAGCATAACAGAATGCTTATTTAAACAGGAAAATAACTCGAAGAAAAAGTGAACCACGGCCACTATTTAATTGTCATCTCAATCCCGACAATATACTCAAGTAAAAAAAAAAAAAGCACTGACAAAAAAATTCTAAATGTATCCTGATATTTTGACAAAAATAAAAAAGCCCCATATAGGTTTAAGTACCACTTCATTGTTGTTTTTGTTTTGGTCATTTCTGGGTGAAATAATTCATTTTTTCTGAGGTCAAATCTAGGTATTAATAAATCAGACATGGGACTTTTAACAAAAGTCATGTACAGTCATTGTACAAGGGAATTTGAAATGGGAGTATGAAATATCCTCCACAAGCGACAAAACTTAGTCGGGTCAAATTTCAAAAGTAAGAAACAAACTTGAATGCTTATTTAAAACAGCTTTAGACTAGGGACTTTTTAAAAAATGAGTTTTAGCAAATTTTTAGTAGTTTTATAACATCTGATCGAATTTTCAGCAGCTGCCCTAGCAAAACCCTTTTTTTTCTGGGGAATTTAAGAAACCAAAACCGAAACAAGAGCGTCTTAGGAAGGTCAAAAGAAAATTCTATGCTCATTTGTCGCCATCTAGAGTTGATTCTATAAATATAAACGCTGGTATCTACCTTATTTTTGCGTATAAGCGGGCGCGGCGAATTGTAAATTTTACGCGTCTGGCTTCCGGTCTTCGCTTCCAGCTATATTTTTCTGTAAAAAACAGCTCGTTTTGCTGCTTAATATTGCAAATTGCTGTGTTTTGCAATATTATTTTAATGTATTATTTTAATTATGAACACACTGGTTTATAATGCATACGGTTTTATAGTTTACTGAACGTTGTTATTCTTATTATTTCTCTATAGTGGCTGATGAACCGGAAATTTCGCCGATAAGCTTAGTCTGCGTTAAATTTTAAAAGATTTTTTGAAATTCACACAAAGGGAAATTCAAGGATAAGGTGGATAGAGACACTGCCAAACAATTAGTTATTAAAAAGTCATTAGGCCTTTATTCTGTAGGCCTAAAATATTTTAATACAGTTTTATTATTTTGCATGTAATTTATTGGATTGACTGAATTCAGAAACTGATTTGACACTGTAACCTTCAGGACTTTGAACAACAGCATGATCTCAGAGACATAAATTTAAATTTCTCTTTAGAGGACAAAGCTGAAGGGACGATTTAGCAATTTAGGGCATAGTAGGTGTGAACAAAGGTTGTAAATCAACTGGATCAATCTCACTAAATTATTGCATTCTTTGCAGACCATAAAGAAAATTGAAGCCGTCTGTCCACAAGATGGCGTTGCAAGCTTGTTTTTTTTTTATTCTGACAAGCATCTGCAGCTGTCAGTATTCACGTGCTCCTGCCAAAATTACATTTCATCATTGTTTATGACGGTGCATTGCAGAGAAGATTGCAAATACCTTTTAATACAGTAAACATTTCAAAAATTTAAAAGAGTTTTGCCAAAATTTCTGAAATAAACGGATCTAAAATGCATTCACATTTCACTTTATTATATTTCACTTTTAACCTATCACAATGCACAATGCGTTTTTTTTACTATCCACCTGTCTAAAATATTTAAATTCCATCCTAATTACAAATTTTTTAGCCAACCCACTATATGCAAATATGTCACATAATCATAACATCACACCTTTCAAAATATTAATGAAATATTTATGTAGCCTATAAACAATTTTCAGCACTCAAAAGGCAACATGGGATGCCACGAGAAATAAAAACTTGTTAAATAACAGCTCTCATTGTTTTGAACAGGCTCGCCATCTGCCCAGCGAGTGAATTATCATCACTTATCGATTTTTTTCCGATTCTTCCCCGTTCTACGGCGTGCGCGCTCCCGCCAGTGCAGCTGTCACCGGGGCAGAGAGGCGCGCGGCCGAGCTCTGCGACTGTCTCTCAGAGAAAAGCGCATTTGAACATCATGCTTCTGCAGCTCCGTGCCATTTTGAGGAAACGCGGGTGCAGAATAGCTTTTTAGGCGCCTTTCTCATATTAGGAAGAAAGAGAGAAAGAGAGAGAGTCAGTGCGAGAAACCTCCGGAGACACACACCCACCCCCCACACAAACACACACACACACACACACACACACACACACACACACACACACACGCACAAGAGCGCGTTCACTCGCGCAGAAGCCGAAGAGTGAGAGACACGGACGCTGTTCCGCTGCTGTGGTTTGGAGTACAAACACGCGTCCGAACGCACGAATCGTGGATTATTACGCGAAGAACGCGCGGACACCATGAGCTGGGGAACCGAGCTATGGGTGAGTTTGTACCGCGCACAACGGGGGTCGATTATCACGGCCACGGGCTCTGATAACGGGTTCACGGGCACTGTGCGCTTTGGGAACGCCAGTGCATGTGAACAGCAACTGCATCTCATACTGGAAATATTTATAACGTATATGTATATAAAGAGTGTCTGTTCATGCATATATATCACATATATAATGCACACCAAGAACTGCATCTAAATGCAGAATTTATATATGCACATGTATGCTGTATATTTTTATATTTTACATTTGTAGATATGTATTCTAGACTATGTCTAAATATATATATTTTTTAATTAAAGTGCATATATGCATTGCAGAGCCCAGTACACACACTTGTGCTGTGATATCAATGCAGATGTTTAGATGGGTTATTTGTGTTCTTGTGTAGATGATGAACCATTTTGGCCTCATGACAGAGATTTTCATCCTCTTCAGCCTGCTGTTGCTTGTTGTCACTGTGGTGCCTGTCCATCTCTAGGGCCTGTTGTACTTGTCCATGCACCTCGGGGTATTTTTAGTCCGTAGCGGTTGTGGTGCGGAAATGTCAGCCACACTACCTTGTGTGTTGTGGTCCAATGCAATGCAAATGTAGGCACGAGAAGCAGATTCTGTGACAAATTATTTTGAGATGAGAGATTAAAGCAGGTTGCCCAAAGCTAAGGGCAAGTAAGATGTCAAAACCAGCACAATCTACTTTTTCAAGTTTCAAGTTTTAAGTGATATAATAGTTTGCATTTATGGTTTGGTCAGTTATCCGGATGCGCAGATAAATTGGCGATACTCAGATGTAAACAACAGCATGGATTGCACGGTTAATATACTATTAAATACGTTGTTCTGCTAATTTATGCTGTCTAAACCATGGAAAACAGTGTGGAAGCTGCTAAATCATATAGAGAATGACTTAGTAAGCAGAAAATGGCGCAATAGTTTAACAAACTAAAGTTAAAGATACGTACGAGCAGTATTAAATTAGATAATAGCCTAATATAATACCTACCTGACTGGAAATGATAAGAACAAACAGGTATGTTGTCAACATTCTTGACCTGGAAATCCTGGTTCAGTTTTGCCAACCACAAACGCCTTTTGTTCCTCAGATAATTTTTCCCCTGTTCTCCTTTTTTTATTATAGCTTTTGGTGGTCTTTACATTCTAAATGTTTTTCCAGGTCTGACCAACTAGAACAACCCAAAACATGACAATAATTGACCATCTGCAGCAGAAACAATCAGCAAAATATGCAAGTTTTTTCAGTGTCATTGTTTATATTCAGTGACGCCAATATGGCTGATTGATAACACGCTGTGAAAACACTCGGACAATACAGAAATGTTTGTATTGAATATTAGTGGTTTAGAAACCTGTAGATAAAGGTATTTGTTTCTAGTCTGATTTAATGTCTGATTTAAGTCTTTTTGCAGGTCAGGCAGTTGTGACCCGTGATGCCCCATTGATCGCTAACTGAATCCTCACAGTCTTTGTTTATATTGATCAGCTTTTATATACGCACAAGCAGTATTAATTAAAATATTAGCCTAATATTTCACCTAATTCACTGTAAATGATAAGAACAAACATGAATGTTGTCAAGATCCTTGACGTGGAAATCCTGGTTCAGTTTGGCCAACCACCAACGTCTTGTTTCTCAGACAGTTTTTCCACTCTTCTCCTTTTTTTATTACAACTTTTGGTGGTCTATAGTATTCCAAATGTTTTTCCAGGTCTGACCGAGTAGCACAACCTAAAACATGACAATAATTGACCATCTTCAGCAGAAGTTATCAACAAAATATGTGAGTTTTGTTCGGTTCAGTGGCATTGTTTACATTCAGTGCCGCCAATATGGCTGATTGTATTGAATATTAGTAATTTAGGAGCATGTAGATAAGGATGTTTGTTTCAAGAGTCTAATTTAATGGGCTTTTTGCAGGTCAGGCTGGAGAGACCCCTGATGCCAGGGGTCCGATTGATCGCTAACTGAATCCTCACAGTCTTTGTTTGTATTGATCAGCTTTTATAGACTGCATGACAGTGGCTCAGTGACCTGCGCTGGAGCTGCGTAATGCGATTGTTGTGTATTTCACTGTGCTTCTATACTTATTCACAGAATTAGAAATCTAGTACTAGAGTCTGATAAAAACACTAAAGGTTGAGCATTACAGTAATTGTGCAACGGATTGGGAAGGTGAACTGTGGCTCATCCCTAAAATTGAGAGTCAGATTTATAATTCAGTTTTGATGTTTATCTAGAGTCTGCAATTTAACGTTGGTGGTAAGAACATGTTGCATACTGGAAATATAGCAGTGCGTTTACTATCTGACTAGTGCATGACTCACACACACACACACACACACACACACACACACACACACACTGGTTTACATGTTTTATGGGGACATTCCATAGGCGTAATGGTTTTCATACTGTACAAACCGTATTTTCTATCGCCCTAACCCTACCCTATACCTAAACCTAGCCCTCACAGGAGATTGTGCAAACTTTTACTTCATCAAAAAAACTCATTGTGCATGATTTATAAGCCTGTTTCCTCATGGGGACCTGAGAAATGTCCCCACAAGGTCAAAATTTACTGGTATTCCTATCCTTGTGGGGACATTTGGTCCCCACAACGTGATGAATACCAGGTACACACACACACACACACACACACACACACACACACACACACACACACACACACACACACACACACACACACACACACACACAGCCAAGTAACCAAAGAGGCCAAAACCATGCGTCACAACCGTAAGCTGCCGTCTGCCATGTTGTGGATGCCCACTGGCAACAAACCAACACAAACAAGTAAACACAAACCTGCAGGATGTTCGCAGGTAATCTCATGCAAGCTCTACTCTTTAATTTTACTAGGTCTCGTTTAATGTATTTTCTCTTTTCAGCAAACTAAACCTAATTGTTAAACCTCAGGAAACATGTGATGACCCTTTCTAAAAAATCAGCACAATTTTAAAAGCGACATCCTATGCTGTGCAAGAAGAGACAAGCTGAATGGTACTTTTACGACTACTGCTATATAAATATGACAGAAAATAGGACGAGTAGCATGCACCTTATGCCAAATTTGGCTAATGTGTATGTGCATTTATTGTGCATGTGACTATGTATAAAATAGCATGCAAATTATACTTATCTCTGATATCTACAGTATATAGGAAGTGTGCTGGGCAGGGTACAGTATGCACTTTTTATTAATATACATGAGGCCAGAGTTGTTATTAGAAGTCATTTTTAGTAACTGAAAAAAGCTATAAATATTAGATTAAAAAAAAACTAAACTTAAAAACTAAACTTAAAGACTCAAGCAAATTAGTAATGTTGTCTGTTTCTATAAAATAAGCTCACATCTTTTCACACAAAATTCACACAGTTCAAAAAACTTGTACTTTTTAGTCTTATTTCAGTTAATGTCATAAAACTACTGAGCTAAACCAATAGTGGTACTGACAATGTTGTGTAAACGGCTGAAGACGTGAAAAGAGGAACAGATTAACCAAATCAATTAATTTATGCTGGATCCGCTAAAGAGCCATTCATTTTTCAAAACTCCAAATCAATTAAACCAAAATGACTCACTATTTCAAAGCACTCCAATCTAATCGTGTATCACAAATTATTTGATTCAGATTGGGACAGGTTCGTGAATCATTTGAATGATTCAAATCAGAAGCAGTATCAGATCCCTTAAGAAAATTAACTGTGGTTTTACTATAGTAAAAATGCAGTATACTTTTTAATACTTTGCATAAAACTTTATTTTAGCCTTTTTGTTTTATTGGTACTGGTATGTTTTTATTTATCTAATTATTTTTTTTTTTAGAATTTGAAAGAGAAGACATTGTTTGATAAGCAAGATCTCTGTTTGAAGTGCTTGAAAATAAAAAAAAAGTAGTGCTTGAAAAGTCCTTTTAAAAGTCCTGGAATAGCATTTTACAATTTCTGTTTGAACCCTGTAAAAAAAAAAAAATATATATATATATATATATAAATAAAATAATAATAATGAAGTTATATTCAAAAACAAAAACGGATCAAACTGACAAAAACACAACAAAATGTGCAGTATATGCTGCACAGAATACTAATATATATATATATATATATATATATATATATATATATATATATATATATATATATATATATATATATAAATATATATATATATAT
>NC_133379.1:36537509-36682510 GCF_049309525.1 Garra rufa
ACCTAATGAGGGAAGTTAGCATATTTGTTTCCAAAATATGTACAGGAATATCTAGTACATCTATATAAGGACTTCCTATCAGTGCTATTAAAGCTGCAGTTTAATGAATATTTACTTATATTTTTAACTTATAATAATGACAAAAGCACAATAAAAATCCTAAATTAATATATTATTTCAAAATATTAATAAATGCTATAATAGTATATAAATAGTTCTAAAATACAGTTGTGTGAATAAGTGGTGGCCCCCTTCCTGATTTAAATTATTTTTGCATGTTTGTCACACTTTAATGTTTCAGATCATCAAACTAATTTAAATATTAATCAAATATAACACAATTAAACACAACATGCAGTTTTTGAATGAAGTTTTTTGTTTTGTTTTTTGAAGGGAAAACAAAATCCAAACCCACATGGGCCTGTCTGTAAAAGTGTTTGCCCCCTAAACTTAATAACTGGTTGGGCCACCCTTAGCAGCAACAACTGCAATCAAGTGTTTGTGATAACTTGCAACGAGTCTGTTACAGCGCTGTGCAGGAATTTTGGCCCACTCATCTTGGCAGAACTGTTGTAATTCAGCCACATTGGAGGGTTTTCGAGCATGAACCACCTTTTTAAGGTCATGCCACAGCATCTCAATAGGATTCAGGTCAGGACTTTGACTAGGCCACTCCAAAGTCTTCATTTTGTTTTTCTTCAGCCAGAGGTGGATTTGCTGGTGTGTTTTGGATCATTGTCCTGCTGCAGAACCAAAGTTCGCTTCAGCTTGTGTTCACGAACAGATGGCCGGACATTGTCCTTCAGGAATTTTTGGTAGACAGCAGAATTCATGGTTTCATTTAGGACAGCAATTCTTCCAGGTCCAGAAGCAGCAAAACAGCCCCAGACCTTCACACTACCACCACCATATTTTACTGTTGGTATGATCTTCTTTTTCTGAAATGCTGTGTTACTTTTACGCCAGATGTAAAGTTCAACTTTTGTCTTGTCAGTCCACAGAGTATTTTCCCAAAAGTCTTGGGGATCATCAAGATGTGTTCTGGCAAAACTGAGACGAGCCTTTATGTTCTTTTTGCTCAGCGGCGGTTTTCGTCTTGGAACTCTGCCATGCAGGCGATTTCTTATGGTGGAGTCATGAACACTGACCTTAACTGAGTCAACAGAGGCCTGCAGTTCTTTAGATTTTGTTGTGGGGTCTTTTGTGGCCTCTTGGATGAGTAGTCGCTGCGCTCTTGGAGTAATTTTGTTCAGCTGGCCACTCCTGGGAAGGTTCACCACTGTTCCATGTTTTCACCATTTGTGGATAATGGCTCTCACTGTGGTTCGCTGGAGTCCCAAAGCTTTAGAAATGTTTTTATAACCTTTTCCAGACTGATAGATCTCAATTACTTTCTTTCTCATTTGTTCCTGAATTCCTTTGGATCTCAACATGATGTGTAGCTTTTGAGAATCTTTTGGTCTACTTCACTTTGTCAGGCAGGTCCAATTTAAGTGATTTCTTGATTGCGAACGTGTGGCCCTTCATTTAAAAACTGCATGTTGTGTTTACTTGTGTTTTCTTTGATTAATATTTACATTTGTTTGATGATCTGAAACAATAAAGTGTGACAAACATGCAAAAAAAATAAAAAATCAGGAAGAGGGCCAACACATTTTCACACCACTATAACAGTGCTTCCTGTTGACTTGAGGCCTGGTAAATTACGCAAATTATAACGATACAGACTAACTCTCTGATACCCTAACATTAACCTTAAAATGTATCCTTTGACCTTTTTTGTGCATGTTAACCCCAAGTTTAAAGTTAAATCCAAGACAATAGCAAAGTCAGATTATAATCATAATTATAGTAAATGAAAAGCTGCATGACATGATAGACGTAAATCTCTGTTCTGCTCTGAAACAGGAAATATAACAATGAAAACCATTTATGACATAACTGATAACCTTTACTGCAACCTTTAGGGCTTTCACTTCTATTTGCATGTAAATGTCTGTAAGTGTTCGAACTAAAGAGCTCAGTCGTGTGGGAATAAGGCAAGGTGGACGTTCACGCATACACACACTCGCATACACATATTCTGTCATAGTCACATTTGGACACACTGATCAGACGTCTCAGCTGTCCCGCTTGGGTGTGGCTACTGTAATAGTGAAGGATATCAGCCCGTTGACTTTTAGGGAGTCATGGAGCCTATTAAAGGAGAGACGCTGTTAAAAGTCCAGCAGTTACGGGTAAGTTAAGTCGAATTTGAATGTGTGAGGCTGTGAGCTTGTATTTGGTGCACTATATGCTTAGTACTGGTTGAAGCATAGTTATGGCTTATAGTTAAGATTTCAAGGCACTCTTGAGATTCAGAGGTGAAATGTGCTGTTTATCTTGGAGATAATTATGCATAACCTATTTGTAAGTTGATTTCCCTACAAATGTAATAGTGTGAATTTAAAATATTGCTCTGTTTGAAAAAAAAAACTGTATATTGATTTAACCAATGATTTCAGTTTGGGGGCGGGACTATCTGTTTGTCTGACAAATAAAAACAGGGACTGTGTTTAGGGAGACCAGTTTGAAAACAGTCATTATTTTTGTATTTTAGTTTGGCAACAATAATGGCACAGGAATTACATGCTTCATCTTTAAATATGTAAAAAATTTTGTAAAGCAATTTTTGTTCAGAAAATGGTAGTGAAATTTGCATACTATAATAAACAGCTTTTAATGTTTAAAGAAGTGGAGGGTGGGATGCACTAATATTTAAATTTTGCACTAATATTTATTAATACTTTATACTGATATGCACATTTAAAACCACATTTGATTCCAATTTTTTTTTTTTATTAAAAATGAATTCAGTTTCGTATGAGCAGAACACACTAAAAGCTCATTTGAATAGATTTTGTCATTGTCAAAGTGAATTTATCCATTACAACACTATAATTTACAGTATGACATTTTAATAATTTTATATTTTTACAAGAAAGTCATCGATAAGAATATTTTACACTATAATATAATAAAATAAAAATATAATTTACATAAAATACTATTTCATTCTTTCTGCTTCCAACTTCAACCTGTTATTTTAAATTATTTGTAAAATTTACTAGCAAATTTTAAATGAAATTTGTTTCAAATAAATCCTACACCAATTTTTTTTCAGTTAAGGAAAGCTTGTTTAAAAAGTAAAATTTTTTAGGTACTGTAGAAAGTAATCTAAAAAGTAATTTAAAATGTAATCTAAAGTAATCCAAAATAGTAATCTAAAATATTTGATGTTCATATTTGGTTTTATATAGTTTTAAAATGAAAAAAGTGTTTGTGTAAAGGTGCAGATTGCACACACTTGGTGTGTGTTTTCTCTATTTGTTTGTGTGTGAGCATGAAATATTCAAGCTGAATGAAATTTGTTTTAAAGTAAATCTTACACCAATTATTTTTTCAAAGTAGGAAAGCTTGTTTTAAGAAAATATGACTCTTAAAGTGTTAAATTTTTACAGTAATGTAGAAAGTAATCTAAAAAGTAGTGTAACAAGCAATCTAAAAAAGTAATCTAAAATATTTATTGTTCATATTTGAGTAAAAATTATTGTGTTTGTGTAAAAGTGCAGAAATGCAGGGCTGCAATACACTTTTGGTGTGTGTTTTCTCTATTTATGTTTGTGTTAGCATGAAATATGAAGAACGTGAGAAAGGTTTGGTGTAGCAATCAAGCTGAATAAAATTAGTTTCAAATAAATCCTACACCATTTTTTTCAGAGTTGGAAAGCTTGTTTCAAGAAAATGACTTTTAAAGTGTTAAATTTTTTCAGTAATATAAAAAATAATCTAAAAAGTAGTCTAAAAAGTAATCTAAAGTAGTTGGAAAAGTAATCTAAAATATTTATTGTCCTTATTTGTGTAAAAATGATAGTTTTCTCTATTTTCAGAGTAGAAAAGCTTGTTTTAAGAAAATATGACTGTTAAAGTGTTACCTTTTTGCAGTAATGTAGAAAGTAATCTAAAAAGTAATCTAAAGTAGTTGAAAAAGTAATCTAAAATATTTATTGTTCATATTTGAGTAAAATTTATAGTATTCTCTATTTTCGGAGTTGAAAAGCTTGTTTTAAGAAAATATGACTCCTAAAGTGTTAAGTTCTTGCAGTAATGTAGAAAGTAATCTAAAGTAGTTGAAAAAGTAATCTAAAAGAGTAATCTAAAATATTTATTGTTCATATTTGAGTAAAAGTTATAAAGTTTTCTCTATTTTCAAAATAGAAAGCTTCTTTTAAGAAATTATGACTGTTAAAGTGTTACATTTTTGCAGTAATATAGAAAGTAATCTAAAAAGTAATCTAAAACACATGGAGGTTAAATGTGTCCCGTATGGTGGACGTTTGCATCATCTGGATGTCGAGTTTCCGCTAAACCCAGACGATTGTTTCTGAAGACGGGAGATAAAAAGATTCCCTGCTGCTTAACGCGAACTGCAAATAGACTGCGAGACTGGGACAGGCCTTCCCCTTCCATAAAAAAACACCCACCAGAGCCCAACCCAGGCCACTGGCTTCTGGAATGACAAGCAAATGTGCTCTAACACACACACACACACACACACACACACACACACACACACTGTCCCGCTGCTGGGGTCGCGTTCTGCCCTGTAACTGGAGCCAACATGTTTCCTGCTGCATGTGTGAATGTCTTGTGTGTGAGACCTTGCAGATAACTTAAAAATAGTGTGTGAGTGTTTTTAAATGAGAACAGGGGAAAATTACCAAGCAAAAGTGGGAAATAATTAGACACATTCCCATAATGCATTGTGAGCTGTGCTAGAAGCAGCGAGCGTTCACGAGGGAAGTGTGCACCTCAAGTAGGTCACCTGATATGAGAAACCTCCATGCTGTGGTGATGATTTATCATATGTATATGAAAGCTGAAACTTTTAGAGATTTGAAAGGATTGTTTTGTTATATTTGAAAATCATGTGATTTTTAATTTTTAATTTAGTGGACCTCAAAAGAGGATGTTTTGAAGAATGTTTGTGCATCTGTTTTAATACAATGCAGTATAGTTTTAGTATTTTCTATAGTATTTATTCATATTTTTAAGTTTTAGTAAGTTTGTTCTTTTGTCATTTTTATTTTATGTTTTTGTATTTAAAGGTCCCATATTGTCAAAATCGAAATTTCCTGGCTTTTTTCATGATAACTGAGGTCTAGGGGGCGGGGCTATGTAACTACCATATGAGTTTCAAAACAGTCAATCCACAGTAAACTGCACACAGCCTGCTTAAAGTAGCTGTTCATTTTCACGAGCCACTGTGACTTCCGTACAGATGTGACGTCCGATCTACTCAGTCACCGCCTTCAGTCACCACCCCGAACACCAACCACTGTCCCACCCTCCTTTTGTCAAACCCAGACAATATCGTGTCCATAACATTGCTAAGCAACAACAACACGAAAACAAGTCGAGAAAACCCTGTTCAGTCAATAGATGTCGAAACTACATCATTGCACAGGCTTCAGAACAACGTGAATATAAGAGACCAGTGGCACGTCAACTTCAGCCTCTTTCACACAGGGTTTCCGGTAAATACACGGATAATGTGTCCCATGATTTGTTCCGGAGTTGTTTAACTTGGTTCATTCACAGTTGTTTTCCGGAATCTGTGCGTGCTTTACACACAACCCATAAAGACATGTGACGTTTGGATGTGAGATGTAATGCGACGCGTACGTTTCACTAAACTGAAACTAACCTGAACAAACTGTGCTTCAGCGCTGATAGTGAGGAGCTGGCTCTGCCCGATCGCCGCTTCATTCCACTTTGCACGTATTTTTTCGTTGTGAAGAGTCGCATGATTACGTGCATCATCACTACAACACTGCCTTTATGGTTCTGGCTTTTGTTCACACAGCGCTCGTTCCCGTAATTTTCCAGAATCAGCGCGCATTGTGAAAGGGGCTTTACTAAAGCAAGAGTTATGTAGCTTACTGCATTCGGTGTTTGAAAAAGAAAAAAACATTAATGATCATTCTGAAATATCCTGTTGAGTATCAGCAGGCTAGGCTCTCTCTATGGCTCAGAAAACAACAGGCCAATCAGAAGAGAGGCTCATGAATATTAATTAGATGGGCCAAAATCGACCTGTTTTTGACAGAGCTCCTAAAAAAGAAGCTGTAAAAATATATTGAGATGGATTTTGGCACTTATACCGCAAATATATATTCTTAAGGACATCAACAACTAAAATAAACCTCCAGAAATGTGTACAATATGGGACCTTTAAATAAAATAGGGCTGTTTAACAATTAATCGTTATTAATCACATCCAAAATAAAAGTTCATGTTTACATAACGTGTGTGCACTGTGTATAAATATTATGTATATATAAACACACACACACACACACACACACACACACACACACACGCATGTATATATTTAAGAAAAATGTGTTATATGTTTATATATAATTTTTTTTTTTAATTTATAATACCGGTTATATGAATATAAATATAAATATTTTCAAAATATATACTGTATGTGTGTGTATTTATATCTACATAATAAATATACACAGTATACATACATATGTTATGTAAACAAACATTTATTTTAGATGCGATTAATTGTGATTAATCATTTAACAGCACTAAAATAAAATAAGTACTAAAATTACTACAGTTGAAATACAAATAAATTATTTCATTTTTAGTAATTAAGTTAATTTCTTTCCATTTCTAATTTTCAGCTACATTTTTTTTAATTAGTTATGCTTTTCTTGTAATATTTATATTTTATTTAAAATTTATTTCAATTCAGGAGAATAATTTTTAATAGTTTTTGGTAACAAAAACAACACTGATATAATGAAAGTGGATAGGGACTTGGACTGTTGGACTGTAAAACTGACAAAAACGCAGTAAAAAAGTATCATACAATACTCTATATGACTCAAATGTTTATATATATATATATATATATATATAATAAGTTGTGAAGCCAAATGATAACTTTTGTATAAGGAACTGAGAAAATTAAGTCAATATTTGCTGGAAATCTCATGTGAGGTTCAAATATGATGCGTCAAATAACTTTAGATTTCATGTCAATGAAGTGAAACATCAATAAATCTTTTTTTTTTTTTTTGGAGACATAGAAGGACACATGAGTTGTATGTGCAACATTTAGGGTACTTTTATATATATTTTTTTGTTATTTTGGAGCTCAACAGGTCCAGTCCCCATCCGCTTACATTATATAAAAAAGTTGCATAAACATTCTATAAAATATCATCTTCTGTGTTCTATGTAAGAAACAAACACCATACAGCTTTTAAAAGCATGAAAGTAAGTAAATGGAGGCTGAGGTGAATTTTCAAATTTGATGAACTCTCCCTTTAACTCTCTTAAATGTGAGTTTCATTTGTTGAATACAAAGCCCTATTTTATTTAATAGTGCATATATTCCATCTAGCACTCAGCTGTCACTGCTGTTCTGTCCGTGATGACATTTATCCCAAAATTAGATCTTGTTTTGTTCCACAAATTTGTTTGTGGGGCTTTTTGACGGGACATTTTAGACTCCTGACTTCCTTAAACCTGTTTCAGAGGCTGTTTACCTGTAGAAATTACCTGCACAGTGGCACCTTACAAATGTGTGTTTGTTTAAAATGACAGATGAGACAAATTACCGTAATTTGCGTCTGAGTGCCGCACGCAGTCGCGAAGCCTCTAATAAAACCTCGACAGTGTGACTCCTGTAGATAACATGTGTTTTACAGCCAAACGCGTGACGGTATACTGTTACGGGGCGCTCTTCAGTTATGAATTTTGTGCACAAAATAAAGTCATTAGAGTTGTTTTTAATTGTTGTTGAAATACATGAAAATTCCTGAGAGGAGAAGCCATATTTGATTTGTTTGTATCGAATCTTTTCAGCGAATCATTTGATTCACTTCCAAATGATTCATTCATAAATCATTCCCTTAAGGCTCTGTTGAGATCTACGGAAATAAATGTTTATTTCTTCTGTAAAAATAGTCTTGCTACTCGGCCACCAGAATGTCTCATAGGACTTGATCTTTTCTTGTGTGTGCATATGGCATTTGCATAACAGATTTTGAAGCTCCCTTATCAGTGATGTGTTTGTAGCACTCAAAATCATTTTGTGTTTTCTTCTTCCTTCGCTGTTGCCTAGCGACCCATGAGGTTGCTAAATAAACATTTGTGTCCGGTGCAAGCGCTGCTTCTAATATTTGCAAAGGTGAGAAAACGTGCATCGCTGTTTTGAATTAAGCAAAGTATCTTGAACTTGTGACTGAGCAACCGACTGAGATTAGCACTTAAAGCTATAATCAGAGTTGTTTCACTCACAAAACATATCAAAAATGCATTAAATTGAACAAAAGTGACAGTACAGACATTGTAATGTTACAATTTGTATTTCAAATTAATTCTCAGCATATCGGAATGATTTCTAAAGGATCATGTGACACCGAAGACTGGAGTAATGATGCTTTGTATCACAGGAATAAATTACATTTGAAAACATATTCAAATAAAAATGGTTATTTTAAATTATATTTCAGAATTTTTAGCAACTTTTAGTTTCAGCATTCATTTCCATGGTATATATCAGCGATCTGCTGTTGAGAGTTTGCTTTATTGCCAATGATTGAGCTGGTCTGCTGGCAGCATTATAAACCGATTCGCTCAGGTTGATAACGCAATGTGATCTTTCTGACGACACACGTGAACACTATGTATGAATAGCAGCTTTGTGAGTTGAGACACTCTGGGAAACTCTGATAAAGCTGTCAGTTCCTCTCTTTGGCTGTGAACCCACATTCTGTTCCCAAGCTGCTTCTGATTGGTTTATCATTATGTTGATCGCTTTCGCCCTAGTGCTTGGCTTTAAGAATTAAAATAGACTTTGGTTGTGCAAAATGGCAGCTTCTTGCTAAATCCTGTGCAATATGCACTTTGCACTACCTTCTTATAACAAAAATAGCATGTGAAGCAGTATGCATCATGAAGTACTACGCAACATTGCTGTCACATGACCTCGTCACGTTGCACGTGAGTGGCATCCGGTTTCCATCCAGAAATAAATATGGTTATTTTGCGTTTTTGATAAGATTTTGTGCAGATATGTTTTTAAATTTCGTTAGTCTGATTAAATAATGAGTCAAAATAGAGATGCATTGCATTATGGGATACAGTATTCCATGCAGTGTGCTCTGTTTACATAATATATGTGTGTATACTGTGTATATGTGTTATGTAAATATAAATGCACACACATACAGTATATATTTTGAAAATATTTACATGAATGTAATTATATTCATATAATTGGTATTCTGCCCTACAAAGCAAAAAGGCAGTAACTACGCCGAGTGCAGAACTGAGAAAAATGATTAAAGTTATCCTGTCATCCAGCCTGTAATCCAATTACTGTACAAACGACTACCATTTTTCTACAAAACGACACACATTTGAGATAAGATATTTTGTCACATAACAAAGAATGCCTTGAATGTCATGAAAATGATAATAACTCATTTTTGACCAAAAATGCAGTTACTGCCTTTTTGCTTTGTAGGGCAGTATTATATATACATATTTTTTATATATAAAATTTTTTTTCTTAAATATATACGTGTGTGTCTTTATGTGTATATATAATAAATATACTTATACTACAGAGCCGTTGAATGCTTGAATCTGATTGGCTGGCGAACGTTCTAGAGGTGTGCATTATTTTCAGGGAAACGCACAGCGAACGTAGTTCCAGGCAGCTTTTGACTGCATTACACGTCTATATCACTTCGCCACACGATTTCAGTTATTTCAAAGGTCCTTACAGCCCAAAACAGCAAAATAACCAAAACCCACAACGACACTGGCCACAACAGGATAAAAACGACAGATTATGTCCATGTTTTTTCCACAATATTACGTTTTATTATGTTGTTAGCACTGCTGTGACGATTAACAACTTAAAAACGACATGACAGTTCTCACAAGCGAGGTAACAACGGCGTGGTCTTGAAGAAAATGACTTAAAGTTTAACTGTTAGTAGAGACGATGCTGCCAGTCACCTTTGAGAGACACACAGACTTGAGAGAGGTAATTCATGCACTAAATATCTCTCTCCCTCTCTCTTTCTATCCGTCTGCTTGTCTGTCGGTCTGTTTAAACTGCATTATTAACTGCATTAGTTTGCTATCAACGGCTCAAGCGTCGTTACTAGGTCTAAAATGACATTTTGGAACTAGCAACGAAGCTGTTGGATGAGCTGCGTAAGAAATGAATCCTACTCATGATAGCATTTTAAGGATAAAATCCGGATGAATGTCTTTAAATATATAATTTGATCGATGTCTTGAAGTGTGGTAACTGTAGTATAAGCGGAATAATTGACTTCGGTCCGTAGAATTCTATGAAAATAATGCACACCGCATCACCACCTCGGGTGTGCATTATTTTCTAAGAATTTTATGGCCCGTTGTCAATTATTCCTTACATTTAATATGCGTAAATTACATAGCCAAATTATATATATATATATATATATATATATATATATATAGGGCTGTTCGATTCCGAATTTTTTGGAATCGATTCCGATTCTGATACCAAATAAATAAATATACGTTTTTTTGTAGCTCTGACTGATTTTAAATTGTAATTTTGTCTGCATTGCCCATGAAATAAGTCATAACCCACAGCTTAGCAGTGGACATGTATTTATTGCATGAATAAAACAAGACAGCAACAATATAAGAGCTTGTGGCGAAGCTGTCAATCAGATGCGCTCTCTGCGTTTTCTTTCATTTGCTGACAGAACAGTTAAAAACACGATTTATTTAAAATGTAAATAATATCAAGACCCTCAATCACGTCATGATCTTATCCGTCGTGCAGCGCTCAAAGCTGTGGAAACATGAGCCAATTCCCCTGTAAAAAATCTTCGGAATCGTTATTTGAACTGGCTCATTTAAAAAATCTATCCGAACGATTTTTTTTTCGTGGAAACAAATCAGACTTATAATAACTATTAGCAAGCAAGAGGCAAATTGCATGCATCCTTAAACTCAGACGAGTTTAGAAATGACTCTTTTTCATTAGTGACCGAGATATGCAGCTTTCATGAGATGCAGCCTTCCGTTTGAGGCACCTCATTATAAGTTTTGCTGAACTGAAAACGGCTCTGAACGAGGAGTCGATTCCCCTAAATGGGATCGATTCCAAACGTTAGAATCAACTCTCGATTCCCAATGCCTCGGAATCGATTCTTTTTGGAGTCGATTCCCAGCCCTATATATATATATATGTACATGATTACGATTATGATTAATCATTGCCCAACACTACTTTTTATATTGTAAATATGTTTAATTAGTATTTATTTTTTTTAAAACAGTGGTTTTAATATTTTTAATTTGTTTTTATATTTATAATATATTTATATAACAAAAATGATATATTTTTATTAGTATTTTCTTCTTTTTACTTTAATATAAATGGATGTTTTAGTAATTTTTTGGTTATTTTTTGGAAGATTTATTTATTTAAAACATGGCTGCTTTTAGTCATTTTAATTTTTTTGAGTTATTTTAGTACATCATGATAGATTAAAATAAAATATGTCAAATATATTAATTATATTTATTATATAATAAATGTAATGTGTGTTTTTATTAACATATTTTCCTTAAATATATACATGCATGTGTGTGTATTTATATAGACATAATACATATATAAAGTACACGCATATATTATGTACACCAAAACTTTTATTTTGGATGCGATTAATTGTTGCCCAGCAGTAGTTTTCAGTTAAGTATTTGTTTTTTTTAATACAGTGGTTTTTAATATTTTTAATTAGCTTTTATATTTATAATATATTTATATTAAAAATATATATATTTATATTAGTATTTTCTTTTTTGATTTTAATATTAATGGATGTTTTAGTAATTTTTTTTAATATGTTTCGGAAGTTTTATTTATTTAAAACATGTCTGTTTTTTGTCATTTTTTTTTTTTGAGTTATTTTAGTACATCATGTTAGACAAAAAATATTTAATATATTTAAATATATTAATTATATTTATTATATAATAAATGTAATGTATGTTTTTATTATTTTCTTAAATATATACATGCATGTGTGTGTGTATTTATATAGACATAATAAATATACACAGCACACACACATATATTATGTACATCAAAACTTTTATTTTGGATGCGATTAATCGTTGCCCAGCACTAGTTTTCATGTTTAATTAGTATTTATGTTTTTTTTACATAGTAGTTTTAATCTTTTTAATTAGTTTTTATACTTAGAATATATGTATATAATAATTTATTTATATTAAAAATAAATATATTTAAATATATTAATTATATTTATTATGTAATAAATTTTATGTATGTTTATATTAACATATTTTTCTTAAATATAAACATTCATGTGTGTGTATTTATATAGATATAATAAATATATGCAGTACACACATATATTATATACACCAAAACCTTTATTTTGGATGCAATTAATCGCGATTAATCGCTGTCCAGCAGTAGTTTTTATATTGTAAATATGCTTAATTACTGTGCATGTTTTTTAAATACAGTTTTTATATTTTTAATTAGTTTTTATATTTTTATTAGAATTTATAATATATTTATTTAAAAAAGTCTGTTTTTATTCATTTAATTTTTTGGAGTTATTTTAGTACATCACGTTAGACTAAAATAAATATATTTAATACATTTGTATATATTAATTATATTTATTATATAATAAATGTAATAAATATCATATAATAGAAGAAAAATTGCCTTGGCAGCGACCTGAAATGGGAATAAAAAAAAAAAAAAAATATATATATATATATATATATATATACTATAATAACCACCTTCCAAACTGCATAAATAGTAATATATTAGTATAGTATTTTTCTTTTTTTGTAGGGTTGCCACTGCAATAAAAAAACAAAACAAAACTAAAGTGTGACATGCATACACGTGTACATATAGTTGACCCTTTTTTAGAGAAAAACTTCTCATTTCTCAGTTCCATGTTTGTCCATGGTATGGACTTCCTCTTTCAGAATCTGACATTCCATCCTGTCCTGCTCTCGTCCAATCACAGAGCGCTCCGTTACTGTGGAAACCATGGCATGGCATGGCATCACTCAACCCAGGCCATGGCAACCATGCTGTTTTGGCAGTGCCAATAAAAACACTGCTAGTAATGATCTTAGTCATACTTAACCGACACAAAAAAATTGGTATATTAACAAAATTACTGCACAGTCTGACCAGTATGTTAATACTATATTGGTACTTCTTTATAAGTTTGAACTTATTTCAAAATTCATAATGATTCTTAGTGGTTTATTTTAATTTAGTGGACAAACAGAAGGCAGAGATTGTGTTTCTTGCATCGATGTGGGAGAGGAAGTGAGAGGCAGAAACAGGAAGCAGTTACAAGTGCCCATTTCAGTTTAGTAGATACAGAAAGGCTTTCGCTCTTAATCTGATGTAGGTTTATAAGCAAACTGTCTAAATGTGAGGGAGAAAGTGGGGACTGACCATTAAAATATACCACATGTAGTCATAGTTTCTACTAATAAAAACTGTGGTAAGACTTATTGTCAAAAAATAAAAATAAAAAATAAATAAAAGAAATAAGAAATAAAATATCAAACATTTCCATATAAATTATTTTATTTTATATTAGTAACACTAGATACATTTTTGGTTATTTTGGCGACAACAAAGGTTACCATGGTAAATCTTTTAAAGTTTCTTTCACGCTCACATCTGCGGTTAATAGGGTTGCCAGATGTTGGTTATTTGATGAGCGAGTTGCCAGATGTGGTTGTGGTGTGCGATGTGAGCTGCAGGTGGAGTGGATGGAAGAAGCTTTATTGAAATTTGGCTCCATGATTTCTGCAAAGTGAAAAAACATTAAATTTGCCTTCACTAAAAGCAGCTGAACAATAGATTACCTCATCCTACATGACTTTCTTCCTTCTGTTTTGCTTATTCCTTTTCCTTGTATCTTATCTTTTCATTTTAGTCATTGTAATCATTAGTACTTTAGGCAAATCTCTGAAGAAGTAAACAAAGTTAGTATTTTACCATTCAAGTTTGAGGTGGGTAAGATTTTCAAATGTTTTTGAACATCTCTTATACTCACCAGGGATGCATTAAGTAAAAAAAACCTGTAATATTGTAAAATATTATTAGAATTTAAAAGATTTTGTAGATTCTGTTTTGTATTTGAATATATTTTAAAATGTCATTTATTCCTTTGATGCAAAGCTGAACTTCACTTCAGAGAAACTTTGAGGATGTAATCAGTGCCCTCACTGGTCTGTGTGATTTGGTGATTTTACAATGACATCTTCCATTTTAGCATTAATAAGGATTCATTGCTCTTCTCTTAATGTATACTCGTTTTTAAATCTGATTACTAGCCATCTATACCCTGAGCGGAAGAGGAGTTTACTTTCCGTCTTCTGTATCTAAGTGCTTATGATAATCTGAGTACTTTGCTGTGTGTGTGTGTGTGTGTGTGTGTGTGTGTGTGTGTGTGTGTGTGTGTGTACCTGGTATTCATCACGTTGTGGGGACCAAATGTCCCCACAAGGATAGGAATACCAGTAAATTTTGACCTTGTGGGGACATTTCTCAGGTCCCCATGAGGAAACAGGCTTATGAATCATGCACAATGAGTTTTTTTGAGGAAGTAAAAGTTTGCACAATCTCCTGTGAGGGCTAGGTTTAGGTGTAGGGCGATAGAAAGTACGGACCATTACGCCTATGGAATGTCCCCATAAAACATGTAAACCAGTGTGTGTGTGTGTGTGTGTGTGTGTGTGTGTATGTGTCTAAATTTAGCATTTCACTCTCACCTCTTCAGGTCTGCAAGTTGAATCCTTGGATTACCATCCAACCTTTGATCTTTAAGCATTCCTGCCCAAACTTCAGCCTGTCAGCCAATGCACTGTTGTGTGTTTCAGGATGGAGAGGCACTAAACCTGAGAAGGCATCTCTTCTCATATCATGCTCTGAACATAAGCGATCTATTTATAAAGACAGATAGAGACAGGAAGGTGTGTGTGTCTGTGTGTGTGTGTGAAATGAATGTGAAAGATCAATATCAATTTGTTAGTTTGTCATTGACAGGATGCAGTTTCGACCACAAGATCTGTGTATGAATTTAAACTCTTTAATTGATTTTTAAAATCAACATGACAGCAGAATTGACACTATTTACATTCTTAGCAAACATTCATGATCTTGTTATTTGTGATTTTTTTGCGTATTATTCCAAATAAACAACATTGGGGTGAGCGACTGGCACTCACTAACTTTTATTTTACACTTTTCTCTGTTACTCCCTTACCTTAGAGTGTTTACATCTGGGAAGTAACAGTGAAAATTGGGGGCTCGTCCGGGATTTGAACCCAGGACGTCTGTATTATTATGTGTTTGAAATATAATAAATTAGTTATATATTAGGTGTTTTTTTTTTTTCAAAACACACACACACACACACACACACACACACACACACACACACACACACACACACACATACATATATATATATATATATATATATATATATATATATATATATATAAATATGTATTGAATTTGAAGAATATGGGTAAATTTAACTTATTTTTTTTAATCTGAGAAACAGGTAAGTACCTTCTGAAGGGCAGTACTACATAAAAAATATATATTTTGCCAATCTAAGAAAATTGCACACTTCATTCTGTTCAAAAGTTTTCATCCCCTGTATCTTAATGCATTGTTTTTCTTTCTGAAGCATCAGTGAGCATTTGAACCTTCAGTAATAGTTGCATATAAGTTCCTCAGTTGTCCTCAGTGTGAAAAGATGGATCTCAAAATGATACAGTCATTGTTGGAAAGGGTTCAAATACACAAAAATGCTGAAAAACCAAGGAGGGACCTGAAGGATTTTTCTGAAGAACTCATGAACAACTATCTCTAAACCAAAAATAACAACAAAAATAAACAGCTGTGGATCATTCAGGTAACAACACAGTATTAGGAATAAAAGGGATGTAAACTTTTAAACCAGGTCGTTTTTATAAATTACTATTATTTTTCTCGTGTGGACCATATGCACTGCAAAAAAAATTTTTCTTACATAGATTTTTTGTCTAGTTTCCAGCAAAAATCTCTAAAAAAAATTTCTAGACAAGTAAAAATTATTGTCTTGTTTTCAGAAAAATTCAAGTCAAAATGAAGTGTGTTTTTCAGTGGGGTAAGAAAAATTATCTTGTTTTTTGATTGAAATGAGATTTTTTGCTTACCCCATTGGAAGATTATTTTGCTTGTTCTAAGCAAAAACTCTCTTAATTTGAACTTGTTTTTTTCTGAAAAAAAAAAAAAAAAAAAAAAATTTTTTACTCATCTAGAAAACCCTTCTTGATTTAAGAATTTTTAGATATTTTGGCTGGAAACAAGATAAAAACCTGAGTAAGTAAAGCATTTTTTGCAGTGTGTAACATCTTTTATTTGAAATATCTTATTCAGGTCAGTACTATACAAACGATAACATGCATTTTGTATGTTCCCTCTTATTTTGGTCTAATTATTAACATTTTGCAGATACTAAAAGGGGAATGTAAACCTTTGACCTCAACTGTATCTAAATCAGAAGTAAAATCTGATCATTTTTTTAATTGTAGTTTAGTTTTGGAGCTTTCTCTGCCAGTGAAACGACTTTCCTTTTCCGCTGACATCATCGAGCCCCCTCATGTTTTAGCCCCTCCTCCCAAACTACTTTTCATATAAAGCCACTTTTCCAATCAATTCTCAAAGTAACTTTCATTGAATATCCCATTTCACTTGGAATTCGGTCACATAATTAAAGTAAAAATGAGTTTCAAACCTTGACTTAAAATGCTTCACCTTTTAATAGTTCAGAACACATGTAGGAAGTTTTAAAGTGCCTGTGTATTTGGCACATGGAGCTGACTGTGTGTGGGTGAGTGTGTATCAGATTTCCGCTGGCACACATACCTCACATACCCAGTATACTTTCCCTGTCACTATTAAACACGCTCGCACACACACATTCAAGCACGCTGTGTTTTCCCTGAGCATGCCACTGTTAAAGAAACACACATAAATGTGCACTATGCTCCAACAGCTGTCTGTCTATTTGTATTTCCTGAAGGCCGGACAACCTTCTATAAAGATGTATTTTCAGAGGCAATCCAGAGGACAACAGGACAGACGCTAGCTAGCAGCACATCGACAGACCAAATCTATAAAGTCTGGCCACTTTTAGTGCTGCCAAGCCAGACTTTTCACTGTCAAAGTCAAGTCTAGGCCAATTCGAAGCTTTTTCTGGCCAAGAACTGCCCACTTAGACAGGAAGAGACTGAGAGTCTGTATATATTATCGACATCTTAAGTGACCAACCACTGGAGTTTATTTTATTTTTGTGCACTATTGGTCAAAACTGAGGAATAATTAAGATTTTTTTTTTTAAGTAGTCTCTCATGCTCACCAAGACAAGTTAAAACCTGTTGAATTGTGAAATATTATTACAATTTAAAATTGCTGTTTTTTATTTTAATATGTATTAAAAAGTAATTTATTCCTGTGATGCATTACTTCGTTCTGTTTCAATGTTGAAAGCAGTTTTGCTGCTTCATGTGATGCTGAAAATTCAGTTTTGTATCACGGGAATTAAATACATTTTAAAATATATTTAAATAGAAAACACTTATTTTAAATGATAATAATATTTCACAATATTACTGTTACTTTGGTTTATTTTTAATTAAATAAATGCAGCCTTGGTGAGCAAAACTGACTTTAAAATCATAATTCTTCCTAAATTTTTGGTAGTGTGTAATATCACGCCATGACCCACAACATCTTCATAGTTTCATTTCTGAGTTTCATTACCTTTGGAAATCTCAGTTTTAAGATCCTCAAAGGTGAAGTCAGAACTCGTCTTACATAACATAATAAAAAGGATTATTAGGCAGGAGAGCAAAACGGATAAAAGCTGGAAATTTAACAATGAGTCAAGTGTGTTTGAGTTGCACAAATCAATCTGGGGATTGGGTTTTCGGCAATAAAAGTGCATTGTTGATGCAACTTCATAATGTTTGTGTGTTTCTTTTGAGCCGTATTCTAGCCGGTAATCAGCTTATTAACAAAAACGGCATCAAGCAAAGTTCAATGCGTTGTTTAATCTCCCAGTGCATGATGGGTAATCATCCACATTCCACAGTGGCTCAGAACCCATTTCTTTCCCTTCATCTCAACTTTTTAGACGTTTTGTTCATCTGTTATCCGTGTAGTTTTTCCTATTTTTTAGTTTCACGTAATATTGATGATGCACGAACAGCTGTATGATTTCTTGAACAGACGGCAGTCGGTGGGTTCACTCCGCTGGTTCCTGGAGGAACCGGACCCTCCGTCCCCTCTGCCTCTCACCCCATTACAGGAGTACTTTCAGAAGCTCCTTGAGATGAAGATGCTCAGCAGTGTGAGTAGGCAGACTGGACGTACAATTACAGTAGTATACAATTTATTAAATGACTATTTGGAATACTTGATTCTGATTGGTCAAATGTGGCATTCTATGTTAAAATATTTTGTATGTTGGCTTTAAAACTATAATTACTCGTTGTTCTAGGATACTGATTTCTTAGTGTTATGTCTCACGTATCACTCTGCACAATTTTGAAACCAAGTTTCATTTCTCTTTATGTATTTGAGAAGTATTGGTGCAGTAAATCCTATCGGCTTTATGTTGAAGTCCTGGGACTGGATTCATAAAACTATTTTAAATTTAAATTATAAGAATGAAATATAAGTTTGAAGGAGTGTTCAAAATTTTTTTTTAATTTCAATGAATTTTGGCTGTTTTTGACCTGAAAACTTAAATCATTTAAAGTTACAAGAGTATATAATTTAACTTTTTAACTCACTGATTTGTGAAGGTTTTTCTAGTTAAGAAATTGACACTTAAAGGATTAGTTCACTTTCATAACAACAAGATATGTTTTCCTAAAAAAAAAACACAATTTCTTTACGACTGAGGAAAGAAAGACATGAACATCTTGGATGACAAGGGGGTGAGTACATTATCTGTGCATTGTTGTTATGAAAGTGAACTAATCCTTTAAGCTTTAATGAAGGCTTAATCGACTAATTAAATCGACTAATTGGCTAATTAATTATGAACAAGTGAATTTGATTGTGATTGATCGGAGTGGAGTAATCTTAGTGAATTTCATCACCATTATATTAGGCTTGTGTCAGCTTGGAATCTTGAGTTTCCTGCACACATCAGCAATGCTTGAAATTGAGTTTGTGTGGCTGAGATCACACAGGATGAACATGAGTGTGTAAATGTGTCATCCTTCCAGTCAAAGTGACTCAAATTCCAGCTCTCACTTGTGGGTGGGGCTTTGAATGTGACAGACAGATGGGACTCCACCCAAAACCACTTCATTTACTTTTTATGAGAAATTAAACTGTTGCATCAGGATATGTGTAAAATTGCAAATCACTCTCATGCTGTTCACTCTCTATCTCTCTGAATACAGTTAGAAAAACCTCAAGAACAGCAGAGAAACACTCTAGCAACCACATAGTAACATGCTAAAATCACTGTCCTATAACTGTAGGGCAATGCGCCATAAAGCACTCAGACAAAGACTATAGAATATCGAAGACGTGTCACTCGTATAGTTTTGAACACCCATTATGGCCGCAAAGCCCCGCCTTCTTAATGAAAGAGTCAATCATTGATTAGTAAAGTCAGCGCGTCTCGGCAGCTGCCGTTAGAAGTCCTGGTTGCTAAAGAAACAATCAGCATTCTAAGATGTGTGCTCAGTACTGAGCATGCACACTGGCTGACCTACCACGTAGCAACGCACTATCAACCACTCTCAGATCACACCAGCAACCACATAGCAACGTGCTATCAAGCAATCAAATCCCCCCCAGCAACCGTATAGCAACATGCTACCCCAGCAACTGCTTAGCAATGCATTGTCGACCCCTTAATCACCCCAGCATCTGCATAGCAACATACTATCAACCATTTAGACCACCTCAGCATCCGCATAGCAACATAATATCAACCAATCAGATTACCCCACCAACCACATACAACACACTATCAACTACTCAGATCACCACAGCAACTGCATAGCAACGGACTAACAACCACTCAGATCACCCCAGCAACTGCATAGCAACACACTATCGACCACTTTGATCACCCCAGCAACTGCATAGCAACACACTGTCAACCCCTTAATCACCCCAGCAACTGTATAGCAACGCACTATCGACCACTTTGATCACCCCAGCAACTGCATAGCAATGCACTATCAACCAGAGTATGTGAGCGGAGTGGAGCGGCAACAATTTCCCCTCCGCGCTCAGTGCATTTAATAATCGCTCCTCTCCAGCTCCACTCCGGGTTCACAATTTTCCGCTCCCGCTCCACTCCTCGCTCACTGATATCAGAAACACCGCTCCGCCTTCGCTCCGCGTCAAAACATTCAGAAATAGCCTTATGTTTTAAATATAACGGTCCTGTTCATAACACATATTAAAACAACAGGAGAGTTTGGAATAGTGTGCAAACTTTGTACCTACCACATACCAAGCTAATAACATTGTCAGCATTAAAAGAGTATAACTACTGCTTTATGCAGTGCAAAGTTTGTAATGAAAATAACTACATTTTCGTCAGTTATTTTACATATGGATCGCTGCATTTCTTACAGATTTCTGATAATTCGAAATCGGATACCATTACATTTGTTTTAATGCATTATTGTCACAGCGATTGCGTGTGAATAAGTGCTGCACATGTTTAAATGAGGCTTTCACCTGAATATATTCAGTATCTAGAAGGAACAAACTAAATCCTTGTGAACTATAATTTACCGCTCATGTCCATTCACATTATTTCTGATTTGAGTGATCCATCTCTATCAAGCTAAATATGTTTAACATGTGAATGCCTGCTTATTATGCAGTTATATTACGGACCGTTGGCATGAATTGTACTTATGATGGAGCGATGGTGGAGCACACTTGGAGCGAGTGAAAACCACGACGCTCCGACTTTTCAAAAATCCGCTCCTCCCTCCATTCAAAATCACACCGCTCCACTCCGCGCTCCGCTCGCACTCCGCTCCGCTCACATACTCTGCTATCAACCACTCAGATCACCCCAGCAACTGCATAGCAACACACTGTCAACCCCTTAATCATCCCAGCATCTGCATACAGTAGCAACACACTATCAACCACTCAAATCACCCCAGTAACTGTATAGCAATGCACTATTGACCACTTAGATCACCCCAGCAACTGCATAGCAATGCACTGTCAACCCCTTAATCACCCCAGCATCTGCATAGCAACACACTATAAACCACTCAGATCACCCCAGCAACTGCATAGCAACGCACTGTCGACCACTTAGATCACCACAGCAACTGCTTAGCAACGCACTGTAAACCCCTTAATCACCCCTGCAGCTGCATAACAATGAGCTATGAAGTACTAAGTTCCCCCCAGCAACCACATAGCAATGTGCTATCAAACACTCAGATCACCCTAGTAGCGAACAACCACTCATATTACTCTAGCAACCACATAGTAGCACTCAGAATGCCCTAGCAACCCCATAGCAACACACCGAACACACTTAGCAACCACTCAGAACTACTTGGCAACAAGTGGTAACTTCAGAAGTCTAAAAGTCCACAGTTTTTCATTGTGTTATGCTTTTGTGTGCGTTTATGAACATCTGAGACCTTCTCTCAGTAGCAGAAAGGGATTTTTATGTTAGCATTTGAGATTTATGATGCTAGCAGTGTTTATGGAGTGGTTGTGGTGATGCTCTCTTGGGCGTTTTAAATGGATGGGCAATTTCAGAGCAGTGTACTTGTTATGATGCCCTACTGCACGTAGAGAAGACGTTTAAGTTCATGTTGGACATTTTCATGTCACAAGACAAATGTTGGTGATAGGACCATCCAAGTGTGTGTGACACTTCTGTGTATCATGACTAAGAGGTTACAGTAGCTCTGTTCTGCCTTTTTGTGCAGCACAAAGACCCTGTGTGAAAGACCAATGGACGGACTGGCATTCGCACACACTCACACATAGATACACACACAAACTGCTCAACGTCTCACACAAATATTTCTCCCTGAATGCAAACCGCCTACAAGCGCCAGCCACAATGAACAGAGGCTATTGAACGAAGAGAGAGAAGCTTCTATTTCCTACAATGAGCATAACTTCAAAACATCTCATGACGATTGAAAAACCCCTACCAAACATACTCATAATGGACAATAGCTATGTTTACATGCACCAATTTTCAGTCTGATCCAATTTGTTTTCAGACTCTGAAAGTTGTTTATATGAATCCTTACTTTGAAATCCGATTCACACCTTTTTTATGTGTGCAGTTCTTGTATTTTGAACAAACCTTATGTGCAATGGCTTTACTGTGAGTATAACTGTAATTTCAGAATATGTCAGAAGAGCTTTTTTAGCAAATGTTTAGTGAATATTCAGTGACTAGTACTGACAATCAAGCACTTGCATCATCCCATCAACCACTCAGATCAGCTCAGTAACTCAGTAAATAGCACCCAGCAACTTCATAGCAATGGACTATCAACTGCTCTGGGGTGCGTTTCCCAAAAGCATTGTTTGCTAACAATAGCCGTAAGTTCCATTGAACTCTAATAGTAATGATGGAACTTGTGACCATAGTTGCTTTTGGGAAACGCACCCCAGATCACTCCGGTAACCGCATAGCAATGGGCTATCAAACACTTAGATCACCCCAGCAACTGCATAGCAACAGACTATTAACCACTCAAATAACCCCAGCAACTGCATAGCAACGGACTATCAAACACTTAGATCACCCCAGCAACTGCATAGAAACACATTATCAACATTCAGATCACCCCAGCAACCGCATAGCAACATACTATCAACCACTCAGGTCACCCCAGCAACTGCTTCGCAACGGACTGTCAATCACTCAAATCACCTCAGCAACTGCATATCAATGCCCTATCAACCACTCAGGGGTATGTTTCCCAAAAGCATCGTTAGCTAACTATGATTGTTAGTTCCATTGAACTCTATTGGTAACGACGGAACTTGCGACCATGGTTGCTTTTGGGAAACGCACCCCAGATCACCCCAGCAACTGCATAGCAATGGACTATCAACCACTCAGATCACCCCAGTAACCGGATAGCAGCATGCTATCAACCAATTAATCACTCCAGCAACTGCATAGCAATGCACTACCAACATTCAGATCACCCCAGCAACTGCATAGCAATACACTATCAAACACTCAGATCACCCCAGCAACCGCATAACAACGAACTATCAACCACTCAGATCACCCCAGCAACCGCATAGCAGTGTGCAATTAACCACTAAATCACCCCAGCAACCATATAGCAACATGCTATCAACCCATTAATCACTCCAGCAACTGCATAGCCACAGACTACCAACATTCAGGTCATCCCAGCAACTGCATAGCAACACACTATCAACCACTCAGTTCACCCCAGCAAACGCATAACAATGCACTATCAACATTCATATCACCCCAACAACCACATAGTAACACTATCAACCAATCAGGGGCATCGTTACTAACTAGAGTCGCAAATTCCATTGAATGCTAATGGTAATGACGGAACTTGCAACCATAGTTGTTTTTGGGAAATGCACCCCAGATCATCCCAGCAACCAGGGCCGGCCCTGTTCATCTGGGGGCCCTAAGCAGGATAATTTTGGGGCCCTGCCTTGCAAAAGCATGCAAAAAAATCGAGTATTGCCAGTAGCCAGGTTTCCATCCAAAGATTTTTTTTGTGGGAAAAAAACAAAAACAAAAAAAAAACAAAAAAACATGTAAAGCTTCGGAATTTGCGCTTTCGACATAGCTGATGGAAATGCCTTGTCGATTAAATTTCTTATGTGTCAAAACAATCTTTTTTCGTTTAACTTTAGAACATTAATTTTTAATCCATACTTCAAATGTCACAAAAATCTGTTTGGAAACACTTTTTGTAGAGAGGCAAATAAATGTGAGGCAGCGTCCCTGTTCGTGTTGCTAATGTTAAAGCACCGTTTTCCAGTTCAAAAAACGCATAAATCATATTCATTTGATTAAACTGACAAGTTACCTCTCAAACATACATATCTTAATTTAATGTTCCTTTAGTAGGCTACGTTGCAAGTTAAAATGTATTCATTTTGTTCTGAAAATCTTGTTTTATGTGGATATTGGAATGATAAGTACAACATTTTAAATTAACTCGTTTTGGCTTGTTAGTAGCTTCTTATATTTTTGTTCTTGTGTTATGAGTATCGTTCCATTAAATTTAAATGATTTGTCCTAAAATGAGAGGAAATAAAACAGCATGTTTTTCAATATGTTTGACTGTATTTTATTTTGACAATGAAGCCGCGTTGTCGATCCAGTTAGTAGCCTAATGCTTAACTGCGCGCAGGAGGCGCCAGCACGCTCACTTGATTTTTTTCCCCCTTATAAAAGTGGAAGAAACTTACAATAGCCTACTCCTTCGTTTGTGGTCATATAAGAGTAGTAAGACATTATTCCAAACTATTCTAAATATTTATTTTATTTATGCACATTCACATTAAAAACAAACAGTCTGCTTTTGTAAAAAAGAAAACAAAAAGGATGCCGCTTTCTCAAAAGCGCATCAGAAAAAAGAAACTAAATTCTGCATAGGTTGATATAGGCTACTAATTGTTTCACGTTTTTTTTCGTTTTGTTAATTCATTATTTATTTAGAAAAATATATTTTGCATATCTATTTGTTTCTTTTATATAGCTTTTATAATGTTTTCCTCCATTTGCAGAATCGCTGCAGGTGCGTGACCATGTGAATCCTCACATTCTGTTGTTTATGCTGCTTTTTGCGTGTATAAAATTAATCCATGGAAAACAAATTTAGGTATTTTTTATGGGTCACAGCCGCGTATTAATTAAAATTTCATTTAATTGTACTTTAACATAACCTTGTCGGTTAACGGTTAAAAATGACCGTCGGTTGTCAGGAGAAATAATCGAAATTAACATTCCTATTTAAAAGTTAATCAGAAAAAATGATAGAAATACAACTGCTCCTTTTTATGATTATTGTTGATGATCAAGTAAATAGTCTAACAAAGTAAAAAAAAAAAATACCTCTTGACACTTACATTTAGTATTAGGTTTTGTTTCAAATGGATAAAGAACAGGCTACTAGCCTATATAATTTACGCAATATAGGCGAAATTATGTATGGAAACAGCTCAAGGGCAATTTTTTTTTTTTTTTTTTTTTTTTTTGCGATACACCAAATCTTATGTCACGGTTTCTTTTTTTTTTTAGGGATGAGGTCATTATGCACACCATTTTATCGGTAAAAGGCCGGTTGGACAGCAAATTTCGCAGGTTTATTTTACGCATATTCTCTTTGTCGATTAACAAAAAAGTTCGAAAACTGGATGGAAACTTGGTTAGTGACAGCCACGCGCTTTGCAACGTAATGACTTGGATCACTAGTGGGGGCCCCCTAGTGGCGGCGGGGCCCTAAGCAGCCGCTTAGTTCGCCTATAGGGAGGGCCGGCTCTGCCAGCAACCACATAGCAACGCACTATCAACATTCAGATCACCCCAGCAACCGCATAGCAATGGACTATCAACCACTCAGATCACCCCAACAACCACATAGCAACACACTATCAATCACTCAGATGCATAGCAACGCACTCACAAAGAACAGTTTGTAAGATGGAAAAAACATACATTAATTTGATGTAACTTGTATGTAAACATATGGATCACTGTATGGTGCATGTGTGGAACATATTTTTGAATCTGATTGAGAAAATAATGGGTTTCAAGTGTTTACTTGCTCAATTTTTTTTCTTAATTTGGTTCCTGTTGACCACCCCTTTCAAATATAATTTGGATTAAGCTCACTCTATTGGTTTGAGGTGTTTATATGAAAGCTTTTCAATCTGATTGAGCCATCAAACGGATTATTCGGTTGCATGTAAACATGGCTAATGTATGTGTGCTGAAACTGTCAAGACTAACTAGACTAAGTTCCCAGTAGGCCACGTTATTCGAGGAATCATTTGTGTCTGTTGAGCAAACGGTGCTAATAAGATCATCACACTGACCCCGTGTGTTCCCCATCCGTCACCACAGCCGTTCTACATTTGCACGTTCTCAAAGCCACTTCCTGTGTCAGCTGTTTTTAGGTCAGCAGGATTCTGCCAAGTGTTTTTAACGTTCCTCAGGGCAGAAAAACTAAATAATAGTAATAATAGAACAAATTATTAATCTAATTTATTGTATGATGATATTTCATTCTGACTAAAAGTTCAGAAGGGATATAGATGTTATAAAGTGCCTGTAACATCTGACATTTTGGTTTGTTGCATGCTAAAGCAAAAACCATGATAACCATGATAACCATGTTGGTATAGTTGGATGAATATTGTGAACCAACCCTTTACTGATAATAATGTGTACGATGCTGTTCACTTTTTATTCCATCAAAGAAGTTATAGTTATTTGTATACCTGTGTGACTCAGACTTTGTGTTTTTTGGGGGAATTTTATGTTGATGGTGTTTCAGTTTCATGATGTCAGTTGATGAACAAAAACAGCTCTTGAAGTGTGAGTGTGTTTGGAGTTTTGGAAAATTTCCTTTTGGTAATTAAATAAAAAGCTTACAAGAAACACATTTATTTTTTAGTTGATTGACAGTACAGAGGTTATACAAGCAACTCTCTACTGCTTCAAGAGTTCAGCAGTGGAACTGCAGGAAGTATTTTTTAACTCACTATTTACACAAAACGTGTTGGCCTGTTAGTGGTTGTATCTGTGTCAGTAGCATCTCTGCGTGTGTGTTTATGCAAACATGTGTGTCCAGTTTACTCAGAGATCAAGTCTGAGTAAATCGTTTACAACCAGCAATAAAACGATCTGCTTATTTTCAGTGTGAGGTTTACTCATTTCAGAGTTACACCACACAGACCACTACGACATTAAAAAAAAACTTTGTCTGCAGTGGATGCAATGAATTTCCTGACCTGGGATCAGATCACCCTGTTCTTATTAACCATGTCCCACCTGAGACAAATCAGCAAACTGATCTCAGGTCAGTAGTTAAAACTCATAAATCCAGCTCCAAATGTGTTAAGGTTTGCGTTCTAGTTGAGTTTCGTCTGATCAGTGATATATTTAGCGTTTCCTCTCTTTCTCTCTCTTTGATTTGAGTAAATGAGTGGAGTTCTTCATTAGTGTAGCGGTTAATTGGCCCGTCCCAAAGCACCAGAGCAGAAGCCTGATGAAGCTGGTCTCTCTGGCTAAATCAAGGCCAGATTTCACAAGGATGGAGAGTGAATCATGGTGTGTGGATGTTGAAAGTTTGTTGAGTTCACAGCAGGAGAGTAGATTGAAAACACATTGACTGATTTCAGAAATGTTGAGAGAAAAACTCTTGCCAAAATGTTCAGTTTCCACCAAAAAATTTCTTACTACACTAAGTATTTCATTTTAATTTCTATATTTTCTGTAAATCGTTGCGAGGGCATTGAAAAGTGGTTACTTGGGTGTTCTGGGTGGTTGCTATGGAGTTGCTAGGGTGTTCTAAGTAACTACTAGGGCATTCTGTCTGGTTGCTATAAAGATATAAGGGCGTTCTGGGTGATTACTAGAGTTTTCTGGTGGGTTGCTATGGAGTTGCTAGGGCATTCTAAGTAACTACTAGGGTTTTCTGTCTGGTAGCTATGGGATTGCTAGGGCATTCAGTTACTAGGGGATTCTGTGTAGTTGCTATGCAGTCATTCTGTGTGATTACTGTGTTTTCTGGGTGGTTGCTATGCAGTTGCTAGGGCATTCTGAATAGTTGCTATGCAGTTACTAAGGTATTTTGGGTGGTTGCTATGCAGTTGCTAGCTCATACGAACTGAAAAGCATTAGCAATGACCCAGAACACCCCATCAACTTCATAGCAACCACCCAGAAACTGTGATTACTGTTTTTTTCCTGAATGGTTGCTATGTAGTTGCTAGGGTGTTCTGGGTGTTGCTTAGGCATTGATAGTTGCTTACTAGAGAGTTCTGGGTTATTCCTATGTGGTTCCTAGGGCATTATGGGTAATTGCTTTGTGGTTGCTAGAGCATACTGAAGGGTTGCTATGGAGTTACTAGGCCATTTCTGTGTGGTTGCTATGCAGTTGCTAGGGCGTTCGGGGTATTGCTAGTATTAATATTGATAGAGGTATTGATAGATGCTTACTAGAGTGTTTTGAGTGTTTCCTGTATGGTTGCTAAGGCATTCTGAAGGGTTGCCATGCAGTTACTATTTCTTTTTGGGTCGTTGCTGTGCAGTTGCTAGCTACTAGGAACTGCATAGCATTAGCAATTATTTTAGAATATTCTAGCAACTGCATAGCAACCACCTACGAAGAGACTATACCTGTTTTTCAGGGTAGGTGCTATGCGGTTGCTAGGGTGGGGTTGGTAGGCGCTTACAAGAGTGTTCTGGGTATTCAGTTGCAAGGGCGTTCTGAGTGGTTGCTATGCAGTTGCTAGGGTATTTGGGTAGGTCTGCCTACATAATTTGAAAAGAATAACAAAAAAAGGTTAAACATGCCAAAGTTTAAGTGTAGTACATATGCATAATAGCGATGGTCGTCAGCTCTCCTGTGTTTACAGACAGGATCTCAGTGTCTGACTAGTGCTCTGCTCTTCGGAGTCTTTGGATTTAATGAGTTCATGAGAGACGAGTGAACTCTAGGATTTCTGGGTGTCCCATCAGAGCACACAGTGTCTATTTATAGAGAAAGAGGAGGCGTGTGTGCATGTGTTTCTGGATGATGGAATATATGTCATACAGCTATTCTCATGCTTGTGTTTTTGTGCAGTTGTGTGTGTTTTATTTCAGGCTGAATTACAGCATTCTGCCGTGCTCACGAGAATAATTATTATGAAAAATGTGCTGTTTCTTCCATGTGTAGACTAGAGTATGACCTCATTTTTGATTCAGAATCCAGATGACATCATCACATTGATCGTAAGAGTGTATTTGTGTATTTAAGGGAATAGTGCACCTTAGGGGCGTTCATACAACACCATTTTTAACTAAAAACAGAACACTATGTATTTTACAACAGTATTTTGGGTGCCTGAAAACATAAACTGCTGAAACAGGTGTTGCTAGGGTGTTCTGAGGGGTTGTTAAGCAGTCACTAGGGTTTTCTAGGTGATTTGTTGCTTGGGTTTTCTGGATGCTAACTGGGTTTTCTGTGTGGTTGCTATGCAGTTGTTAGGGTTTTCTGGGTGGTTGCTGGGGCATTCATAGACAAATGCTTACGTGTTCTGGGTGTTTCCTCTGTAGTTGTTAGGGCATTCTGATGGGTTGCCATGCAGTTACTAGGGCATTCTGGGTGGTTTCTATGGGTGTTCTAGGTGCTTACCAGGATTTCTGTGTGGTTGCTATGCAGTTGCTAGGGTGTTCTGGATTGTTTCCGGAGCATTGATAGACAGATGCTTACTAGAGAGTTCTAGATGTTTCCTATTTGGTTGCTGGGGTTTTCTGAGGGGTTGCTATGCAGTTACTAGGGCATTCTGGGTGGTTTCTATGGGTGTTCTGGGTGCTTACCAGGTTTTCTGTGTGGTAGCTATGCCGTGGCGAGGGTGTTCTGGATGATTGCTGGGGCATTGAGACACATGCTACTAGAGAGTTCTGGGTGTTTCCTCTGTAGTTACTAGGGCATTCTGGGTGGTTTCTATGGGTGTTCTGGTTTCTTATCGTGTTTTCTGTGTGGTTGCTATGCAGTTGCTAGAGAGTTCTGGGTGTTTCCTATGCAGTTGCTGGGGTGTTCTGAGGGGTTGCTAGGCAGTTACTAGGACATTCTGGGTGGTTTCTATGCTGTTACTTGGGTGTTTTGAATAATTACTGGGTTTTCTTGGTGGTGGCTATGCTGTTGCTACATAGCGATCACCCAGAAAGGGTGACTACTGTAGCTGCTGTGCAATTTGCTTCTTATGATCACTTGGTAGTCCCAAGTAAATAATAACTAACCGTTTAGGTATGTGCATGCATAAAACTGTCCTTGTGTCTCTTTGTATTATGGATTAAAAACTCCAGGGGGGTTTTGAATATCAGACGTCTTTTAAATTCCTTTCTTTCTCCCTCTCTTACTCTGAGTCATTTTCTCCATTTCTCCCTCCAGTTGCTCAGTCACCACCTGGCAGAGCTTTGATTTTTACACACGTGCAGCTCAGACGCCCACAGCCGAGCATGTATTAGTGCTCAGCCTCTTCCCAATCTCTTGTTTCCATCCAGTAGACGAGTTCACAGCGGATGCAGGTGCTCGGCAATCTGTTCACTCTCCGTTCAGGGTCGGCTGGTGGCCCTTCGTGACCCTCATTAATCCACGCCAACTCGCCGTGTACAGCGGGATGTTATTGCAGACGTCGCTGCTGCTGGGGTACAGGGGATATAATCATTCCGTCATCTCTACCGCCTATCAGAGAACGTTACAATGTAAACATCGTGAAAATGTTATGAACAACGTTCCAAATCATGTTAATAGTATTTGATTAATGTTCTTGCAATGTTTGAAGGAAACGGTCTTGGTGCAACTTTGTTTGAATGTCTGTTGGAGCCGGAATTTGCAAATTGGGCCTAATTTATTTTAACCTTTTAAAGTGCTTGTAATCAGATTATAGTTACTTTTTTATAGATTATTACATGATTACATATGTGACCCTGGACCACAAAACCAGTCATAAGGGTCATTGCTTTACAATTTAGATTTATAAATCATAATAATAAGTAAGCTTTCTATTGATGTATGGTTTGTTAGGATAGGACAATATTTGGCTGAGATACAACAATTTGAAAATCTGGAATCTGAGGGTGCAAAAAAAAATCCAAACATTGAGAAAATCACCTTTAAAGTTGTTCAAATGAAGTTCTTAGCAATGCATATTACTAATAAAAATTAAGTTTGATATACTTACAGAAGATTTACAAAATAACTTAATGCAACATGATCTTTAATTAATAACTTATGTTATTAATTACAATTTTCATTTGTGGTTAGTAATGGACTACAGTTTGTAATTTAGTAATTTACCCAGCACTGGATACAACATAGATAAAACAGTATTTTATAAAAGAACATTATTGTAAACGTACTACAATTACTGCAACATTAACACATTAAGACTTAAATTTAGAAAACTTGGGTTTTGATATTTGCACAACCAAAAATAGGCTTTAAATGCTTAAAAACTTCACAACAAATCGCTTATGTTGTGCAACACCTATTGTTGTCGTGTTCCTCATTTGTTTGCTGCTTTAAATAGAAAGTTCTGCTAAATAACTGATGTAAATAGGAATGTAAATTCCACATCAGGTAGTGTATTACTTGCTTTCGGGAGCTGCGCTGGATCTGTCTGGTGCTCTTTGGTCGCTGCTAATGTCTGGGATTGAATTAAGAAGTAGAACCACTGAACTACTGTAAATCTGGCGCCCAGACGCTGGTTGGATCAGCTCCAGATGTGGAGCATGTCTGCTTCATGCTGGTTTGCGGAGTTTAATCTGTGGATAGAGATGGAATCTGGATTATAATCCACCATTGTAACACTGGATTCAGCATTTGATACTGGCGGACAGACTGGTTTTGACTGGAGAATTGTGCTGGTTGGAACTGAACAGGCGGTTTTGGTACTTGTTTTGATTTTAGAACTGGTTCAGGCGCAGTGGAGATGGGTGCTGCTTCATCATTCAAAGAAGAACCATGGACTAAAATATTATCGACGCAAAGGGTAAATAAATATGCTGATGCTTTTGTGTAGCAATACTGCATCATTTTATATAGAGATTTAATATGAAACATTTCATCAGTGGTTGTGTTTATAATATTGCTTGGTTTGTTGTTTAATGGTGGTGTTTGTCAAAAGATAACATTAACACACATTGACTTTGTCATTTTTAAAACCATACTTTTACTTTTTATAAATATATTTTTTAGGATAAGTCGCTTTTGTTGTACTCTTCCTCATGTTTAGGTGACTTTAGATGCAGTTGTCTGCTAAATATATAACTGCACATGTAAATTGGACGATACCATTACCAACCCTAACCTTTATTTGAATGTTAAACCAGCTGAGCAAAAAGTACATTCATGCTATTCTTAGATGTGAGAAAACACATTATTTAGTCCCCCATGAAGACGTTTTCCATGTGGGGACGTCCCTAAAAGGTGACGTCAATTTTTGATGTTTTCAATACTTTGTCGGCTCGAAAATTGCAAAATCTGCCCACATGAACAGCGACGCAAAGCGTCTTTACTGTTGGTTGCAGTCTGGATTTGTCTTGAACTTGTAGCAGCTCATAGACATGTTTGCATGCTGAAAATGTCAGACAGCCGAGCATCCGTTTGTCACATATTACGCCGTCTCACTGATCAAAACCACAAGACTGTATACGATCACACAGCAGAATTTCAATTTGCCCGCTTTAAACCTTCAGCTGCTGCTCTTCTTGTCTCTGCAGTGTGTTACTAAAGACTGTGTTGTGTAAGAGGAGGTGATCTGTGTTTAAATGAGGCCGGCTAATCGTATTAGGTCATTTGTATTACCCAGATGCTGACAGGGGACTTTGGCACTGCGTGTGTGTTTCTTAGCTGTATTCTTCCATTGCTAGTTTTAATGGCCTCAACAGAAATGAAAATTCAGTCATCAGTCATTATTTACTCACCCTTGTGATGTTCCAGACCCAAATGCTGTTATTTTTTCCATTAAACACACAAAAGTAGGAATTTTTCCAGAATATTTCTATGCAGTTCTTTACATATTAATCATTTATAGTGACCACAAAGAAGCAAAACAAACAATAAACATAGTCCATATGATGTTGTGCACTGAGATTTTTCGCAAAATTTCAGTGTTTCTCACACAAAGCTATTGTATTTCTTCTGAATGCATAGAATTTAGCATGCATGTTTTTTTTATGTACAGTTGAGGTCAAAAGATTACATCCCGCCTTTCAGAATCTGCAAAATGTTATTTATTTTACCAAGATCATACAAAATGCATGCTTTTGTTTATTTAGTACTGACCTGAATAAGATATTTCAAGAAAATAACAGTTGAATTTATAAAAATGACCTCGTTCAAAAGTTTACATCCCCTTGATTCTTAATACTGTGTTGTAATGCATTAAAAACCATGCATTAAAACTTTAGAATTTGAAAATCAGGGTAAATGTAACTTATTTTGTCTTCTGGAAAACATGTAACTACCTTTTTGAGCCTCAGAAGGGTAGTACTAAATGAAAAAATACAATATTTAGGCAAAATAAGAAACATTTACACATCTCTATTCTGTTCAGAAGTTTTCACCCCTGACTCTTAATGCATAGTTTTTCCTTCTGGAGCATCAGTGAGCGTTTGAACCTTCTGTAATAGTTGCATATGAGTTCCTTAGTTGTCCTCAGTGTGAAAAGATGGATCTCAAAATCATACAGTCATTGTTGGATAGGGTTCAATACACAAAAATGCTGGAAAACCAAAGAATCTGTGGGTCCTGAAGGATTTTTCTGAAGAACAGCAGGCAGTTTAACTGTTCAGGACAAACAAGGGACTCACGAACAGCTATCACTAAACAAAAAAACACAGCAGTGGATCATTCAGGTAACAACACAGTATTAATAATCAAGTGTATGTAAACTATTGAACAGGGTCTTTTTTATAAATTCAACTATTATTTTATGTGAAATACCTTATTCAGGTCGTTATTAAATAAACAATAACAGGCATTTTGTATGATCCCTCTTCCTTTGGTAAAATAACTAACATTTTTGATGTAAACTTTTGACCTCAACTGTACATTTATAATGTTTTTCGGTTTGGTTTTAGATAAAAAATATCTGCATTAAGATCTCTCCTCATATTAAAGAAATTCAAATAGTTTTGGAACAACGTGATGGAGATCAAATAATGACCAAATTTGAATTTCTAGTGAGCTGTACCTTTAAATAATAGAACGAAAGTTATAATGTGGAGTGCAGAAACCTAGTTCATCACCCACATTGACATCCTGTGCGCACAAACACACAAAAGTTTGAGCCTTCATCCTGTCTGCTGGCTGAATGCATGCGGACAGTTTGCACGAACAGGAATTGAACGGTGGTGTCTTCTTTCATGAGGACATAGTGAAATGGTCTTGTGCGTCTAACACTCGAACGGACAGAAGGAGTTTGTGAGCAAATATCTGACTGGATTCTTCGAGATGGTTGAAGAGAAAATGGGGGGATGCTGGAGTCAAACGAAGGTGATCGAAGCGTTACTACAAGACCACTTGTTTTAGGCCATTGTTTTAGACCATTTACTTGAATTCAGGGTAGTTTTTGTCTAATGTGCCATGTAAAGTTGATCATGTGATTTTATTGTGCACTGTAATGATTTTAAATTGTTCTTTGGTTCAATGTTTTCAAGAGATTTTGAATTTGTGAGGGCTGTGCAGGATTTTTGAGTTTAGCATTGTAAAAAGTTTGTTTGTTCTGTTGAATATAGAAGATATTTTGAGGAATTTTGGTAACCCAGCAGTTTTTGGTCCCCATTGTCTTGCATAATATGAAAAAGTCGGGACCAACGATTGTTTGGTTACAAACATTCTTCATAATAGTTTCTTTAGTGTTCATTAGAAGAAAGAAACCCATACAGAACTTGAGGGTGGGTTAATGATAACCACGTTTTTACATTTTTGGTTGAACGAATCCTTTAAACAGGTTTTTGTTGACAGCTTGTGGAACCTTTTTGACTATTTTCCATAGTCATGTGATTTGACTAAGATTCTTAAATAGTTCAAAAGGACAAGAGAGCAGGAAAGTCCTGTTGTGATTCCAAATGCATGGCATTTTTGGGTTGCTTTTAAACAGTCCAATTACATATAATGCAGCATATAGAATATCTTTTTAGTCAGATACTAATTTTGAATGAGTTAAGTATTTCCTGTCATATTTTACCCAGCATGCAAATGGTTCTTTGGTTCAATGCAGTTTTTTGTTTTCAAGAGGTTTTGAAACTGTGAGGGCTGTGCAGGATTCTTGAGTTAGGCAATGTATGAAGTTTGTTTGGTCTGTTGAATATAGAAGATATTTTGAAGAATGTTAGTAACCAAGCAGTTTTTGGTCCCCATTGCCTTCCATAGTATGGGGGAAAAAAATATGGAAGGCATTCGGGACCAACAAATGTTTGGTTACCAAACATTCTTCAAAATATCTTCTTTTGTGTTCATTAGAAGAAAGAAACTCATACAGAACTTGAGGGTGGGTTAATGATAACCACGTTTTTACATTTTTGGTTGAACGAATCCTTTAAACAGGTTTTTGTTGACAGCTTGTGGAACCTTTTTGACTATTTTCCATTGTCATGTGATTTGACTAAGATTCTTAAATAGTTCAAAAGGACAAGAGAGCAGGAAAGTCCTGTTGTGATTCCAAATGCATGGCATTTTTGGGTTGCTTTTAAACAGTCCAATTACATATAATACAGCATATAGGATATCTTTTTAGTCAGATACTAATTTTGAATGAGTTAAGTATTTCCTGTCATATTTTACCCAGCATGCAAATGGTTCTTTGGTTCAATGCCGTTTTTTGTTTTCAAGAGGTTTTGAATCTGTGAGGGCTGTGCAGGATTCTTGAGTTAGGCAATGTAAGAAGTTTGTTTGGTCTGTTGAATATGAAAGATATTTTGAAGAATGTTAGTAACCAAGCAGTTTTTGGTCCCCATTGCCTTCCATAGTATGGGGAAAAAAATATGGAAGGCAGTCGGGACCAACATTTGTTTGGTTACCAAACATTCTTTAAAATATCTTCTTTTGTGTTCATTAGAAGAAAGAAACTCATACAGAACTCGAGGGTGGGTTAATGATAATTACGTTTTTACATTTTTGGTTGAGCAAATCCTTTAAACAGGTTTTTGTTGACAGTTTTGGAACCTTTTTGACTCTTTTCCATAGTCATGTGATTTGACCGAGATTCTTAAATAGTTTCTTCTTTTGGGTTGCTTTTGAACAGTCCAATTACATATAATGCAGCATATAGGATATCTTTTTGTCAGATACTAATTCTGAATCAGTTAAGTATTTCCTGTCATAGCATGCAAATGGTTCTTTGGTTCAATGCAGTTTTTTTAGTTTTATAGAAATTTTGAAACTGTAAGGGCTGTGTAGGATTTTTGAGTTAAGCAATTTAAGAAGTTTGTTTGGTCTGTTGAATATGAAAGATATTTTGAAGAATGTTAGTAACCAAAGAGTTTTTGGTCCCCATTGCCTTCCATAGTATGGAAAAAAAATATGGAAGGCAGTTGGGACCAACAAATGTTTGGTTACCAAACATTCTTTAAAATATCTTCTTTTGTGTTCATTAGAAGAAAGAAACTCATACAGAACTCGAGGGTGGGTTAATGATAACCACGTTTTTACATTTTTGGTTGAACGAATCCTTTAAACAGGTTTTTGTTGACAGTTTTGGAACCTTTTTGACTATTTTCCATTGTCATGTGATTTGACTAAGATTCTTAAATAGTTTAGAAGGACAAGAGAGCAGGAACTTTCTGTTGTGTTTCCTAATGCATGGCATTTTTGGGTTGCTTTTGAACAGTCCAATTACATATAATGCAGCATATAGCATATCTTTTTACTCAGATACTAATTTTGAATCGGTTAAGTATTTCCTGTCATATTTTACCCAGCATGCAAATGGTTCTTTGGTTCAATGCAGTTTTTTTGTTTTCAAGAGGTTTTGAAACTGTGAGGGCTGTGCAGGATTCTTGAGTTAGGCAATGTATGAAGTTTGTTTGGTCTGTTGAATATAGAAGATATTTTGAAGAATGTTAGTAACCAAGCAGTTTTTGGTCCCCATTGCCTTCCATAGTATGGGGAAAAAATATGGAAGGCATTCGGGACCAACAAATGTTTGGTTACCAAACATTCTTTAAAATATCATCTTTTGTTTTCATTAGAAGAAAGAAACTCATACAGAACTCGAGGGTGGGTTAATGATAATTACGTTTTTACATTTTTGGTTGAACGAATCCTTTAAACAGGTTTTTGTTGACAGTTTTTTTATCCTTTTTGACTATTTTCCATAGTCATGTGATTTGACCGAGATTCTTAAATAGTTTCTTCTTTTGGGTTGCTTTTGAACAGTCCAATTACATATAATGCAGCATATAGGATATATTTTTGTCAGATACTAATTCTGAATCAGTTAAGTATTTCCTGTCATAGCATGCAAATGGTTCTTTGGTTCAATGCAGTTTTTTTGTTTTCTAGAGATTTTGAAACTGTAAGGGCTGTGTAGGATTTTTGAGTTAAGCCATTTAAGAAGTTTGTTTGGTCTGTTGAATATAGAAGATATTTTGAAGAATGTTAGTAACCAAGCAGTTTTTGGTCCCCATTGCCTTCCATAGTATGGAAAAAAAATATGGAAGGCATTCGGGACCAACAAATGTTTGGTTACCAAACATTCTTCAAAATATCTTCTTTGTGTTCATTAGAAGAAAGAAACTCATACAGAACTCGAGGGTGGGTTAATGATAATTACGTTTTTACATTTTTGGTTGAGCGAATCCTTTAAACAGGTTTTTGTTGACAGTTTTGGAACCTTTTTGACTATTTTCCTTAGTCATGTGATTTGACTAAGATTCTTAAATAGTTCAAAAGGACAAGAGAGCAGGAAAGTCCTGTTGTGATTCCAAATGCATGGCATTTTTGGGTTGCTTTTAAACAGTCCAATTACATATAATGCAGCATATAGGATATCTTTTTAGTCAGATACTAATTCTGAATCAGTTAAGTATTTCCTGTCATATTTTACCCAGCATGCAAATGGTTCTTTGGTTCAATGCAGTTTTTTTGTTTTCTAGAAATTTTGAAACTGTAAGGGCTGTGTAGGATTTTTGAGTTAAGCAATGTAAGAAGTTTGTTTGGTCTGTTGAATATGAAAGATATTTTGAAGAATGTTAGTAACCAAAGAGTTTTTGGTCCCCATTGCCTTCCATAGTATGGAAAAAAAATATGGAAGGCAGTTGGGACCAACATTGGTTTGGTTACCAAACATTCTTCAAAAGATCTTCTTTGTGTTCATTAGAAGAAAGAAACTCATACAGAACTTGAGGGTGGGTTAATGATTACCACGTTTTTACAATTTTTGGTTGAACGAATCCTTTAAACAGGTTTTTGTTGACAGTTTTGGAACCTTTTTGACTATTTTCCATAGTCATGTGATTTGACTAAGATTCTTAAATAGTTCAAAAGGACAAGAGAGCAGGAAAGTCCTGTTGTGATTCCAAATGCATGGCATTTTTGGGTTGCTTTTGAACAGTCCAATTACATATAATGCAGCATATAGCATATCTTTTTACTCAGATACTAATTTTGAATGAGTTAAGTATTTCCTGTCATATTTTACCCAGCATGCACCAGGCTCCTAAAATGAGCCCATCACGTCTCATGTGTGATCAATGTTAGCTGAGGTGTAAAAATGGATTGCGTCTGCTTCTAGGACTCGTATCTGTGGTGTGTTTGTGTGCTGTAAAGAGGTTTTACAGGAAATCATCTGGAAATGAAAATTAAAACCATAGCATACCTCATCATACCTGTATGCAATTATCAATTGAGGACCACAACACAAGATAATAATAACACTTTCAGGGCCAGTAACTTGAGCACTGCAAACATAATGTGGGCCACATGCATTTCTGAATGTGGTTTAAGTGGTTGGATCACAAAATGTTTTTTTTTTTAGTGTTTGCGTATCCTGGAAACATAAAAGCACCTGTGTTCACTTCCAGATTTCAGTTTTTAATAAAACTTGGACTGTTTCTATGTGTTAGGAAAGCTTTAGAAACATCTTGAACTTGATGCAGTAGGTGATCCAGGCTTTAATTTGTGCATTATGCAATTTACAATTCATGTACAATGCTTTGTGGGTTTATGTTTTGACTAATGGTAAAACTGTTTTTTCAACCTCATACTGTAAAGTTTGCACTTTTGCATTCCAGCACGTTAAGTGACAACACAAAAACTCATGCATTTGTTAAAAAGGTCACTATTTTTGACAGTGCTCGCTTTCATGTCAGTATCTGGGTGGGCTTTTCCTGTCCACTTCCTGTTGAACTATTAAAACGACACCTTTGCTTGTGACCCGGTGTGGTGTCTTTTTGGTGAACCTTTTTTTTAAAAACTGTTTTAGGATGTCGAAACATCAGTCTGCACTGTTATTGTGCCAGCTTTAAAAAAAAAAAATTCTCTCTCTCTTTCTTTCAGGATCAGTTTGATAACTTGGAAAAGCACACACAGTGGGGAATCGACTTTGTGGAAAAATACACCAAATTTGTGAAGGAAAGGTCTGAGATCGAGCTTAACTATGCAAGACAGATCAGGTGAGTGTTGCATTAGTAATACGATGTTCAGTTTGTAAGTATGCTTGTATGCTGTTGCAAACATAGGAAATAGAGGCAAAGATTTTAAGATGTCCACATCAAAAGAAATGTACAAAAGTGGTTTTATATCCATAGAAAGCACATTAAATGTAAGTAAAGTTCTTTTTAGGTTTCAAATTAGTATTTGGAGAATGTCAAAATTTGGTTGGAATAATGTTACATTGTCATTCAGTGTAACATTATTTATGTAAAAATTTAAACAACATGCTTATTCTGACTTGTACATATTAAAATATATAAAAGAATAAGGGAGCATATTAAATTTTATTGTGTTTTAAATGAGTAAAAAAATCTTACTGACAAATGCGCAAAACCTAGGATAGTGGCACATTTTAAAAATGTAGAATTGCAACTAATTAGTATTTAGGGTGAAAGTAATTCGTCTTTTAATTTGATTTTTGTTGTAAATATGCCTGACAAGATTGTTACACTGAATGACATTTTAGTGGGAGTCTTCTGTAAATAAGGAAAAAAATGTAGGATATTTATTTTTTGCTCAGAAAAACAAAAACAAAAATGGAATTAAATTAAACAGAAAACTTTTTAATTTTTATTTTGGAAAAACAGCAATTTTTGTTTTTATGCCTGAACCCTTTTTCGTCTTTGACACAAATATGTAAGTGTAAATGTAATATTTCTATCATGCAGAAGTAACCAAAACATAAAAAATGCATGGTGCAACCTTTAAGATTACAAATTCTAAAATTTACACTCACTTTCTATATAGTCACTGTAAAAAATCAATTATTGCACAACGCTTTGCAAGAAAATACTATTTTAATTCAACATGTTACTTGCCATTTGTAAAATTTACTAGCAATTTCAGAGTGAAAATAGTTATCAAATAAATCCTACACTATTTTATCACTATTATTTAGCTTTCTAGTGAATATGTGTATATACCCTGTTGTGAAAAAGAGATTAATCCATTTTAAGCTGGTTTGCTGGTCTTAGCTGGTTTAATCTAGACTCTCAACCTTGTGAAAACCTCTTTAAGACCAGTCAACAGATAAGTATGATCAGTTCTTTTTAAGCTGTTTTTCAACATTGGTAATTAGGTAGAATCATGTGGCTTGATAGGTTAGAGGTCATGTCTTATCTCATCTACTCCACCAGGATCACCATCAGATTTTAGGGTTCCTCTACTCAAAATCCCACTTTAGCCCTTCTGTCAGGTCTATGGTAATAAAGACAGGTGTAGCCACTTGTACTTTATAGTGTGTTTGTTTAAACATGAAGACTAGAGCGCTATACACACATACACTAATTACACACATGATGCTGCTGCTGACAGCCCAAGGATACAGAAAAAAGGGCAACATTTGTGTTTTCTCTGTGTGTAAGTTTGGGAAGAAAATGCAGGTTTCCGTGGCAACAAGGTGCCAGCATGGTGTTCCTCGTTGGTGACCTACATTTGCAGCGGCCAATCACACCACGACCCCGCCCCCCATTCCAGTGATAGGATTTAAAACTCGCAGACATCCACACACACACACACACACACACACACACACTGACTGTACATCAACCCCCTCCAGATAGCAGTGGGAAACCCCTTTAATTCCCAGACACAGCGGGGGGTTCAGCCATCTACACACACACACACACACACACACACACACACACACACACACACACACACACACACACTCATACCAGCCTGTTACTGGATGTGATGAACTGTACTTTTAACCTCAGATACACTATGAGATGGATTTGCATTCTGTGGTACCACGATTTTATATATAATATACACATTTAAATACTATATTTACAATATTAAATGGTGCTGTAATGACATTTCAGTTGTGTTAAAAAAAACATTTATTTTACATGGTATATATTTATGGTAATGCCATGGCATTTTTTGTAAGGGATACAGCTTTAGTTGCATCTATATATATATATATATATATATATATACTTGCATTTGCACACTTCATAAACACACATGCATATATGTGACCTTGGACCACAAAACCAGTCATAATGGTAATTTTTGACCATCATCTGAAATCCGAATAAATAAGTCCAGAATCTGAGATTGCAAAAAATTATATTATTATGCATATTACTAATCAAAACTAAAGTTTTGATATATTTACGGTAGGAACATGGAACATGGTCTTTGCTTAATATCCTAATAATAGTATCCTAATGAACTCTCTGATTGGTTTGTAAACTTGCATCAACGTACCTCTGCAATAAAATACTAGCACTATTTTTGCATACTGCACTGAAGTATACACTGAATAGAGCCAGCTGTTTAATGGTTTATTTCAATTTTATAGTATGAGTAACATGTTAAAATTTTCGCAAAGGTTACATTCTTTCATAATTGAGGTTAATACATATTCTGAAGTCTAAATAAAAAAAAAAGGTTTCCATTGATGTATGGTTTGTTAGAAAAGGACAACATTTGGTCGAGACACAACTATTTGAAAATCTGTAAACTGAAGGTGCAAAAAAAATCAAAGTATTGAGAAAATCACCTTTGAAGTTGTCCAAATGAAGTTCTTAGCAATGCATATTACTAATCAAACATATTTACAGTAGGAAATTTACTAAATGTCTTAATGGAACATGATCTGTACTTAGGCCCAATCCCAATTCTATTTTTTACCCCTTCGCCTACCCCTCGCCCCTTCCCCTTGTCCCTTGAAACAAAGTGTAAAGGGGAAGGGCTAAAATATTTCCCCTAAGAAATGGGACACCACTACAACACTGTGATACGTCATCATACGTTTTCGCTAGTTCCTAATGTTACATCAGAGGACATGCGCAGATGTTTATCACTCATTCCAAGATGTCAAAAATGTTGTCATGTTGCAAAAAGTACAAATGTACGGTGTACGCACCGTTCATTCACATGTGGCCGTAAGCAAAACAAACAACGCATTATCACATGCGCGGCAAATTGCTAATCAGTGTAGTGGTGCCTGGAGAAGTATATATGCTTCATTTGTGAATTTCATTTTTGAACTTTCTATTTGAACGCATTCGTTTTCTGGATCCTTGGACTAAAATGTTTACAGGGGTTCACTGGTTTAAGAAATTTCTGATCGTAAAAATCAGCTTCTTTTTATTTGTAAGGTATCGTTTTTATTATTATGTACTGATTTAAATTACTGGTGCGGTGAGCGGGCGCAGGTGCATTAGGCGCAATAATCAAATACATTTCAAAGCAAGCCGGCTCCACGGTCCTGACTGCATCATCACTGCCTTTATTGGGTGTTTTGAGCGAATATTTACATTTATTCACATGACTGGATGTGGTGGACTGCCATGATTTTGGCGAATGCAGGACACTGAATAATGCGCATCAGAGGGAATTTAAAAAGTGGAAGTATGTATACACCGTATACCTGCGTACACCATCCACGACTACACCACCGTTGCAAATTGCCGTGCCACTGGTCTTTCATGTTTCTAACATGCAGTCAAGTGTATATGACATAAAAATATATTTTGTAATATCGTGCAATCAGTGCTATCTGCTAGCAAACTTTAGCGATTTTTTTGCAAACGTTTATTTACAAAACAACACCATAAACACAAACACAAGATTGAAGGTAATATAAATATAATGAAACATTGTCATGAAAATCCTTATTAAAGGCAAAAATTACTTATATTTACGAGTCTGCTTGCTCGAGTGAGCAGCCATGTTGGAAATTTCTCTTAGCCCTTCGTTTGAAGTGAGGTCCTGAAAAATCTTCGTTTGGAGGGCTATCTGGCCCTTCCCCTTACCCCTACCCCTCCAACCAAAAGAGAAATGAGACACCCCTACCCCTTCACGTGAACGCGCCAAACGGAGGGGTAGGGCTAAGTGTAGGGCTAAGGGGTAGAATTGGGATTGAGCCTTAATATCCTAATGATTTGGGCATAACTGTAAAATCGATAATTTTGACCCACACAATGTATTTTTTGCTATTGCTACAAATATTGCAGTGCAACTTACGACTGGTTTTGTGGTCCAGGGTCACATATGTGCACACACACAAACAGACCGACAATAATATCACAGATGTCCTGATCCAGACAGGGACTTGCATGCATGAAGAGCGAATTAGCCAAGATTATAGTCAATATTGAGAGAGAGAGAGAGAGAGTGTGTGTAAGACAGGAGCAGAGTACATATTATTTATCTTCAGGGAAGGAAATTGCAGTGTTGCAGTAACAGAAAGAGTCACATGGAAAGGAAATGCATCCAGATGTGATAGATAGATTGAAAGACAGATATGTACATAGGTAGGTTGGTACTAGTACTAGTGTGTGTAGGACACTATATATAGTTCATTTATGTAAGTGAGGATTGCAAAGTAAACTGTGACATATTATACCCCCAAAATCTTAATAAAGTGGACTATGAGTAAAATTGATAAAAATTTGGGACCAAAAATTATGGACACTTTGACCTGACCATGTTTTGTGACATTTCATACCACTGAACTAAATTAAGCACTGCTTGGTAATTGGTCAAAAAAAAGTATTGATAGTTGAATTTTTAGTTGATTGTAATCCTATCTATATATAGTCTAATATACAGTGTACTATCTAATATAACTAAGTTATCTGACATTATCGAGATGAGTTCTTGTCATATTTTATTACCATTTTCTAAACTATAGCAAATAAATGTGATAATGTGAGAAATGTTAGAGGTGTCTGGATAAATTTTCGTTTGAGTGTGTACTTAAAATTATAGATTTATTACATATTTAAATTTTAACATTAATTAATTAATAGATTAATGTATTTAAGTTCATAAAACGATAGATTATTCATTCAAATTTGTATTTATATATACAAACAGATTAATTTTACTCAAGTTCAAATAATTTATCTGAATTTATATTCTTAATTTATGAATATAAATGTATTAGTCCACATATTTATAGATTAGTTTATTCATTTTCATTCGATTTGATTCATTGACTATTCATATATATTATTTATGCAAACTTCTCAGAAAGATAGGTGGATTATTTCATAATTATTCATTTATTAATTGACTAATTTATTTAAATTCAATTTAATATATCAATTTATTCATTGATATATTAGTTAATTCGGTAACACTTTACAATAAGGTTCATTAGTTAACATTAGTTAACCACATTAGTTAACATGAACTAATAATGAACTGCACTTATACAGCATTTATTAATCTTTGTTAATGTTAATTTCAACATTTACTAATACATTATTAAAATTTTGTTAACATTAGTTAATGCAGTGTGAACTAACATGAACAAACAATGAACAACTGTATTTCCGTTAACTAATGTTAATAAAGATTAGTAAATACAGTAACAAATGTATTGTTCATGGTTAGTTCATGTTAGTTAATACATTAGTTAATGTTTAACTAATGAACCTTATTGTAAAGTGTTACCGTTAATTCTCAGACAAGTGTATTATGTATTGATACATTTATTAGTTTATTCATTATTTGAAATATTAAATATGAATTCATAGATTATTCAAATGTATAGATATTTATTCATTCATGGATTAGTTTATTCATGAATTCATAGATTAGTAGGTAGATTATTTATTCATACGTTCATAGATTAATTATTACATTAATAGGTTTAATTATTCATAAATTCATTGTTTGCTTTAATAGTAATATAATTCATAGGTAAATTAATTTATTTATTATAGACTATGCATGCATACAAATACTTTTTAAAATATGTTTGTGTCTGTATTTATATATACATAATAAATATACACAGTAAACACACATGTAGAATGTAAACATAAACTTTTATTTTTTGTGTGTTTAATCACAATTGAGTCACAAATGTTAAATTATGCTTGATATTACTTCCATGTAATTTATCACACTGAAAAAGAAAGGTCAAGTTGAGTGCATTGCATTGTGGGATACATGCATTGTAACGGATGTGTGGCACATCACGTGTGTGTGTGTGTGTGTGTGTGTGTGTGTGTGTGTGTGTGTGTGTGTGTGTGTGTGTGTTATATGTGTACAGTGCAATATTAATATTAGTATGTTAGTGTGCTATTCTGAAGAATATGTACAGAAGACAGTGACAGAAGGACTGATGGGGGATGAGAGGTGTTTGCCTCACTGTGGGCGTGTGCGTGAGTGTGTGTTTATTTTAGTATGTGTTTTTTACCCTTTGGCAAGGTGCAGTATGAACACACACACACACACACACACACACACACACAAACACACACACACACACACACACACACCTGCCCCAAGGCAGTGATGATGAGCAGACGCTCTGTATTTATAGCTGGTGATAATAGAATACACAGAGAAACATCTGACAGTGACGAAAAAAGGCTACAAAGAAAGAAAGACAGCCTTTGTTTAACAGTTTCCACACAGACACGGACAATGAGTCTCACATGCATGTAGGAAGACAAAAACAAAAGGTCCAAAAGTTCTGTAAAGTTTGTATTTGAATATTCATTTTTGATTGGCTCTTAGTGGATTTGGCATTTGGCATTTTGATTGGTTGCTTTTCTCAGTTGAGCTCTCTGATTGGTTTATAAACTTGCATCAATGTTGTACCTCTGCAATAAATTACTAGCACACTGTTTTTGCATACTGCACTGAAGTATACACTGAATAGAGCCAGCTGTGTAATGGTTTATCTAAATTTTATAGTATGAGGAATCACACATGTGACCCTGGACCACTAAACCAGTCAAAAGGTTCAATTTTTTGAAATGGAGATTAATACATCTTCTGAAATCTAAATAAATAAGCTTTTAGGATAGGACAATATTTGACCAAGAAACAACTATTTGAAAATCTGGATGGAATCTGAGGGTGCGAAAATTGCCTTTTAAAGTTGTCAAGTTTCTTAGCAATTCATATTACTAATCAAACATTTAGTTTTGATATATTTACAGTAGGAAATTTACTAAATATATTCATGGAACATGATCTTTACTTAATATCCTAATGATTTTTGGCATAAAAGAAAAATGTATAATTTTGACTCACACAGTGTATTTTTGGCTATTGCTACAAATATACCCGAGCTACTTAAGACTGGTTTTGTGGCCCAGGGTCACATATATGGTAATCATTTCATTATGCGGTATTAGATTTTTGTATTTAATTTGCCTTTTTTCTTGAAAATAAAAATGAAAATGGTTATTTTACTTTTTTATTGTAGTTTTGCATAACTTGTTAAAAAGTACATACTACTTATAGTTAAGTTATTCATCTAGTGAAAATAAAAAGTCAGGTCAAGCACATTGCATTGTGGGATGAAGCATTGCACAAGCATTTTAGGTGCATTTGCAACTAAAAATTAAAGTGCAAACTGAAAAATTAATTTAGAGTGCAAGAGAACAAAAAATTAGAGAATAAAAAAAACTTCTTAGTGGGTCCTTAAAAAGTCAGAAAATTCAGTTTTTGATCCTAAAATTTGTATTGGATAAATACGATAAATTTCCTTCATTCATGGATTCATTAATTAATAGATAAATAGGTAGATTATTTACTCAAAAATTTTGTTTGTTCATATGCATAGATTCATTTTTAATTGGTATTTGATTTTGCCTGTTTTTTCATGAAAATAAAAATGATTTATTTGACCTTTTTATAGATTTGGATCACTTGTTGTATGTATAGCTAAAAATACATGTGTGCAAACTAAAATGTATTTAGAAGCACTTGTGTGAATAAAAGTTCCTGCAGGTCCTTAAAAAATAATTTAAAAAAGTAAATAAAATAAATATATAAATAAATGCATAATAACAATCAGGATACAGCCTAAAATTGTGATGATTTAATTTAATTCAAATCAATTTTATTTTATTTTTTTATTTTTTTATTTTTATTTTTTTATTTTATTTTTTAAATTTTTCTTTTTTAAAATATTTTTTATATTTTGTGTTCGTTTTAAATGTATTTTTTCAATATTGTCAATTTTTATTTGATTTTATTTAAAATTTTGTTGTTGTTTTTGCTATATTTTTATATTTTATTTGATTATTTTAAATGTTTTAAAGTGTTTTATTTTATTTTATTGATGTGTATTTAAATTTATTTTTTAATTTTATTGTATTTTTAGTTCAATTTTCTGTTTTTATTTAATTTTATTATTTGTCTTGCTTCATTTTCCAGTGTTTAACCCAGACAGAAATGATACTTTATTTTGTTTTATTTTATTATATTTTTTGTTCTTAAATGTTATTAAATGTTCTGTATTTTTATTTTTTGTTTTCATTTTAAATGTATTTTTTTCAATATTATCACAGTTAGTTTTTATTTTAATTAAAACAATTTTTTGCTCTATTTTATTTATATATTTTCTTTTTTATGAAAATAATAATAATTTATTTTACCTTGTTTATAGATTGGGTTCACTTGTAGGTATTACTAAAAATACATGTGTACAAACTGTAAAATGTATTTAGGAGCATGTGTGTGAATAAAAGTCCCTGCAGGTCCTTTAAAAAATAATGTAAAAAAGTAAATAAAATAAATATAAAAATAAATATGTAAACAAAAATAAATAAATGATAAATTATTTTAAATGCTATAAAAAACATTAATTATTATTTGAAGATGTCTTAAATTTACTGATGGAAGAACAGGAATCACGATACAGCCTAAAATTGTGATGATTTTATTAAATATATAGCATAAATAGACATAGTGTAAGTATGGTAGTATTGTAAACATGCAATAATTGGTTTCGTTTTTAATTTTACACAGGAATCTGTCCAAGAAATACCAGCCTAAGAAGAAAGAGGAAGACGAGAATAAGTGAGTTTCATTTTTCTCATTTATTTCAAGATTGACATTAAATTTGTTTGGTATCTCCAGATGTCTGAATCAGCATTTGGCCGAGTAAATTAGCTGAAGTTCGCTAGATTTGTGTCTCATATTGATGATGTCCCGTTCTTTTTTAGGTACACGTGGTGCCGGGCGTTTCATTCGACGCTAAACGAGCTGAACGATTATGCCGGACAACATGAGCTCATTGCAGAGAACATGACGTCACTGATCATCGCTGAACTCACGCGATACGCACAGGAAATCAAAACAGAGAGGAAAGCGGTGAGTGAATGAGCACTGAGATTGAGTTACAACTGAAATATGAAATATGCAATGAAATAAAATACTGTCTTCTATTAAAGTTTAGTACACAGAGAGCATAAGTCAGTCATTGGTAGGATAAGTTTCTGCAGGGTTTGACTCATTTAGTTACATATAAATACACACAGTCTATCTATATCTATATTCTTACGGAAACTTTAAATGAATAAATAAATAAAATTAAGAAATATATATAATATATAGTAAATATGTAAGTAAATATATATATATATATATATATATATATATATATACACACACACACACACACACACACACACACACACACACATGTATATATATATATACACACACACACACACACACACACACACACACGTGTGTATATATATATATATATATTTTTTTTTTAATTTAATTTGCATTTTTATACATTTATGATATGTTTTATTAATTTATCATATATATGTTATACACTAAAAACATTTATACATATAAAAATAATAATAAAGGATATCTCTTACAGTAATTTTAAATAAATAAATAAATGCAGAGTTTATATATATATATATATATATATATATATATATATATATATATATATATATATATATACACACACACACACACACATAAATAAATATGTTTGTAATTAATAAAATAAGTAAAAAAAAAAAAAAAATATATATATATATATATATATATATATATATATATATATAATTTGTAAATTTAATTTACATTTGTATTAATTCAACAAATGTTTAATAAATATTTTAATAAATACACACATTCTTTGTAAATTTGATTTACATTTTTATTAATTTATCATATATATGTAATACAATAAAACATTTATTGATATAAAAAAAATTATGAAGGATATCTCTTACAGTAATTCTAAATAAATAAATAAATGCAGAGTTTATATATATATATATATATATATATATATATATACACACACACACACATAAATATGTATATAATTAATAAAATAAGTAAATATATATATATATGTATGTATAATTTGTAAATTTGATTTACATTTGTATTAATTCAACAAATGTTTAATAAATATTTTAATAAATACACACTCTTTGTAAATTTGATTTACATTATTATTAATTTATCATATATATGTAATACAATAAAACATTTATAGATATAAAAAAATTATGAAGGATATCTCTTACAGTAATTCTAAATAAATAAATATAATTAATAAATATTTAAAGGTATATAATATAAAACCAGAAAAAAAAAATTTATATATCATATATTTTATTAAGTTACCGTATATATGTAATACAATAAAAAAATCTACATATAAAAATAATTATCAAAGATATCTCTATTCTCTAATAGTATTTTCAATATAAATAAATAAATAAATATTTATAATTATAATTAATAAATATATATAATATATATGAAAATATATAATACATTTTGCATTTTAATTTTTATTAAATTATCAAATATATTTTATACATTTTTTATACATATGCGATACAATAAAAATATTAATATATACATAAAAATATATGTGTATATAAATAAATATGTATATACGGTACCTGCATATACATGAAGATACATTATATTATATTATTATAATTTAATTTGTTCTCAATAATTGTTATCAATAATATTGCTAATGTAGTTTAAAACTTTTAGAAAAACTTAAAAAAAGATTTTAGATTTTCTTTTAGGACAGTATGTTGTCCGTTATTTTTATGAGTTCAAAAGTTCATCATCAGGACATTTTCTTTTCCAAATTATAATATTTGTCCGAATTACAGCACATCGCTCTCTTTTTCCCTTAAATAGAGATGCTGTTGTGTGTTTAGACTGAAAGTTTCTGGTGTGTGTATATGAATTACACTCATCTGTGTGTGTGTGTGTGTGTGTGTGTGTGTGTGTGTGTGTGTGTGTGTGTGTGTGTGTGTGTTTCATCATTCCACATAAACACACACACAGACACAGAGATGAGACGGTGAGCTCTGGAGGTCATCTGCTGTATGATTTATACGTCCAGACAGCGCTGAACTAATGACACGAGCAGCGTCCGAACACAGCGTGCATCTTTCATTTAGCAAATAAGAAGGCATTTAGGTATCAACCTGAAGAACGCAGATTTCCCAGCATTCAACACTCACACACACACACACTATACGGGGCTCCATGGTGTCTGTCTGGCCCATTTCCCAGAATGCTGCTTCTCTCCTGTTTTATAAACCTCCTCTTTCTCTCTCTTTATCTGTCTGTCTATCCATCTTTTTCTTTTGTCTACCTCAGTTCAGTTAGTTCATTCTGTTGATTATGCATTTCGCTCCGTTTTTCCGGTGTTTTATTCAGACAAAAATAATACTTTTTGTGTTTGTTATAATTTATTTTTAAATGTAATTAATTTTAATTTATTTTGTTTTAGTATTTTATTTTATTTTATTTTATTTTTTATTGCATTTTTATTTAGTTAGATAGTTTTGTTAGTTTTATTTTATTTTATATTACTTTATTATTTTGTTTTGCTCTATTTTTATATTTTATTTGATTATTTAAACTTTTAAGTTTATTGTGTTGTTAATTAAAATTTTATTTATGTGTATTTGAATTTGTTTTTAATTTAATTGTATTTTTGGTTCAAGTTTCTGTTATTTTATTTTATTATTTTTTTTTATTTTTTTTATTTTACCTAATAAAATAATTTGATGCACATGTGCCCTTTTATGCACTTATATATATATATGCACACTTATAGTTTGTTCTTTATTTGCATACAGAATTAATTAAAAACAGCCTCACTCCATTTTTCAGGTGTTTAATCCAGGCAAAAATAATACTTTATTTTATTTTTATGTTTTTATTATTTCTTTTTATTTTATTTCTTTTTAATTTTACTTACTTTTACTTATTTTTATTTTTGTGTTCATTTAAATTTTTTTTGTAATTTTAAATTTTTTAAAGTTATTTTCTATTTTAATTTATTTTGTTTTATTTATTTTTAATTTATTTTATATTACTTTGTTATTTTATTTTGCTCTACTTTTATATTTTATTTGATCATTTTAATTTTTAAGCTTATTGTGTTTTAAATGTAGCTAAATTTAATTGTGTATTTAAATATATATTTTAATTTTATTGTATTTTGGTTCAATTTTCAGTTTTTATTTTATTTTATTATGTGTTTTTTTTCTCGTATGTTTAATCCAGAGAGAAAATAATACTTTTATTTATATATATATATATATATATATATATATATATATTATATATATATATATATATATATATATATATATATATATATATATATATATATATAAGTATTATTTATTTTTATTTTATATATTTTAAGTTTACTTGATTTATATTTATTTTTATTTTTATGTGTATTTAATTTTATTGTTTTTTGGTTAAATTTTCAGATTTTATGTTATTTTATTATTTGTTTTTATTTGATTTAGTTTTATTTTACTTGATAAAATTTTGTTTTTTGTCTCTTTTAATTTATTTTAACATTTTATTGCACTTTTATTTATTTAATGTTTTATTTTAGTAGAGACAATCTGAATGACATGCAAAGAAACCAGATGCAGTTAGTTTTGTTTTTACAGTATGTCATTTCTCTCTCTTTGTCTGTCTATCCATCTCTTTCTTTTGTCTACCTCAGTTCAATTAGTTCATTCTGTTGATTTGATGCACCATTTTTATGCACTTTTGTATATGTGCAAACTTATAGGATATTCTTTAACTTATGCATTTTGCAAACAGAATTAATTAAAAGCAGTCTCGCTCTGTTTTTCCGGTGTTTAATCCAGACAGCATATGGTGTGGTGCTGTAATTCTCTATTAAACCCATTGTTGAAGAAGCTTTACCTCGACTGGGCCGGTGACGTGTGTGTTTAGGACATGCTCCATCTGTAGGCGTCATTCAGTAGTTCAGGTTATTATTCTGAGAAGTGATAAATCCCAAACCTAAGAGGTGCTGCTTCATATCAGCACTCATCCAGATCCAGAAATCACTAGCTGAGCTTCTGCAAACAGAAGAAACCATAGAAGAACGAAAAACAAAAGCATTTCATGACAAAGACCAGACTTTCACATAGCCAGCATAAAGCCGTATTCAGGCCAGAAAACACCTATTTAGGAAGAGACTGTCTGAATGCATGTAAAGCAGTTAGTTTTGTTTTTGTGTGTCACTTAGGAGGAAGTTTCTCTGTAATTAATATCTAGAAGTTGCTTCTTCAACAAGTGATTTCAGCCAGTGCTGTCAGTTCAAAGAAAATAATACTTTTTTGTGACCCTGGACCACAAAACCAGTCATAAGGGTAAATTTAAAATTGAGATGTATATCCTGTCTGAAAGATAAATAAATAAGATTTCCATTGATGTTGTTAGGATTGGAAAAAAAAATAGTAACCCAGATACAACTATTTGAGTATCTGGAATCTTAGGGTGCAAAAAAAATATTTTTTTATAAAAAAAAGTATTTTATTTTATTTTATGATATTTTATTTTATTTTAATTTCTTATATTTTAATTTTTGTGTTCATTTCAATTTTTGACATTTTTATCTATTTATAGTTTTTATTTTGTTTTCCTTTTCATTTCATTTTATATAATTTTATTATTTTGTTTTGCTCTATTTTTATATTTTATTTTATTATATTTGTTTTATTTTATTTAAGTTTAAGTTTAATTTTATTTTTAATGTGTATTGAAATGTATTTTTAATGTATCTGTTAGGGGTGTAAATCGGAGCCTTCAAGACGATTCGATACGACACCGATTTCTTAAGCCAACGATTCGATTATTTTCGATACTTCAGAATTCCCTGTGATACGATGCGATTCGATCCGATTCGATTCAATATTAGATATTTTTACATGATATCTATTAAGTTTCAAATAAATCAACAAAAATAGTAAATAATTTGCCTTTTATTGAGAATACAGAAACAGTATTCTATTCACATAATGTGTATCTTACACTAAAGCAGTTGTGCTCAATGCACTGCAAATAGAACAGCAAATATAAGTTACTGCATCTACAAAGTGCAATCAGATAAATTGTAATAAGAAAAAAAAAACTTATAGTGCAGGTCTACTATGGCCAATTAGCCTATTCACCGTTTTAAAAAAGTTTCTTTCATACAAAATTGGTTACATTTTGAAAATAAAATTTGCATCTTATTAAGAGGTAATGGTCACACATCCTCTGCAGTAGATGAACTGCAAATAGAATACTACTCCATAAAATCAGTTCAAAATCATCGCTCTTGAAAGTCAGACAACAATGTGAGGTCTGTGAACATGAACAACATCATAGATGGACTGTGAAACGAAAGTAACGCGTGTGAAGAAGAAGACAGTGAGGTTAGTGCCACCCGCAGCTTAGGAGTAGGTAGTGCGCTTAATACATCGGAGCCATAGACAGTAAAAGAAAGGTCGGAACGGATTCTAAAAATAGACAAGTGAACAAACAGGCGGCAAAATAAACACATTAATCGATATTCTTGCGGACGAATCGATGCATTGAATCGGCGGCTGCATAATCGATGCATCGATACGAATCGATTAATATTTACACCCCTAGTATCTGTGTTATTTTAATTTATTTTTGTTTTTTATTTTATTTTTTTAATTATACTTAATTTAATTTGGTATTTTTCGTATTATTATTTTAATTTAGCATTTTAATTTATTTTGTTTTCATTTTATTTGGTTTTATTTTCATTCTTATTTTATTTTGTTTGTATTATTTATTTATTTTATTGTTTTTATTTAAATTATTTACATAATTTTTTGTTCTTAATTAAATTTTCTGTATTTTTATTATTTTAATTTAACATTTTTATTTATTTAATGTTTTTAAAAAAGGTTCTTTGTTTCATTCATTTTTATTCTATTCCATTTTATGTTTTTATTTTATTGTTTGTTTTTATGTTTTATTTTACTTAATTAAATTTTTTGTATTTTTATTATGTTCAGTTTACTTTATATAGAAATTTTATTGCATTTTTATTTTAAAATTATTTTATTTTACTTTAGGTTTTATTTTATATGTTTTGACTTTTTTTCATTAGAATTGTTTTAGAATTTTTTTATTTATAGTAGAAGAAACTCTAATGTCATTGCGGTTGCTATTGTTCAAGGTAGACCAGTTGCTTTCAGTTTTTGGCCCATGGGAAAGTCTGCATTTATCTTCTGTATGTGTGTGTTTGTATGAAGCATGAATGATTCAAATCATCTCTGAAGTCTTGTCTCTTTCATCGGTTCATCAGGTTGTGTTTTTCTCTGTTATTTATTTTCTTGTTCTTTTCTCAGCTGTTCCAACGGAAAAGTTCTCAGTGAAGCTTTGTTTTTTTTAAAAACAGCTAGAGGTCAACTTCCTCTTTGAGCACAGGTGGACTTCCTCTGATCGGATAAAACTGTATAGACTGATTCCAGATCAGTTGAGAGTTTAGATTCACTTTGTTAGTTTGTTGTAATGGCCCCCAAAAAGCAGAAGAATTAGACTGTTGTTGAACACTTTGGCCTTTTGTGTGTGTGTGTACGTGTGCGTTTTCACGTTCATCTGTTTTTAAAGAACTGAGAACTGAACTGAGGGTCAATAAAGCACAAATGCAGTAGAAAATCCTTTAAATATCATAATTAAATTATAAATATACCAGCTCATGTCTGAGTGTTTGTTCAGTCATGCTTTAAGCGTCTTGATCGCTATGCTAGACACAACTGGACTCCTTCACCATTGACTGACTGTGTGGTTTTGTACCCATAATGCTCTTTGCTCTATAGGGTTTTATTCACACGCTGCATGCCTGCATTCCTCATTCAGTCCAGAAACTCAGCAATGAATACTAAACACATTCACACTCTTTCATTCATTCACTTACTCATTTTCTCACTGTCAGTCCTTCTAATCCCTTTCAGTCACTACAAAAAAAAAAAACAGGTTTTTAGCGTAACACACAGATCCTAACATCATCTTTAAAATATTGTATATGTGTGTGTATATATATACACACACACACACACACACACACACACACACACACATATGTGTGTGTATATATATACACACACACACACACACACACACACACACACACACACACACACACACACACACACACACACACACACACTCACATACATACATACAATGTCAATTTTATAAATATGTCTATATATGGCAATATATGTATCTTTTTTAGGAATAATTAAAATTTTTCACAAATTCAGAAAATTATATAACTATATAAAAATATTTAAATTATTACAAAATGCATATAAAAATATGTATGCAAGTATCTTAATATATTGTAAAAATACATAATTTAAAATATATAAAATATACAAATAAATTATGTATTATAAATGTGTGTGTGTGTGTATATATATATTTTTTAAATACATATTTTTGATTTTTTTTTTTTTTTTTACAAATATTTAACAATCTTACCAGAAATATATAAAAGAAAATTATTTGTATAAATATTACAATTATAATATCCATGGTTAATATTTGTAAAAAAAAAAAAAAAAAAAAAAAAATTATAATAAAATAATATTTTACATTTTAACCAGAAATATATATTTTTTTATTTGCATAAATATTAAAATTATAATATTCATGGTTCAGCTTTGTAAACATATAAATAATATTTTACATTTTAACCATAAGTATATTAATGTTATTTATTTGTATAAATAATTTGTGAATATATTTATATATAATATTTTTATTGTGTATGTTTTCATATATTATATATAATTTTCTAAAATCAATAAATAAATTAATATTAAAAGAAAAATAAAATAATTTTTTTTTAAATAAATAATAATAAAAATACACATGAATACAATTAAATTAAAGACAAATTTAAAATGAAACAAAATAATAAAATAAAATTTAAAAATAGAGCAAAATAAAAATAAATAAATAAAAATGTTATAAAATGTAAAAAATAAATAAATTGAACACAAAAATAAATTTAGGAAAATAAAAAAATAAAAAAGCATATAAAATAAAATCAAATAATGAAATAAAATAACACACGCACACATATAAATATATATGTTCTCAAATAAACATCAGTGTTATATATCTAAAATATATAAATATATTTAAATTATTACTAAATACATTTAAATATATTTATATTATATTAAATTTATGTAAATATACATTTTAAAAACAGATAAATACAAAATTATACATATTTTACAATTTTTTTTACAAATATAACATTCTAACCAGAACTATATACATTTTATTAAATAGTATAAAATCAAAGGAAATAAAAACATGCAATAAATAAAAATGCAATAAAATTTGAAAATAAAATAAATCAAACACAAAAATAAAAATACAGAAAAATAAATTAAAGAAAATAAAAATTAAAAAACAATAAATAAAATAAAAGCAAATAATAAGATAAAATAACACACACACAAATAAATATATATGTTCTCGAATAAACATCGGTGTTTTAAAAGTGTCACAGAACCGTAGCATCAACATTTTTCAGGAAGTCAAACACCACATGACTTGCACATAGGTTTGGAAAGTATTTTACATTTGTCACCTTTCAAAAAACCCCACTTAGAATCCATTTACACTGTTATTCAAATACAGTCAAATGCAGTCAACCAAGTGAAAAGGACAGTGTTGTTGTTTTTTTCATGTGCGATTGCACTGATATGAACGGTCTGCTGATGTTTGATACTGTCTGCCTCAGTCTATGTAGTAAACAGGATATTGAGTCTAATCTGTGTCATTAAGACAGATCTGAGCATCTGACATTCACTACAGGTGTCCGTGTGTCTCTCAGACGAGACTATAGACAGCAGCTGAGACCGGACTCAAGAGTTATTACAAGCATTAATGCTACAGGAATTAATAAGGAATGTCCCAACTTCAGTCTGTGACATTCTGTCTTTTTTAACCATCAGCTTTTAAAATTGTTGCATGATTATGCATTGATATTCTCGAAGTTGTGACGTATTATTAAAGCGCTGAATGTTGTCTTCAGCTGATCTCAGACCTGCATGAGAAGCAGCTCTTTATCTAAATGTCACACTGAGCTCTTTGTGTGTGAGATGTTTGAGTGTTGGCCAAACGAACACTTTCCTGGAGTGCTCAGGCCGAGAGAAACACACAGACGGCCTCGAGTGTGACGACACACACAGAATATGCACAGAACATGCCAATATGGCTTCCTGGCAGCTCACACACACTTCCTCTCAGGTTCAGGTTTATATATACACACACAGATAATCCTTGTATCTTAATGAACTCCAAATGAGAGCTTCTTCATGTTCAGTTGTTCCTTGGTTGTTTGATCCTTCTTGAAAGTAGTGCATTTAAATTTGCATATATGCATGTTAAACTATGATGGAGCTTAATAAATTAGTGATAAATGTCTTTTTCTTTCTCTTTTACAGCATTTTCATGATGGACGGAAGGCACAGCAACAGGTCGAAGCCAGTTGGAAACAGCTGGAATCGGTGAGTTCAGTCAAGATCAATTATTAATCGGTACTTCTTATAGTAAATGAGCACTGGGAACAGTACCGTGTTATCAGATGGTAATACCACGGTACTTTTTGATACAATGGTCTCTAAAAGTCTGGGAGCACTAGTGAATAGGCTTTTATTTTGGATTATTTAATACAACATTTAAATACATTTTAATATGATGAAAATATAAACATTATTTAAAATGTTTTAATTGTTTAAAGTTATTTATTAACTTAAAACAGTATTTTTAAGAATAATTTATTTATTTTGTAATAAAAAAATTGAACTTGCAGTATTCAATACAACATTTTAATAAAAATGTATATTATTAATAAATTCTATATATTTCAATTAAAATATATTATTTATTTCTGTAATATTTTACATTTAATTAAACTTCCATTGGTTAGTACAATATTTTAATACAAATTATGCTATTAAAATATTAAAATGTAATTCATTTTACAATAAATATATTTATTTTATTAATGTTGTTTATTTTATATTTTTAAATTTAATTATACAGTACAACATTTTAATATGAATTACATTATTAAAGTATTGCAATTAAATTAAATGTTTTTTAATTATTATTATTATTATTATTATTATTATGAATAGTTTATTTATTTTTTGTATTTTTCCCAATTTGAAGTTAAATTATTCAATATAATATTTAATGCATGTTAAATCATTAGTTACGTAAATAATACATTCTCAAATTAAGTTGTATAATTAAAATATGATATTTTATTATTGTTATTTATTTAGTCATTTTTTAATTAAGCATTTATTTTTCAATACAACATTTTAATACCAATTAAATGATTCAATTATTTATTTTTATTAATGTTTGATTTTTTTTTGTATCTTTAAAAAATATATACATTATTTAAACTTAAATTGTTCAAAACAAGATTTTAATAATTATAATTTCTTTTTAGAAAGTTATTATAATTACATTTCATACAAAACTGCATTTTAATACAAATTAAGTTCTTAAAATATTAAAGTCAAATTAAATTATTTAAAAATTTAAATATTCTAATATTATTAATATTTTATCTTTTAATCTTTTAAATTTAATCTTAAACTACACTCTCAGAAAAAAAGGTACAAAATCTGTCTGTGGGGCAGTACACTTTTTAAAAGGTACAAATATGTACCATTAAGATGCTAATATGTGAACTTGAGATTTTACCATACATTTTTAATGTACTGATGTGCACCTTTTAGTGGTAAATAAGGTACAAAAGTGTACATTTTGAAAGGTTCTCGTCCCAGTCACAGCTTTTGTACTGTTTTTCTGAGAGTGAGCTGTATACCATGCTACTGACTGCCATACTCACTTACTTCAAAATATACCATGGTATTACCATAGTAAATGTCCAAACAGCTTAGTTTAGTATATCCAGTGTGTGTGTGTGTGTGTGTGTGTGTGTGTGATCAGAGGGACGTCACACACACTGAAGCAGACAGGATATATCAAGACATTCCTCTGTACGCCCACTGTCTCCGAGTGTGTGCTGTTAGAGATGGATTGTGTCGTTGTTAGCGAGTGTTCAGGCTGTTTGTTGATTCAGTGTGTGTGAGAGAACGAGAGAGCGCTGCCTGTGTGTGTCCGTGTGTAAGAATGAGCTCATTGTGTGTGTTTGCGTGATCGGGTGATTCAATGGTCAGTGCGGACACAAATGTTGATTGTCCCTTCAAATAAATGAGTGTGAGAGCGAGATGAAGGATAAACACAGTGATAATAGATGAGCGTTTATTATACTGCACAACTTCATACATCTGTTCGGTGGGCTGTGTGTGTGAGTGTGCTAATTAAACTGAGAGTGTTCTGAACATCTGTAAGTACATTAATCTCGAGCAGCATGTTCTGCCATGGTTTAACACGTGTGTGTGTGTGTGTGTGTGCGCAGTGTAAGAGGAAGTTTGAGCGGGATTGTAAAGAAGCTGATCGAGCCCAGCAGTACTTTGAGAAGATGGACGCAGACATCAACGTGACGAAAGCAGACGTGGAGAAGGTAAGATTGTCTGATAAAGAATCGTAGTCATCCAGGATTCCTGAAGAAAAACCCCCACTAGTTTCTCCACTGGAAAGTTCCCTTTAACAGTGATGAGACAGAACTGATGATATAATCATGTAGAAACCACAAGTCACTTCATTATAGCCACATTCACACTGAATGTCTATCTGTCCTTCTATCTATCTTTCTATCATCTGTTATTGTATCATTGTATCTGTCATTCTGTCTATGGTTCTATCTATCATTCTAGCTATTGTTCTATCATCTATCGCTCTATCATTTATTTATTATTCCATCTATTGCTCCATCTCTCTTTCTTTTGTTCTATTTATTGTTGAATCTATTGTTCAGTCTGTCATTCCACATATCGTTCTGTTGTTCTATCATTCTCATTCTATCATTCTATCATTCTATCATTTATCGATCTATCGTTTCTTCTGTCGTTCTATCATTCTATCATCTATCGTTTTATCTATCATTCCATCTATTGCTCCATCTCTGATTCTGTATTTCAATCATTCTATTCTGCCATTTACCGTTCTCTCTCGCTCTATCATTCTATCATTTATCGTTCCATCTGTTGTTCTACTGTTCTATCATCTATGATTCTATCTATGATTCTATCATCTATTATTCTATCGTTCTGTCAATCTGTCTATCATTGTATCATCTATCGTTCTATAATTTTATCATATCTATCATTCTGTCAATTGTTCTATCATTCTACCTATCGCTCCTTCTGCCGTTCCATCTGTCATTCTATAATTTTATCGTTGTTTCTATCATCTATCATTCTATCGTTCCATCTATCGTTCCATCTATCATTCTATCTATCGTTCCATCTATAGTTCTGTCCTCTATCATTTTATCACTCTCCCTGTCATTCTATCTGTCATTCTATCTATCATTCTATCGTTCCATCTATCATTCTATCGTTCCATCTATCATTCTATCGTTCCATCTATCATTCTATCTATCGGTCTGTCCTCTATCATTTTATCGCTCTCTATCATTCTGCCTGCCATTCTGTCTATCGTTCCATCTATCGTTCTATCTGTCATTCCATCTATCATTCTATCGTTCCATCTATCATTCTATCGTTCCATCTATCATTCTATCTATAGTTCGATCTATAGTTCTGTCCTCTATCATTTTATCACTCTCCCTGTCATTCTATCTGTCATTCCATCTATCATTCTATCGTTCCATCTATCATTCTATCGTTCCATCTATCATTCTATCTATCGTTCCATCTATAGTTCTGTCCTCTATCCTTTTATCGCTCTCTCTATCATTCTTTCTGTCGTTCTATCTGTCGTTCCATCTATCATTCTATCTATCGGTCTGTCCTCTATCATTTTATCGCTCTCTCTCTATCATTCTGCCTGACATTCTGTCTATCGTTCCATCTATCGTTCTATCTGTCGTTCCATCTATCATTCTATCGTTCCATCTATCGTTCCATCTATCATTCTATCGTTCCATCTATCGTTCCATCTATCATTCTATCGTTCCATCTATCATTCTATCGTTCCATCTATCGTTCCATCTATCATTCTATCGTTCCATCTATCGTTCCATCTATCATTCTATCGTTCCATCTATCGTTCCATCTATCATTCTATCGTTCCATCTATCGTTCCATCTATCGTTCCATCTATCATTCTATCTTTCCAACTATCGTTCCATCTATCATTCTATCGTTCCATCTATCATTCTATCGTTCCATCTATCGTTCCATAGACGTTCCATCTATCATTCTATCGTTCCATCTATCGTTCCATCTATCATTCTATCGTTCCATCTATCGTTCCATCTATCATTCTATCGTTCCATCTATCGTTCCATCTATCATTCTATCGTTCCATCTATCGTTCCATCTATCATTCTATCGTTCCATCTATCATTCTATCTATCGTTCCATCTATAGTTCTGTCCTCTATCATTTTATCGCTCTCTCTATCATTCTGTCTGTCGTTCTATCTGTCGTTCCATCTATCATTCTATCGTTCCATCTCATTCTATCTATCGGTCTGTCCTCTATCATTTTATCACTCTCTATCATTCTGCCTGCCATTCTGTCTATCGTTCCATCTATCGTTCTATCTGTCGTTCCATCTATCATTCTATCGTTCCATCTATCGTTCCATCTATCATTCTATCGTTCCATCTATCGTTCCACCTATCATTCTATCGTTCCATCTATCATTCTATCTATCGTTCCATCTATAGTTCTGTCCTCTATCATTTTATCGCTCTCTCTATCATTCTGTCTGTCGTTCTATCTGTCGTTCCATCTATCATTCTATCGTTCCATCTCATTCTATCTATCGGTCTGTCCTCTATCATTTTATCACTCTCTATCATTCTGCCTGCCATTCTGTCTATCGTTCCATCTATCGTTCTATCTGTCGTTCCATCTATCATTCTATCGTTCCATCTATCATTCTATCGTTCCATCTATCGTTCCATCTATCATTCTATCGTTCCATCTATCGTTCTGTCCTCCATCATTTTATTGCTCTCTCTCTATCATTCTGTCTCTTTCTATCTATCATTCCATCTCTCGTTCTATCTTTCTATCTGTCTCTATCTATCCATCTGTCATTCTATTGTCTATCATTCTATCATTCCATCTATCATTTTATCATTTTATCTATCATTCTATCTATCGTTCTATCATTCTATCATGGTCTCCATCTTTCCATCTATCATTCTATTATTTTATCGTTGTATCTATCATCTGTCATTCTATCTATCGTTCCATCCAGCGTTCTTTCATTCTATCTATCCTTCCATTTATTATTCTCTTGTTCTCTCATTCTATCTATCATTCTGTCATTCTGTTGTTCTGTCTATCGTTCTATCATTGTCTCTATTGTTTCATTTATTATTCTATTGTTCTATCATTCTGTCATTCTATCTTTCACTCTGTCATTCTATGTATCATTCTATCTATCGTCTATTTTTCCATCTGTTGTTCTGTAGATAGATAGATGATAGTTTGTGTGTCAGCTAGATGAAACTAATGTTTATAATTAATCTGATCGTGATTTCATTGCTGTCATCGTCTCACTTTGTTTTATTTAGCTTCAGTTTGGTTTATATAAGATGAAAAAGTGATAAACTGATAGAGACCGAATGATTCACATGTGTCTGTTTTTCCCTTCACTTCATCTTAACACATCCTTCACTGTCTCACACTGCTGCCGTGGCACTGTGTGGAAACTGGACCGTGTGTGTGTGTGTGTGTGTGTGTGTGTGTGTGTGTGTGGGGAGTCACACAGGACAGGCAACATCGCCTACGTTCTCTTTACTCATTTTTAATCGTTCTTTGTTCCAGAGCGTGTGCTAGGCAGATGTCTCTGTAATAGCTCGAACTGAACAAAAAGAAATTTCCAAAGTATTTAGATGTGGAAAAGAGCTCCTGCTTCCAGGAGTCCAAAATCTAGAGAGCAGTTTTGTCATTTAACGGTCAGAAAAAAATCCAAAAAGTCAGACACCAAGCCAAAGGCAAATCATTCAGATCTTATCCGTTAATGAAAACGCAGACGTTTCAGGGTCAGTAGTTACAACAGCTGCATTGGCTCAAGTAGTGTTAGACTGCAAATAAAATATCATACTATTTCTGCAGTTTACAGTATGCATACGATGTACGGTATTTGAATTATGAATTCATGGAATACCTGGACGATGCATATAACCAGAGCACTGCAACCCACAATGCAATGCATCTTGACTTCCTCTTTCACTTGCACTGACACACCTAACTTGAAAGTAAGACAAACCACACTTTTTATCTCTTTCATGACTCATTTTTTTATTTTTTCAAAGCTCAGACTGACAAAAGACGGTCATTTTTACAGATTTAAAAATGTAAAAAAATAACCATATTTACTTTTGAAATAATAATAAACTAGACGTCAGTTACTGAATTAAAAGAGAAGTTCACTTCCAGAACAGACATTTACAGATAATTTAATCACCCCCTTGTCATCCAAGATGTTCATGTCTTACTTTCTTCAGTCGTAAAGAAATTCAGATTTTTGGAAAACATTTCCAATATAATCTATATAATGGACTTCTATGGTGCCCCTGAGTTTGAACTTCCAAAATGCAGTTTAAATGCAGTTTTAAAGGGCTCTAAATTTTCTAAAAAATTTTGACAATTTATATTTTTTTGACATACCTTAACTGTAGTGAACCAGAATACACAGAGTTGACACAGAGCTAGACAAGACGAGCATTTGAGGTTAAAAAGCATGGGTGACATTTGACTCTTGAGTCAGGGGAAGCAAAAAAAAAAAAAAAAAAAATTCAGCTGTAAGCATTAAAACAATGCCCTACCATATTGCAGCGCATGAAAGAGTCAATTAGAGTGCTGCATTTCAGCCCGATGAGCTTTTCAATTTGTTTTATTTCGTTAAGTAATAATTTAAAGCTTTCTATAGATACATTTATCATGTATGTGAAGCATGTATTCGCTGAGTTTCGGTTCCTTTTTTTTATGAAGCGCTCCTGTTCAAGAACGAGACGGCAGAAAGTGCATCATGTTTGCTTTCTTTATTTTATAAAAGCACTGTTTGTAATGTTTTGTTGAGTGCACACAAATAAAAGAACACCCTTCAAAGTTAGGAATTATGTTTTACTCTTACCTTTGTGTGCGAGACAGACGACTGGTGCCTCCATGTCCTGCAAAGCGGCTTTAGCTTTCTGTGCACAAACTGGTTATGCACCTATAGCGCACATGTATCTAGGTTTAACGTTTAAACTAACATTTTTTAGAAAACAACTGATCATTTTGCTAGATAAATTCCTTCTTCCTTGGCTGGGATCATTTAGAGTTTTGCATTTAAACTACATTTTGGAAGTTCAAACCTCTGGGGCACCATAGAAGTCCACTATATGGAGAGAAATCCTGAAATGTTTTACTCAAAAATCATAACTTTACAGCTAAAGAAAGAAACACATGAACATCTTGGATGACAAGGGGGTGAGTACATTATCTGTACATTTTTGTTCTGGAAGTGAACTTCTCCTTTAATCATGCAACATATTGAGGCACTTTGCAAGTTACTATATGATAAATATAATTACAATTGCATAATTATACACTGTTTAACCTTTTTATTTTTTAAATAGTATGCATACTGTCTACTAAGCAGTAGGTTTGTATTTTATGAACGCATCCGGTATGTTTATGTGTTCAGGGGTCGTGTGGTTTTGACGCATGTTGCCTTTGTTTGATGTGTTGTCGAGCAGTTTGTGTTGATATCGCCGTCATGTTACGGTTTAGATTTGAGGACTAACTCATTAGTAGCCTAAGCTGACTAATTTGTATATGTGTTTTCTTTGAATCATGCCTTGAAGCGATGTTACCTGAAGGTAGGTGCACGGCGGCAGGTCTGTGTGTGTGTCTGTGTGTCAGGACACTGTTGCTTCCTGTCCAGCCATGGCCACGCCCACACGGCACACCTGCTGAAAGGCCACCCAATCACAGGCTTGGTTAATGTTTGTCTGCGCTGCTGCTCCACCAGTCACATCGCTCCAGGCATGAATATTTAAACGTGTAAACCTCAGAGCGTCCTGTTCTGCTGGTCCATATATAAATGTCAGCTCACCATATCACAGTTTATTAAGGAGGTGTGTGTGTGTGTGTGTGTGTGTGTGTGTGTGTGTGTGTGTGTTTAGGCATCATCAGTATCTGCTGGTTGCAGTGCGTCTCAAGTATTACAACATGTTTAGTATAATATAAAATAATAATAATATAAATTGGTGCATATTCAGTATTTATTATATATCTTAGTACATATTAAATAGTAATATTTAGTTTAATATTTAATAGTAAATATTTATATAATATTGATAATTACAATGTGAAATATGCATTTTAATATAAATAATTGTATAAATTATATCACTCAGATTTAGTAATGTATTATTTATTATATTTATTTATATATTGTATATTATATGTATTTTTATATTTTATATTATAAATATAATGCACATATTTAATGCAATATTCTTACATTTAAGTACATAATAATAAAAGGTTTTGTTTAATATTTAATAGTAAATATTTAAATAGCATTTCTAATTATATATGAAACATGCATTTTTAATATAAATATAGTTATTTATATTTTGTATATTAGTTTTTTATATCACTCACTGCTTAACATTTTTTCTTTAATATTAGAAAATGTAAAAGTAAGAATCATACATTCAAATTCAAAATTCAAATTAAAAATTACAATGAAAAAAATAATATATTACTTTTTAATATTTATTTATATATTGTATATTATATTTTTCATTTAGTATGAAATAAACTAATAAAGTTTTTAAAAATGAAAAATCTATATATTTATTTTATATTTTAAATATTATGCAAATATTCAAAAGCAATATTGTTACATTTAAGTACATATTTAGTAATAAATATTTATATAATATTTATAACTATATTATATGAAATGTGCATTTTGCAATATAAATATATTAGTTATTTTTTCCTCACTATAAGAATATTAAAATGTAAGAATAGTGCATTTTATAATATGAAATGTACATGTTCATTATAAAAAAAATAAACAATGCAAAATTAATATATTGTATTTTTTTCATGTTAAAATAAAGTATATAAAAACTATAAATAAATATAATATATTTACTTTTATATTATTTATTATAAATATTATGTAAAATTTTGAATGCAATAATCTTATATTTAAATATTCTCATGTTTAAAAACAAATTGAAATGCGCAAGCAGTGATATTTAGTAACAGATTACTAATTATTTAAAAAATCAAATTAAATAGATCAATAAATCTGTTAAAATCCCATTCATTTAGATAAATTTCCATTGAGAGCAAATATAGATTTAGAAGATATTTCTCTAAACTTCCTGTTGGCTCATGCACATCTTCTGCTGCTGAGCTGCTGGTGAAGTTTGAGTGTTTCCACGGCAACGCTGAACCTCAGATTAACCAGAGCGATTTCCTAGAATCGGATCAGGATGTGGTTATCATGACACTGCTTTTTCTGTATCGTTCTCTCCCTTAAACGATGCATTTAAAACCATTAGTATACCTGAGAGTTGCATTTTCTTCAGCAGCATGCATTAGTGTATTTCTTCAACCTGCAAGAGCTCTTGAGCTTGTGTAGGGTGTTTATATCTTGTAGTTTTACTTTAGCCTTTCACAAGTATGTCTTATCTGCAGTTTATATTTAATGTGTGAGTCTTTGAGGTTTGTGTGTGAATTTAAGAGAAGTCATTGAGTCTGAAAACAAAAGTGTGTTATTTTGAATTTTGATGCAGTGATAAAAGCAGCACTTTCATTTAAATGAGAGTTTAAACCAAGTAGCCCCTCCCACAGTGAAATCTCATTGGTTGAGAATCTCGTTCATCAGACGTGTTTGAATTGACCATACGAACGGAGCGTTCTTTAGAACTTAAGCATAATTATAAGCCAGCTCGTAAATTTCCGCTGAAGCTCATTTTATATGTGCTATATATAGATGGACACTATCATTTATCAAATATCATTTAAATGCGGAGCCTGGTAATCCCACGAGAGTACCTGCATAGTTGTACGTTTAAATGCTGTCAGCTAAACACTAGCATAACGTGTTTAGTCTAACGTAGCTAGATAGCAAAACTTCTTTTCAAGGACATCTTAATCGATTTCGTGATAATCAGTAACTTGCCTTCATAGTCATGAACACATTTTTAAAACCTTATAATATTTTAACACCTTTATTATTTTTCAACTGCCGTGCAATAAAATTCTCTTGAAAGATTCACTTTTTATTCATAAAGACGACAAAAAAAAGTCTTTTCACGGAAAACATTGTCGTTTTTAAAATAAAAATGATATGAAATTACCAATATAACCAGAAGATGGCAGCAGAGGATCAATCATTTGCTAAAGCTGCCATTTCAACTCCCTAGTTTTTTCAAGACGTCTTGCTTTTCGATTTATTATAAAATCACTAGTATAATAAATTGTAGTACTTTTATCACACTGAAGTATATAGTAGAGCAAGTGCACAAAGTCATAACAAAATAAATAAGCTCAGACACAACAGCCTATAAGGGTGAATTTTTAAAATACTTTTATATAGTTCACTACAAACTAATTAAATATTAATGGTATAAGAAATAAATATGAATTCAATGCTTTCAATATGAATCGATATGAATTTGAAATATTTTATATAATTTAATAACATCTTTTAAGCTTTAACTTGAACTGTAAAAGTTATTAAATAGCCTATATTTAACCAACACAAACTTGTTACTGCTCTGGTTTTGTTACTCTGAATTTAGTCTGAATCATTTAACGCACAGCTCTTTTTTTCGACATCGGCTTACCAGATGTTTCGTCCGGTTATTACTGTCAATCATAGCAATGACTCGTGCATATTTAGCCGCTTTACTTGCATATTTTTAAACTCTTTTGTCATTCTTGAAACGGTATACATGGATGTTTGGTCCTCTTGGACAAACAAAACTTTTCTTCGATTGTGAATGGATTATGTAGAGAAAACGAGCAAAGTACACTCATATTACGGCACAGTACAGTTCACCAGAAGCGACTTAGCTGGCTTGTCTAAAACAAGGAAGTAATCCGTGCATGTGGTCAGTTGCTTATGACTAGAAAAAACTCAAAAGCATTTATTTGAATGTAAATGTTGTTGCAAGAATGTAGGAAGATGCAAAAATTGTGAAATCATGTGTCTTTTTTAGTGTATATGTTGAAGTCTGTGTGGCTTTTATGACTATAATTAATCAAATTGCTTTTAAAAATATCGCATAGTCAGTAATATTTCATTTTCTCTCCCTTTTTAGGCACGGCAGCAGGCTCAGATGAGACACCAGATGGCTTCTGACAGCAAGAATGAATATTCCTCATACCTGCAGAAGTTCAACCAGGAACAGAACGAACATTATTACACCATCATCCCTAATATTTTCCAGGTGCACGCACACACATAGAAACATCCACTGAGAATGAATTACCTACTAATATCATAATTTATTTGCATGCACTGGCTGCATTATTTCTGAATTCACTATTGTGAATAATGCAAACAAGGTAACAGTTTAAACACACCCCAAAGCGATTTGCATGCTGCGATTCCTGATCTCACAGCTCTATATTCAGAAATACACACACTAACTCTTCATCTATGTGCTTGTGTGTGTGTGTGTTGTGAGCAGAAGATCCAGGTGATGGAGGAAAAGAGGATAGAGCGGATGGGTGAATCTCTGAAAACGTTTGCGGAGGTCGACCGGCAAATTCTGCCTATCATTGGGAAATGCTTGGATGGAATAACACAAGTGGCCGAGTCCATCGATCCCAAGAATGTTAGTAACACTCTCATACAGACTTATTTGTAATTAATCTAGCGCCCCTTTCTGTTCAAAATACCCCTTATTCTCTTAAAAAAAACTCAGTTGAACAAGACATTAGTGATCTCATTACCTGATTCCAGTAGTATATAAGTAGCATCATTTTCATTGAAAAGGAAACTGTTTTAAACTACCATTCAAAAGATATATTTAATGTTTTTAAAAGAAGCCTCTTATGCTCACCATAATCTCCTCTGATGCATCTCTGAAATGTTTTCTGTCTTTTTTTTATTAATTACTGACAATGCAAGTGCAGAAAGTACACATTTAAAAATAATATTCTGCATATGAAACTGCAAGTAGTTGTTATCTCTGACTGTACAGTAGCTTTTCAGGACAAAGCATCTCCAGAAATGACCTAAATCTGACAAAACCTCCTTTTGGAGACATCCTAAAAATGAAAAAAGATATATTTTTGGGGGAACGATTGTTTTGTAGCAATACTAATTAGCTTATTTGTAATTTATCTCCAAAGCAGGGTTATTATTATTGTCTAAAACTAAAACCATTTTCGTTCGCAAAATTAAAATAAAATGCATATAGCAATAGCCAACAATACATTGTATGGGTCAAAATTATCGATATTTCTTTTATGGCAAAAATCATTAGAATATTAAGTAAAGATAATGTTCTATGATGATATTTAGTAAATTTCCTACAGTAAATATATCAAAACTTAATTTTTGATTAGTAATATGCATTGCTAACAACTTAATTTGAACAACTTTAAAGACGATTTTCTCAACATTTTGATGTTAATTAAAGATTTTCAAATAGTGGTATCTCTATACTAACAAACCATGGAAAAGAATGGAAAGCTCATTTATTCAGCTTTTAGATGATGTATAAACCCCAGTTTCACAAAATTGTCCCTTATGACTGGTTTTGTGGTCCAGGGTCACATATAGAAGAATGTCACTTCTTTAGTGTTAACTAAAAGATTTGAAGTACATGTTGAAGTACTAAAAAGTACTAAATAAAAATAATACATTCTAAACACACAGGTGCATCTCAAAAGATTAGAATATCCTGAAAAAGTTCCTTTTTTTGTTTGTAACTTTTTTCAAAAAATCTAACTTTCAAATGTTCTAGATTCAAATGTTTTTTTTTTTTATTTCATTTTGATTATTAGAACTTTTTGATGATTAAATACTCTGCTGGAGTTGGTCCACTGTGTTTTATCAAGTCCAAAGTTAATGCAGCATACTTTAAAGAACTTGATTTTTTTGTTTTGTTTTTTGTTTTGCAAATGCATTTTTTGATTGATCTTAGGAAATGTTCTAATATTTTGAGATACTGGGTTTTTGACTTTCATGAGCTGTAAGCTTTAATCATCAAAATGAAAACAAAACAACTTCAGAAATGTTTTACTTTACATGTAATGAATCTAGAATATATGAAAGTTTCAGTTTTTGAAATAAGTTAAAAACAAAAAATGAACTTTTTGAGGGTATTCTAATTTTTTGAGATGCATCTGTACATACTTTAAAAAAAATGACAAAAACATACAAGCAACTTGCTAAAACTTACAGAGGACATCAAATAGTATGATTATTCAGGGTCTTTGTGAAATGTATGTAAAATACTTTGGTTAAAATTAAGTATGGATAAACCAACACCCTTTTTAAATTGTCGAAAACAGGTCTATTCACAAAGACCCGTTTGGAGCATGCCTCTTTAAATGATAATAAGCTGCTGCTTACCCCACCCCCTCTTTTGTTTTTGTCTATTCAGTGGCGCGTTACAATCAAAAACAAAACAAAACAAATGTACTTCATCCTCAGTGGCTCTGATGTCTGGAGCAATTGAAGACTTTTACATTCACTTTAATATCCAAATACAAAACACCTGCATTACTTACAAAACACTGTTGTCGCTACAGCTGCTCGAGCGTGTGGAAAATGGTAGACAGCGTAAAACTGGCTGAGGGCGGGAATATGCTAATACATGACAGTCTGTTAGTGGCTGTGGGCGGAGCCTGAGTAATATGACATCACACTGCTCAGAAAATCAAAACGGCTTGATAATTGAGACTGTTTAGGTTTTTTGGGGATTAAAAAATAGTGTGAGTGAATGGATTTTTTTATTATTGTAGGGTGTCCACATACTGCTAAGACACATTAAACATGCAAATCATGTAAAAGTTAATTTTTTTCTTTCCCCACAGGACTCCTCTCAGGTGATAGAGTCGTATAAGTCTGGGTTCGAGCCTCCAGGCGATGTGGAGTTTGAAGACTACGGCCAGGCGATGAAGAGGACGGTGTCTGAGACCAGCCTCACTAACTCACGCCCGGACAACAAAGCGGAGCGCTCCAGCAAGGGCAAGAGCAAAACTCTCTGGCCTTTCATTAAAAAAAACAAGGTAACACACACCGGCATCACATTCACTCACACTTACTTCGATTTGACCGAAAAACAAATTTCAAGTAAATATGAACAGCACAGACTGATAAGACTGACTGTTTAATGTGTTTGTGAGTTTTGTTTTTAGTTTGTGCTTGTTTAGTTTGGTTTATAGGTTGTGTAGTTTTAGTTTATTGTAGTTTTTGTAGATGCTGTTATTCGTTTGCCACCATCGTTCTCCTTTCCCTTCCCTTTGTTCACCTGCACGAAATTACAACTGTTCCACGTTCATCCTGACGCTCCACCGATAACGTACTAATGCACCGGCCCGAGCGGCCTCACCGTTGACCTTTGACATCGCAGAGTATCGTAACCCTAAACCCTTTATTCCTGTGTCGTCTTTCCCTTCTCGTCAAAACCGAGAGTAACTTCCTTCTCCAGCCGCTCATCGATGCTGTTCTCATGGTAACCACATTCTTCTTCCTTTTCTTCGTCTTCCTCTGTCTTCTCGTGACCTTTGGCATTTTTGTCAAAGGGTCCGCTCTTACTGAGCATGCTCAGTCCAAACCCCGCCTAACCTCGCAGGACCAGGATGTGAGCATTAACACTGTCGTACATATTTAATGAGGTGTGTCTGTGTGGCTATGGGCGGAACGGAAAACTAGTTCATACTGTACAGTATATACTCTATACTGTTTTGATTGTTTAGTTAGTTTCATTAATACTTTTTATTCAGCAAGGATGCATTAAATTGATTAAAAGTGACAGTAGAGACTTTTATGTTATATTTTAAAATATAATGTTTTTTAGAGCAGCAAATCAGCATATTAGAATGTTTTCTGAAGGTTCATGTGACACTAAAGACTGGAGTAATGATGCTGAAAATTCAGCTTTGCGTCACAGGAATAAATGATAATTTACAATATATTCAAAGAGAAACCAATTATTTTAAATTGTAATAATATTTTACAATTTTACTAATTTTTACCGTATTTCTGATCAGATGAATGAAGCCTTGATGAGCAGTAAACCTTCAGCAGTCTGTGTAATATTGCGACTGATATGCATTGGAAATGTAACTTTTAGCTCATTGCATTATGGGATATCATGTTCCATGTGTTGTGCTTTGTTGTTGCGCATTTTGGCAAATGTACAGTAGTAGGTCATTTGCATATTGTGCATAGTATACATACTGCCTAAATAGTAATAGTAGTACAGTTGAGGTCAAAAGTTTACGTACACCTTGCAGAATCTGAAAAAATGTTAATTATTTTAGCAAAATAAGAGGGATCATACAAAATGCATGTTATTTTTTATTTTGTACTGACCTGAATAAGATATTTCACATAGAGGACGTTTACATATAGTCCACAAGAAAAAATAACCGTTACATTTATAAAAATGACCCCGTTCAAAAGTTTACATACACTTGATTCTTAATACTGTGTTACCTGAATGATCCACAGTTGTGTTTTTTTTTGTTTAGTGATAGCTGTTTATGAGTCCCTTGTTTGTCCTGAACAGTTAAACTGTCTGCTGTTCTTCAGAAAAATCCTTCAGGTCCCACAAATTCTTTGTTTTTTCAGCTTTCTTGAGTATTTTAACCATTTCCAACAATGACTATGATTTTGCGATCCATCTTTTCACACTGAGGACAACCGAGGGACTCATATGCAACTATTACAGAAGGTTTAAATGCTCACTGATGCTCCATAAGGAAACACGATGCATTAAAACTTTTGGAATTTGAAAATCAGGGTAAATTTAACTTATTTTGTCTTCTGTAGCCTCTGAAAGGCAGTACTAAATAAAAAAAATATGATGTTTAGGCAGAATAACAAAAATGTACACATCGTCATTCTATTCAAAAGTTTTCACCCCCGGCTTTTAATGCATTGTGTTTCCTTCTGAAGCACCAGTAAGCATTTAAACCTTCTGTAATAGTTAAATATGAGTCCCTCAGTTGTCCTCAGTGTGAAAAGATGGATCTCAAAATCATACAGTCATTGTTAGAAAGGGTTCAAATACACAAAAATGCTGGAAAACCAAATGTAAACTTTTAACCTCAACTGTATGTAGTATGCTGTTCCAATCATAGCCTGTGTTTGTTGGTTCATGTCTATTATGTGTGTGTTTTGTGTGTGTTATGTGTCTGTTTGTTAGTTAGGAGACTTTATTTAGAAACTAGATTCATACAGTCATCTAAACACTAAACACACATCTCAAGCAGAACTGATTAATGGTGTTAATGCATGAAAGCAGATGATTTTGACAGAATTAGAATGTTCTACAGGACTAGAAGTTGAAATTGTGTTTATGTATGATGGTGAAGATTATAGGAATCTTTTGGGTTCAGTACGAGTTAAGCTTTGTTGGCAGCATCTGTGACATGCTGTTGATTATCACTGGAAATCAGCTCAACCTTGGAAAAATGCTTAGGAGAAATGCTGTTTACAGTAATGCTCTTACATGGGAAGTCTGTGGGCCAGGAGTGTACATTAAGTAAAAAGAAAACTATTATTTGAAATAAAGCTGAAATAAAACAAAATATTAATATTGGAAATATTAAAACTATACAAAAAAAACCCAAAAAGCTTTGGCAACTAGCTGAAATAAAACAGGTCGACATACTTAAATTACTAAAACTATAATATAATAATAAAAAAATTAAAGATGGATTTTTTTAAGTGTAATTGAAAAGTCAGGAATTTGTGCTTATTATTTTATTATTTATTAACTTGCTTATGTACTATAATTTTTATTACTATTATTAATTATAAAATTATTTGAATTAATTCATTTGTATTATTAGATTTGTGCTTGTTTATTATTACTATCATTAATAAAAAACAGGTTGACACTTAAATTACTTAAAACTTAAACATAATACAAAATATTTAAGCTTAAATAGAAAGACTTTTTTGAGAATGCAGTTACCAAGTCAGAAATTTGTGCTTGTTGTTTATTTGTTTATTTACATATTTATTATTACTATTATTTATCGTAATAATATTTTTGTTATTTTAATGAATTACTTTAAATTTTTTATAATTATTATTGTTTTAAGTAAAACAGGTTGACATACTTAAATTACTAAAACCTTTAAAATATTTAAGCTTAAATAGCAAAACCTTTATTTTTGTGAATGTAATTTAAAAGTCACAAATTTGTGCTTTTTATTTATTTATTTATTTATTATTACCATTATTATTAATAATAATAATTATTATTGTAATTAATTATTTTTTTATAGTTAGTTAATTAATGAATTAAAAAATAAACAAAAAACTAACTGAAATCATATTACTAAAACTAAAAGAAAAACATAATAATAATACAATTCATTTTAAGTCATTTTTTTATAGGTTTAGCAATTTTATTTACCATTTAAAATGACAATAGGGCATACAATGTGTAAAAAATTAAGCAAAAAATAAGATGAAAATATAATAGTAACTAATATAATATTTTAAATCTAATATATAATAAATCTAAATATGAATTAATGCTGTAATGGTTTATAAATAATACTAAAATGGGGCAAAGCATTCTAAGAGAGCTCAAAAAAGCAAAAATATGCTAAAGCACTTTTTTATTTTGCACCAGATGTGTTTTTTGAGCTGTAAAGTGGTGTAAATCATCCTTATATTGAGTAGGCTGCTTCTGGTTATGCAGTTGCTCCATGGACTTCCAGTGTAAGTGCATTTTTGCACACATCATTTTGATTTCCTGTGGTATTGGGCCCACTTGTGTAGATTTGGACTTATCTCGGTTTGTCCTAATGCGTAGAGGGCAGATTTTGTCTGTGATGTTTTAGCAGGTTGTCTAGTCTGTTGGGAACTGAACCGTTAATATGAGCTTGTTCATTAATTTCTCCATTACGCTTTGGGGAGCTCGCTAATAAGAAAGTGAAAGAGAGAGAAAAAAAGAGCGAATGGTTGACCTCAAATCAGTTTTTGTGCTTTAGAGGAGTGTGTGCGCGTGTGTGTGTGTGTGTGTGTGTGTGTGTGTGTGTGTGTGTGTGCTGTGCATGCAACGTTTGTTAAAGGGACAGTTCAGCTAGAAATGAAAATGCTGTCATTGACTGATTTTCTTCCATGGAACACAAAAAAAAAAAAGAAAATCTGAAGGAATATTCAAGCTGCTCTTTTGTTATACAATGAAAGTGGATGGTGATCACAGCTGTCAAATTTCAAAAAGAGACAAAAAGGCAAGAAATAATTTGACAGACTGCTACATTTTTACAGTTCTTCAGAAAAGATGTTGCTGGTGAAAGACAGTTACTCAAAAAAAAAAAAAAAAAAATTCAGCTGCAAACCCTCAAAAACAACTACAGCCTTGATCAATATAATTTAAGACCGTCCATAATAATTATTATTCTTTTAATTCTTTTTTTTTCTTTTTTATAATTAATTAATTTAAAAAAATAACTATTAATTATATTACAGTATTTTTATTCATAATATATAATTTTTTTTAATTTTAAATTAAATAATCAATTATCATTTTTAACTATAATTAAAAATAATTAAACAAATAAATAAATGAATTTATTTTATCTATTTATTTCTTCATAATGTATTGATACATTTTTATATATATAATTTTAATTTTAAATAATTGTAAAAGTTAAAACAAATAATAATATTTTTTATTATTAATTGTAATAATTATCATGTATAATAATCATAAATAAATAATATTATTTATGAATAATATAAATATACAAATAAATTAATTAAATTATTTCTTTTATGTATTTATTTATTTCCTCATAATGTATTGATAAATTACTACATATATGTTTTTTATTTTAAATAAGTTTACATTTTAAGCAAATAATAATAATAATAATAATAATAATATATTATCATTATTATTGTTAATTATAATAATTATCAATTATAATTTTTTATTGTAATCATAAATAATTAAATAACATAAATTTATAAATAAGTGAATTTCTAAATTTATTTTATTTATTTATTTACTCATAATGTATTGATGGCTATATATATATAGCTATGTATAACTGTGTAAATAATTTTTCTTTATTATTTAGCACGTAATTTAAATACTAGTTTTATTATTTCACTCTAAAATGTAGCTCTTGAAATTTAAAACTACTTAAAAACTACTTTTAATTTAGATACATTTTTAACTAAACTAAGCTAAACTTACAATATTAAGTGTACTTCTTTAAATTGAAACAACACATTATTCCATGTTTTAATGTTGAATTTTAAGTTGTGATAACTAATCACTGTAATCTTTTTTGTAATTAATGCTTTGCCAGTATTGTTTGCAAACACAATCATGCCAATAAAGTACTTAAAACTGAATTAAATCGGTGACATTGCCTTGAAAAAGTAGCATAAACATCCCCTTTTGTGTTCCACGGAAGGCCGACAGTCACTGCGGTGCTGTTTATTTTTGGGTGTACCGTCCCTTTAAATGGTTCTGCAGTGATTTGCCCCCTGCATGTGACCCCTGATGTACAGAATGGAGTTTAACGCACTAACTCTCTCGCTCACAGGGTTAATAACACCACAGCTGCAGCGTGTTTTCTTTCAGTTGCCGTTTCTTTTACGTTTTGTTTAAGTTTGCGTTCTCCTTTGTTCTATTAATTGATTAATTGATTAATTCGTTTCATTTTTGGGTCCTTATTTCTCTTGTTTTGTGTTCCCCCTCCTTTTTTGTTTACCTCTTTCTGGATCCATTTGGTCCGCACTCCCTCTCTCTCTCTCTTTCTCTCTGTAAACCTCTCTCTCTCTCTCTCTCTCTCCCTCTCACTCACTGGTCGCTGCTCTGTGGCTCGTGTCTTACCGGTAGCTTATGTCCCTGTTAACGTCCCCCATACCTCGCCAGCCCCCCCCTGACCCTCCCTCACCTTCTGCTGTGACCCCTGACCCCTGCCCCACTCCCCAGACCCCCAAACAGTCCAAGGAGCCCCTGTCCCACCGATTCAACGACCTCATGACCTCCAAGCCCAAAATGCACTGCCTCAGGAGCCTCCGGCGAGGGGTAAGTATCCGTGCATGCTGGCGTTTTCCACGTCTTCCACATGCGTGTGTTCACGTAAGCGTGTGCCGCTCTGTGCCTGTCATCGCTTGTGCTGTCATGTCAGTGTATGTCTGCATAAAGAAAAAAGGAGCCGAATGATCATTTTGAGGTGTTTTTGGCATCGTAATCTAAATGCAAAACAACCTATTGAAGTCATAATCTGACTAATGCTGCCTTTAAATCATGACTGAATGATCATATTTGGGAGATTCTTCAGTTAGGGTAACTTTTCTGTGGCCTAAAATATTGAAGGAAAAAATATATATATATATTCATTCATTTATTTCTTTATTTTATCGTATTTATTTAGCAATAATAATAAACATTATAAACAGGAGTTTCTACCCCAATTAGTGTTATTCTAGTAGTATTATTAGTATTATTATAAATTAGTTTTCAATTTCTGTTTTATATTTCATTTTTAGTTTAAGTCTTAGTAGTTTTGTTATGTGCTTTTTGTTAAAATATTTCTATCTAGCTTTATTTCAGTTTTAGTTTAGTCATTTTATATCTTGAATTGGATATTATATTTATATTTATATTTTTTTATTTTTTTTAAATGTTTTAAGTCTTAGTAATTTCTCATTTTCATTTTTAATAATTTTTAAAAATATTTCTATTTAGCTTTATTTCATTTTTAGGTTAAGTAATGTTATGTTTTGAATTAGATTTTATATTTATATTTTCAATTACAGTTTTTACTTTTAAATTTTTTTATATTTAATTTTTTTTTGTCTATGTATTAGTAATTTTGTTATGTGCTTTTGTCATTTTTATTAATTTTTATATTTCTATTTAGCTTATTTTCAATTTTAGGTTTAGTAATTTTATATTTTGAATTAAATTTATATTTATATTTCCAATTTGAATGTTTACTTTTTTTAATTCTTTAAGTCTTAGTTTTGTTATGTGCTTTTTGTCAAAATATATTAATATATAATATAATAATAATAATAATAATAATAATAATAATATATAATTATAATTATAATATATAATCATATTTTCAATTTGAAGAATTTTAAAAAAATATTTTAAGTCAGTTTATTTAAGTTAGAAAGTTGTATGTGCTTTTATCAATTGTATTAATGTTTTAAAAATATTTCTATTTAGCTTTATTTTATTTCAGTTTAAGTTTTGTCATTTTATATTTTTTAAATATTTTCTTATTTTTTAAGTATTAGTAATTTTGTTATGTGCTTTTGTAATTTTTATTATTTGTGCTTTTTAAATATGTTTTAGGTTTAGTATTTTTTGTATTTTTTAGTATATATATATATATATATATATATATATATATATATATATATATATATATATATATATATTTTTTTTATAAAATGAAGATTTTATGCTTATATTTTAAATTTATTTTTAATATTTTTATATATATTTAAAAAATATATATATTTTTAAGTCTTAGTAATTTTATGTGCTTTTGTCATTTTTGTCATTTTTATTTATTATTGTTATTGTTATTATTATTATTATTTTTTTCTTTCTATTTAGCTTTTTCCAGTTTTAGGTTTAGTAATTTTATATTTTGAATTTTTTTTTTTTTTTCTTATATTTATAATTTTTTACTTTTTTGTATTTAAAAACTATATCAAATTATTTAAATTTTATTTAAAATATTATATAATTAAATGGAATTTCTCAGATGGCTGCAAATATCACAGCAAGCATTTTAGAGAATAGTTGAGTTTTTACAAAAAAAAAATCCTAAATTTTAATATTATACTAAATTATGCTTAATTAAATTATATTTTTCTTTGCCTTTTAGTTTGTTGCACCAGTGCTAAAAAAACTCTTCCTGTCAATTATTCTGAACTAGATTAAACTATTTCACACATGACTAAATATCGACTTAAATGGACTTCAAGGCAGCGTTGGGTTCCGAAGGGATGATGTCACAGTGTGACTAAGATTCCGCAGGCGATGATTCTGGAATTGTTTATATCTTTCGGCTCCTTTTTCCCTCCACCTCACGCAGCCAATGAAATCCACTCTGCCTCTTTCTCTCTCTCTCTGTCAGTCTACCTCTCTTTCTCTCTCTTTTATGTTTCGTTGTTTGCGTTTTCCATGGTTTCACTGTGTCACGTTTTAAGATACATGCAAACACAATTACACACTTCACACGCAGGGCGCCAGTCGAAGGCACCCTGCGGTGACAGATAAAGTAAAACGGGTGCTCAAACATAAAGGTTCATCCTGAGTAATGCGATTACACACACGCAAACACTCAGAAACAATGTCTTCTATTTACACACACGCTGACATGTGACTTTCTGATAAAGTCAGACCAGATTCACCTTCCCGTCAGGAAGGCCGTCCACGTGTTTCCGCCTGTGCGAGCGCAGATTTAGACTTTTGAATGACTTTGCTAGATAACAAATGCAAAGCACAGCAGATAACAGAGCTTTCCCATGTCCCTGTGCAAATCTCAGATAGTTTTTATCTTTTCAAAATGCAGCGAGTATAGATATTGCTCTCGGCTTCGCAAGGATCGATGGTCAGCGAATAGAAAAACAGATTTATCGTTTCCTATTTTTGGCCGTTCATCTGTCAGGAAGTGCATGGGTAGGTTCATCATGCTGACAGAGCTCTATGAAGCTTTTTGTTCACATTTTTAGCAGATATACTCTCAACAGTGATGCTGATGGCATGAATCAGCTCACAGCTGAAGAAAGAAAGGATGTTATAAACACAAATGGTAAAATAGAGGAATAAACTTGAACATGTGAAGGTTTTTGACACTTTCATTTTCTCCATTTGTGGTCCTGTATGTGTTTTGATGTAAACTACTGTTCGAAGGTTTGAGATTGGTAAGAAATTAAGGCTTATGTTCAGCAAGGATGCATTACATTTATTAAAAGTGATAGATTATGAAGATTTCTAGTTTGAATAAATGCTTTTCTTTTGACCATTCTGTTCATCAGAGAATCCTAAAAAATAGTTTGCACAAAATTATTAAGCAGCACAACTGTTTTTAACATTGGTGATAATCAGAAATGTTTCTTGAGGAGCAAATCAGCATATTAGAATGATTTCTGAAGGATCGTGTGACGCTGAAAACTGTGCTGATGCTGAAAATTCAGCTTTGCGTTACAAAAATAAATTTTATTTTAAAACACATTTAAATAGAAAACAGTTATTTTAAATTGTAATAATATTTCACAATTTTACAGTTTTTACTGTATTTTTTCTACCAAGAAAATGCAGCCTTGGTAAGACGAAGAGTCTTCTTTAAAGACTAAAAAATCTTACTGACCCTAAACGTTTGAACAGTAGGGTTATAGAGCACTAGTATTGCATAAGTTGAAATTGTTTTTTTATTTAAATTTGAATATATATTCTTTCAATATTTTATTTTTTTGTTTAATTCTTGTCATTTTATGTGATTTTGTCATTTTTATTAATTTCTAAAAAATATTTCTCTATAGCTTTATTTTTATTTTACGTTAAGTAATTTTATATGTTGAATTAGATTTTATATTTGTATTTTCAATTTTAATTTTTACTTTTTATATTTTATTTTTTGTTTAAGTGCTTTTGTCATTTTTATTATTTTTTTATATTTCTATTTAGCTTTATTTCAGTTGTTTATTTAGTGATTTTATATTTTGAATTGTATTTTATATATATAATTATATTTTATATCATTTTAATTTTTATAAATTTATTTCTATAAAAAAATTATGTAAAACTATATAATTTATATAATATTTGATTTTGACTTATGACAGTGCATTTTTATTTTTATTAGATTTTTTTAAATATATATTTCAGTTTAGCTTTAATTTATTTGATTTCAGTTCAGGTTTAGTAGTTTCGTTTACATTTTTAAATCATTTTAATTTGAGTTTTCCATCAGAAATTTATGTTAATTCTTTCAATGGAATTTTAATTAATAAAACAATCTTTTATTATTTAAATTCTAATTACATTAAAATAAGTTACATTTTAAAACATATTCAAATAGAAAACAGTTTTTTATTAAATTGTAATAATATTTCACAATATTACTGTTCTTATTGTATTTTGTATCAAGAAAATGCAGCTTTGGTGAGACAAAGAGTGATTTTTAAAGACTAAAAAGTTTTACTGACCCTAAACATTTGAACAGTAGAGTTGTAAAGCATTAGTATCGCAGAAGTTAGAATTGTTTTTCTATTTAAATTTTTACTTTTGTTATATATTTTAAAAAATATTTTTTTTGTTTAATTCTTAGTAATTTCATGTGATTTTTATAATTTTTTTATATTTCTATTTAGCTTTTTTTCAATTTTTTGAATTTTGTTTATATTTTTAATTAAAATTTTTACTTTTTTATTTATTTAATTTTTTGTTTAAGCTTAGTAATTTTACATGCTTTTGTCATCTTATTGTTTTGTGTGTTTAAATTGTATATATTTGCAGGTTTATTGACACAAAAAGTGTGTTTGTGTACTTGTGCAAAATGTTTTTAGTGTGCAAATGTTTTTAGTGTATATTTAGTGTACATATTTGTATTGAAATGTGTTTGTGGAATGATGGAGTGTGTGCGACTGTGTGTTTGTATAGTTATGCATGAGTGTGTGTGTGTTTAATTAGGGTTTATTCTTTGCTGCAGTCTGCCCAGTCTCTCTATTATAATAAAGAAATCATGAAGAGGACTCTCGGTCGGCCTACGTATGCTTTCGAGGCCAGGCAATATGTCGTAAGTGTGTGAGAGGAGGCAAGAGTGTGTGTGGGTTTACTTAGAAAAGTGTGCTAAATATAAAAGGAACCACACATTCATTTTGAAGAAAAAAATATATATATATTTAATTTTTTTTTAAATATATAATTATAATATATATAATTTTGATTATTATTATAATTTTTATAATCATTTAGATTTTTTTTATTAAAACAGGTGTGTGTGTGTTTGAATGATAGCTGAAATAGAGTAAATAATTTAACAGACTTAACCTCATTTAGCGATTTTTTTATTTTAATTAATGTGATATTGTTCAAAAAAATAAATTAATATCTTTTTGAATTCATTTGAATGAGGTTAATGTCTGATACTCCATTTGTAATTGAGAAAAGTTACATCACCATCAGCTGTTTCCCTTATTGGCTCTTCTGGCTTCTGACCCCGCCTCCCATGTGCAACCCCAGCAGCCTGGCTCCGCCCCCCACGCTCTGGCAGCAAATCAGCTTGTGTGGGAGGGGTTAATTCTTAAAGTGTCACGAGTGCGATTTCCGAATGCAAGCCTTGCGCATTCATGATCATCTTTGACCCTTCTGGTGCTCGTAACACTTGATCACACGCAAGGATACGTTCAGAATTCACCCCTTTCGGTGTTTCCCTGCTTTGATATATTGAATGGTCCTCTGTGTACATCACGTTCACACAAACGTTCACACAATCCCGTCTGTATTTGATATCTATGTCCGTTACAAATGCGTTGAATTCTACATCCTGTTGGCGCATTCATGAGTTTGAGAACGTTGTATGTCCTGTCAGTGGGTTTATGCATTTGTCCAAATACATCTGTCAGAACTTCCGAAAATCTCCATAGTTTGAGCACCCTAAAATATGAAGACGTTCAGAGGAAAATGTGTCTTCACAGAGATAGGTTTCTCGAAATGAGAGGTTTTTGGTGTCACAGCTTTATTAAAATTAGAGTATTATTTTTTTTTCATAATCAGGATGCTTTATGCCAATGTGCACAAATATTTTTAATAAAATATATATATTTTTTTACATTATTAGCATGCTTTATTCTATGGTGCACTAAATAAATAATGAATAGTTTTTTTTCTTAAATATATATAAAAGCTATTTTATTTATATTTTTAAGTATTTTAATTCATTTTAATATTTATTTTTAGATACTATATGTTGTATTTTATTTGCTTAGTTTTGATATATGTATTTGCATATTTTATAATGTTTTTTTATTTTTATTTTTTTACATAATTAGCATGCTGTATTCTATGGTGCACTAAATAAATAATTAACAGGTTTTTTAATATATAAAAACTATTTGTTTTTAAATTTTTAAATATTTTAATTCATTAATAATATTTTTATATACTATATGTTGTATTTTATTTGAATATTTTATAATGTTTTTTTATTAAATATATTTTTTTACATAATTAGCATGCTTTATTCTATGGTGCACTAAATAAATAATTAATAGGTTTTTTTAAATATATATATATATATATATATATATAAAAGCTATTTTTATTTATATTTTTAAATATTTATTTTTTTAGATACAATATGTTGTATTTTATTTGCATAGTTTTTTATATATGTATTTGCATATTTTATTATGTTTTTTTATAAAATAAACTTTTTTACATAATTAGCATGCTTTATTCTATGGTGCACGAAATAAATAGTTAATAGTTGTAAATGCTTTTTTTTAAATAATATTTTTCTAAATAATCATCATGCATTTATTCAAAACAGTAAATAAACATTTATGATTTATTTTTAAAATATGAATATTTTTTATGTTTTAAATATTTTGTTTTTAAATTATAGATTAATATTTTTTTGTGCGGTTATTTACATACATGCTAATTTAATGTCTTTTTTGTGTTTTAAAATGGTCTCCTATTAACCTCCTGATTAAAGTAATTTAACAATCCCAGGTGTTCAAAACTAACTATTTACTTCACGATTTTACCACACTTTTACTTTTATCTCCATGAATTGCTTTGTTTTGAGTTCCCTTCCCAGGTACGATTACCCAGAATCCTCTCTGGCGTGATGGCCACCTCAAAAACAAGCCCCTTATTGAGAATATTTTCATTTTTGTTTCTCTTTCTCCTTCCTCTGTCTTCTCTCTTGTACATCCATCCCTGACGTGTTCTGTTTATTGGCTGACTATTGCTTTAGGACTGATAATGTCATCTTCATGTGACCCTGTAACATTGTGTGTAATAACTGGTTCATTGGTTCAAGCTGAAGTTCACTGCATCAGAAAGAAATTGCAATTAATTTCTGATATAAAATCAAATATTTTCTCCAATGCAAATGCACCAAACTACAGCAGTAAAATGAGTTTGGTGAACATTGGTGTATCATTAGAGTGCAATATTGCAATTAACAACTTAAAGGGCCAGTCCACCCAAAAATGAAATTCTGTCGTTTCATTCTAAAGCTGTATGCATTCCTTCAAAGAATTTTGGTAACAAATAGTTTTGGTTACCAATATTCTGCAAAGTATCTTCCACAGAAGTAAGAAATGCATACAAGTCTTCAACGACATGAGGGTGAGTAAATGAAGACAGAATTTTCATATTTTAGTGGACTGTCCCTTTAAATGTTTAGAACTTTCTGGAATATTTAAAGCTTCTGAAATATAAATGCTCATAAAAGGCCTGTACTTTGTGCCAAAGTGAGGCTTTCAGCTTAATTTCCCATAGCTCTGCCAGCAGAAATCTGTCTTATGATGGAGCACAAAATACTGCCGGCTGGCCAAATGCGAAGTGTGATGTAGTGAGCTTCATCATTGACATCATAAGGCATGAGCACACATGCATGCGTGTGTATGAGGTGTACAGCGGTCTGATGTTGCTCCCTCTGATGTTTTCTCTCTTCTCTCGGTTCATTCCCTCGATCGCTCTCTCTTTTCGTCCGTGAGAAGCTCTCTCTAAAGCTGGTAAGCATGACCTCAGTAGCATGTCGGTAGCGGCATGACCGTAGCATGTCCGTCGCTGTAGTAACACATGGTCCTTTAACATCACTTTGTTCCTTTGTGTTCGACCCTTATGGTTATTTTTTGTTTATAAGGATAGTTCACCCAAAAATTAAAATTTGATGTCTTTTTACTCACCCTCAGGCCATCCAAGATGACTATTTTTTTAATCCGTGGTCCTTGCTGATTCATAAAATGCAAGTCAGTGGTTAGCGGCACTTTAAGAGTCAAAAAAAGCATATCAGGCAACGCAAATTAATACCAGTGGATCCTGAATAGGGCAAAAATCATAATCACGAGGATTTTGGTTAATATTGTAATCACGATTATTTAACACGATTATGACTGGGTCCAAAACTTTATATTAGTGATTAATTTTAAGAGAGCAATACGAAAGAAAAAAAGATAAAAAAAAAAAACAAAAAAAAAAACGGAATACTTTTATACAAATCTAAAACTTACTACAGAAATTAAATGTACATATATATATACAACATTTTATATAATTTTTACTTTTTTAAATTAAAAAATATTTTTATATAAATTTATTTCTATAAAAATGTATATGAAACACATAATGTATGTAAAATGTAATTTTTTATGACGTTTAAGTCATTTTATTATGTGCGTTTGCCATCTTTGTTAGATTTTTTACAAATATATTTCTGTTTAGCTTTTTATTTTATTTCAGTTCAGGTTTTTTTTTTTAATAAAAATGAATACTGAATACTTTTATACAAATCTAAAGTAGTCTAACAATACTACAGAAATTTAATGTAATTATTTGAATGTAAAATAAAACAGCGTCTTCACTGTAAGAATTAAACAAGCTTTGTTTCTTATTAAAACTACAAAAGTCCTTCGTTCAAGAGCAGTGAGTGATTTTTCTCTTTGTATTTTGACGTTTTATTAATATTAAGCACAGAGACAGCAGAAGGAATATTATTTGTTGCCGCCTTAAGAGCAACACGGATCCAATATATTGTTTTTATACTGTTAATATTTTTGTGTGTCTTTGACCCTTTAGTCGCGCACCTTGAGCTAAAAGAGAGAGAAAAGATAGCGAATACACAGAACGGTGCAAATTCTCTTTCTCGCTTTTAAAAACTTCAAAGAAACGTTAAATGATTTTGCTGACTTGCATGTGAAATTAGGCTTTAATGGAGGAGCGAAAGCGCTCCGCTGGAAGGGGCGTAAGGGGGCGCAATAATTGTTTCATCTTGATTACTGTATTTTCATGATCGTTTGAAACCGAAATCAAAACTGAATTTCGATTAATTGCACAGCCCGATGATATATTAAATTCTTATGAAGCAAAATGATCAGTCTGTGCAAGAAACTGAATGTTATTTACAACATTATTACCTGTAATAGAGCCTCAGGAAGATGTCCCTTTTTAGTGTACTGAATGAACCAGTTCACTGAATCAGACTGAATCGTCTGAAACGGTTCATGTCTCGAGCCACACAGATCTACAAGGTGTCTAAACTTACTTTTAGACACCTGAAAGTCACTTTGACTCAAAAAATACCAGCTTATACTACGGAGCTGTTGAATGCTAGAATCTGATTGGCTGACGAATGTTCTAATGGTATGCATTATTTTCAGGGAAACACACAGCAAATGTAGTTCTAGGCAGCACTTGACCGCATTACATGTCTATATCACTGCGTCACACGATTTCAGTTATTTCAAGCCATTATTGTGTTAAATTAGAAAGTATCAAGTAGAAATTACAAATAGTAGATTTAGAGAGAAATATTTTATTTGATTCAACATAAAATTTACATAACATAAAATCAACATAAAATGTGATTAACCACGATTTAATTGTTTAACAGCACTTGTAAAAATATTATAAATAAAATGTGACCCTGGACCACAAAACCAGTCATAAGGTTAAATTTTACAAAACTGAGATATATACATCATATGAAAGCTCAATAAATAAGCTTTCTATTGATGCATGGTTTGTTAGGATAGGACAATATTTGGCCGAGATACATCTATTTGAAAATTTGAAATCTAAGGGTGCAAAAAATCTAAATACTGAGAAAATCACCTTTAAAGTTGTCCAAATTAAGTTCTTAACAATGCATATTACTAATCAAAAATTACATTTTGATAGGTTTACAGTAGGAATTTTACAAAAAATCTTCATGGAACATGATCTTTACTTAATTTCCTAATGATTTTTGACATAAAAGAAAAATCAATAATTTTGACCCATACTATGTATTTTTGGCTATTGCTACAAATACACCCCAGCGACTTAAGACTGGTTTTGTGGTCCAGGGTCACATATTACGTTTCTTGCACAAACAGATAATTTCGCTTCATAAGACCTCAGTATATCATCAGGAGCCACTGGTTTTAATTTGATCTTGCCTGTATGCTTTTTTGACTCTTAAAGTGCCAGTAGCTGCTGATTTGCATTTTATGAATCAACAAGGAACACGTTTCCAGGTAAAAATCAGTTTTACTGTACTCAAGAAAAAAAAAGCGTACATCTTTGATGGCCTGTTGGTGTGAAATTTAATTAACAGCAAATTTTCATTTCTGGGTGAACTATCCCTTTAACGTCACTTTTGATATTGTTTTGTTCTATAATTTTACCTTTGTGTGTATTTAAGTATAAAACCATGTTGTTGTCTGATTTATCTTTTTGTTGATGTCTGTTTTGTTTTGTCTTGTTGCCTTGGTGACTGTCCCTCTGTGTAGCTCTCACTCAATGCCCACGTGCGGAACCTAATTGAGGTGATCTGAAACCCGTTTTTTGTCCCTGTGTTTTGTTTATTTGTCCCTGATTCGGTCTTTATGTATTTCAGCTTGATTAATTGGATCCCTAACCAGATGTGTGGCATAATATGCTGAAATATGATCATTTTGAATGTACTTAGAGTATTTGAAATGCTAAATTAATATATAGTCTTTATTTTATGTCATTCCAAACCTTGAGGTGCACGAAAGGAGATGCTTAGTTTTACTTGTATGGAAAAGAGCAGCATGCACATTTTGCTAAATTTTGCTAAAAATTTCTTTCATGTTTCACTGAAGAAATAAAGTCAAATTGGTTTTTGAATGACATGAAGGAGAAAAATAATATAAAATAAGGTGTTTCTAATAGAATAGATCAAAAAACATTTTACATGTGATTATTGAATCACTGTTGGTGTATGATTTATATTTGACTATATAATGTTTAGATATATATGTAAACATTCATCTATTTATACATATGTGTATTTTGATCCATATCATTTGATTTCTGAGTTGATTTCTGCATTTTTTTTTTAGTTTAGATCTATTTTGTTATCTATTTTTATTTTTAAATAATCAAAATGTCTCATAATTAACAATTTATTTTAACAATTTGTCTTTGTTTTGAAGAGGGTGAGTACAACAGTGAGTGTAGCATGTTTATTGTGCTTGTGTAGATGTTAATTATTAATTTTTAAGTTTGCCTGGAATTTTGGTTTTATGGTTTTAACTGTATTTTGAGGAACAATGCAATGCATGCTCAGAAAAATCTGGTTGTTTATTGTTGCATGACAGTATGGTGATATGGAGGAAGGGGTAAGGTCATTGTGCCTGCCTTGTGACCTTTGACCTTTTAGTGAGGCGTTTACATTGACCCGTAGAAAAATACAGCCGCCCACCTATTCAGTCCAAACACATTTGAACAAAAATCTGTGAAGGAATAAGATCCAGTTTTAGGCTAGGAAAGTATGATTTTATTTCTAGAAAGCCTACTTTAACCCTGTGAAGCCAGACATATGATATAATAGTCAAAATAACCAAGTTTTTAAAAAATGGAACAGTTTATCTTAAAATAAACGTTTGCATATGAGTACATATTCGATAAGTCAGGCTTTTATGGCTCATATAGCTGATAAAATGAAGCTCATACATGAAGAAGAAAAAACTGATTTTACTCAGAGACTCAAACTGACTCATTTGGTGCAATTTCTGATATTTTTATGGCCAAAAATTATAGCTAGTAATGTAAATCAATGAGACACAATAGCACAATACTTACATAAAAGGCATATAAATATTAGTTTTCACTCTATATCTTTCAATAAAGTCTTAGTATGATATTTAAGGGGAAACACTGCAGGCAAAAATGCTGTTTTTTCATGTACCTGTCAAATTTTGGGCTTTTTGCTTGTGTTTTTACCGACCAGTGTAAAGAAAACACCCAAAAGACACTGTTAAGAGTTTCTTTTATAGCACTTTATCTATTTGTGTCAATAGATTTCAAATACAATACATATTTTTAAAGGCAGTTTTCTTAAAATGAGTTTTTTCTCCTATACTGAGCAATAAATCTCCACTTCAGTAGCACTCACACACACCAAACTTTACATTTTTATTCCTGTCTTTATTCTGAAGGTTTTTACAGAGGGATTTGCTTATATATAATTAGCTTTTTACTTCCCCCAAAATGGTAAACAATAGTTTTCTGTCTGTTCTAAATGAGATACCCAAAATCCCCTCTGTAAAAACATTTGACTCTAATATGCAAAAAAAATATTCAACAGTAATTTTGTAACTGAATTGATCCAGTGTTTCGATTTTTGTACTAGAAATGTATGCAAATTAGTGTATATTTCATTTAATACTACGTAACATTTAAAATAAAAACTTGTAATACAAAAAATGTTTGCAATTATCAATGTAATCAATCATTTGGGTAAGTAAGGTGATAACTATTAGTTTTTTTTTTTTACCCTATTCACCTGCAGTGTCTCGCCTTAAATGCTTAGTTTTATGATCAAAACAAACAAACAAATAAACATTTCTCAAAAACATAACTCATATTTGATAGAGTTAAACAACATACATATGGATAATCAAGTTAACCTGATTTGCTTTAGTTCAGTAAGTGTTTATCTTGAAAAATTACTAACAATATAAAAGTTTTTCACACGTTTACTAAGATATCACTGCAAAAAGACATGTACCATGACCATGATTTATACCAAAAGGCCTTCTAATTGCTAAAAAAAGTGTCATCAGATGACAGAAGGCATGTAGTAGATTGAGTTCATTTAAAGGTCTTAGATTTGTATATCATATGCTTCCTAGGGTTAAAAATCAGGTTTAACCTCCCTAAATTCATGGCTCTTTGGCTCCACCATGTGGTTAAAACCATGGCGAATGCTGCCTGTCAGAAAGGACTAATGTGGAAAAACCAGAGGCTGGAGTATATAGAGGATCAATATATTAATGTAGACAGGAACAGGATATTAGCGTGAGCGAGAAAGAGAGAGGGCATGTAAGGACAGATGTTAACCAAATCACTTATATCAACCAGAATCCGATTTCAAAGATGAGCCAACAAGCCAGTTTATCTTATGATATTGGCATTGGACTGAATAGGTTAATCATTGATGTTAGATTTAATTAGCTCATCTGGTTTGGCTTTGATAAACATTTGATTTGAAAGCTGATTGGCTTCTTTCCAAAGGCAGCTGGCCAACCAGATGACAGGAAAAGAAGTTTCTTAAATAGTCCGTTGATGTGATTGGATGTGTCCTGGTTTGACCCGCCCCGTTTATACATCTGCATATTAGGTTATATATTTGCAGATTGTAACAGATTTTTTAAGATGCTGATGCTCACTGGTTGTCTGTCCTCCTCTCTTTCTGATCTCAGGGTTCGAATCCGGAGGACTTCAGTCATCTTCCTCCAGAGCAGAGAAGGAAGAAGCTTCAGGCGAAGATTGACGATATCAATAAAGACATACAGAAAGAAATGGACCAGAGGTACGCAGACATGGACAAACACAAACTCATATATATTGCCATACACTTGTCAAAAATCCCAATAGATACATAGACAGTAGGAAAGACTCTAATAAGAAAGACTTTAATAGTTTAAATAGTTTGTCAACCTATTTTACAAAATATTATTTGATATTTTTGTAGCAGATTGTACACAATTTTTTAATGTATTTAGGTGCTTCTTTTAATTATTTACATATTTACTTATTTTATTAATTTCAATATTTATTTATTTGTTTGCATACACATTTATTTATTTACAAAATTGCTTAATGTATTTTATTTTATTGCTTATTGTATTTATTTGCATATACATTTACTTTACATAATTAATTAATTTATTAATTAATACATGTATAAACTTATTTGTTTATTTACATGCTTATTTATTTTCACACATTTATTTATTTACATACTTTTGAAATGTATTTATTTGCTTATTTATATACATATTTACTTATTTTATTTGTTTGTTTGCATAAATATTTATTTGTTTGTTTGTGTACACATTTATTTATTTAAATAATTAATTTATTGATTAATAAATGCGTATATTTATTTGCACACATTGATTTATTTACGTAATTTTTTAAAATGCATTTATTTGCGTACTTATTTTATTTATTTACATACTTATTTACTTTATTATTTGCTTGCATATATATTTATTTGTTTGTTTGCATAGACATTGATTTATTTACATAATTACTTAATTTATTAATTAACAAATTTACCATTTATGTTATTAATTTACAATTAATTATTTGCTCATTTTATTTACTTATTTTATTTATTTATACATTTTACATAATTAATTTATTGATTAATATTCATCAATGTATTTGTTTATTTACATTCTTATTTATTTGCACACATTTATTTAATTACTTAATTTAATTCATGTATTTATGTAGGTCTTTTTCATTCCTTTTTTAAACAAAGTTGCATGTATAATATAAAACTAAAGTAAAAATCACGAATCCTTTAGGATCTTTTTTAATTCTATTTTGATTATCCGATTATAAAAATTCAGTAGAAATCCTCTACATATTCCTTTAGGAATAGGCCAGATTTTGATGGCATTCATTCAGCAAAATTTATATATGTATCTGTTTCTACAGAGATGCTTTGACTAAAATGAAAGAAGTGTACATAAAGAACCCACAGATGGGGGATCCCAACAGCGTGGACCCTCGGTTAACAGAGATCGCCCACAATATTGAGAAACTGCAAGCGGAGGCTCAGAAATTCGAGGTATGTGTCATTTAGCATCTCCAAATATAGCACAGACCTGAATAAGTGTTCAGTTCATTGGAAATGAGTGTGTGTGTGTGTGTGTGTGTGTGTGTGTGTGTGTGTGTGTGTGTGTGTGTGTGCGCGGTTTAGGGCTGGTTAGCGGAGGTCGAAGGAAGGTTGCCGGTAAAGAGTGACCCTCCACGGAGGACGAGTGCCCTGTACGAAACCCAAAACAGCGCGCCACCCACCAACAACAACAACTGCGCACAGGATAGAGAGAGGTACACACTCACACGCAAAATTATCAAATGTGACCCTGGAGCACAAAACCAGTCTTAAAGGAGTAGTTCACTTTCAGAACAAAAATTTACAGATAATGTACTCATCCCCTTGTCATCCAAGATGTTCATGTCTTTCTTTCTTCAGTCGTAAGGAAATTTAGTTTTTTGAGGAAAACTTTTCAGGATTTCTCTCCATATAATGGACTTCTATGGTGCCCCGAGTTTGAATTTCAAAAATGCAGCTTCAAATGGCTCTAAACAATCACAGCCGAGGAAGAAAGGGTCTTATCTAGCAAAATGATGGGTTATTTTCTTTTTAAAAAATTCAATTTATATACTTTTTAACCTCAAATGCTCATCTTGTCTAGCTCTGAGATTAAAAAGTATATAAGTTGTAAATGTTTTTTTGAAAATAACCAATCATTTTGCTAGATATGACCCTTCTTCCTCGGCTGGGATCATTTAGAGCCCTTTGAAGCTGCATTTAAACTGCATTTTGGAAGTTCAAACTCGGGGGCACCATAGAAGTCCATTATATGGAGAGGACTCCTGAAATTTTCCTCAAAAAACACCATTTCTTAAGACTGAAGAAATAAAGACATGAACATCTTGGATGACAAGGCGGGCGAGTACATTATATGTAAATTCTTGTTCTGAAAGTGAACTACTCCTTTAAGTAGCACGGGTATATTAATAGCAATAGCCAATGATACATTGTATGGGTCAAAATAATCGATTTTTCATTTATACCAAAAATCATTAGGATGTTAAGTAAAGATCATGTTTAATGAAAATATTTTGTACGTTCCCTACCTTAAATATATCAAAATGTAATTTTTGATTAGTAATATGCATTGCTACAAACTTCATTTGGACAACTTTAAAGGCGTTTTTCTCAATATTTAGATTTTTTTGCACCCTCAGGTTCCAGATTTTTAAATTGTTATATCTCTGCCAAATATTGCTCTATCCTAAATTCATACATCAGTGGAAAGCTTATGTGTTCAGCTTTCAGATGATGTATGAAATCTTAATTTCATAAAATTGACCCTTATGACTGGTTTTGTGGTCCAGGGTCACAAATAAGAATATTATCATTGTTAATAGTAACATATACATTCACACTGAATTCACAGTCACTTTGCAAACAGGTGCTATAGTTATTGTGTACATGTGTGTGTTTGTGCGTGTGTGTGATGGAGCAGTCCGGATGGCAGTTACACAGAGGAACCGAGTTCTGAGGTGCAGACTAAAACCCAACCCGAAACAGCAGAGTCTGGAGATGAATTTGATGATGCAGATGAAGAAATGCTACCCACCATAGGCACCTGCAAAGCCCTCTACCCGTTTGAAGGTATTTAATGTATAAATGCATAATAAACAGTATAAATACTTATTTAAACAAACATTTGCAGCAAAAATATGGACTCTGTTTCAAACCCTAGTGAGCTGCCTCACTGTGTGCTATCAAATGCATATATAGTCAAAGCAAAATTTATTCAAACACCTTCAACATTTTTCACATTATCACAGTTTATTTGCTATAGTTTAGAATATGGTAATAAAATATAACTCAGTTAAATTGTTTCAAAACAAATTAATCTGGTTAAAGAAGTACTTTCAGAATAAAAATGTACAGATTTACAGACCATCCAAGATGTTCATTTCTTTTCTTCTTCGGTCATAAAAAAAAATATGTTTTTTGAGTCCTCTCCATATAATGGACTTCTATGGTGCCCCCAAGTTTGAACTTTAAATGAAGTTTAAATGCAGCTTTAAAGGGCTTTAAATGATCCCAGCCGAGAAATAAGGGTCAAATTTTATACTTTTTAACCTCAAAACGCATGTCTTGTCTAGGGTTGGTGAACTATGTTGTTTCTGGTTCAAGACAGTTATGTCAGTGTGAGGTTAAAAAGTATGTAAATTTAATTTTTTTTAGGAAATAACCGATCATTTTGTTAGATAACACCCTTCGTCCTTGGCTAGGATTGTTTAGAGCGCTTTGAAGCTGCATTTAAACTACATTTTGGAAGTTCAAACTCAGGGGCACCATAGAAGTCCATTATATGGAGAAAAAGCTTTAAATGTTTTCCTCAAAAAACATAATTTCTTTACAACTGAAGAAAGAAAGACATGAACATCTTGGATGACAAAAGGGTTAGTAAATTATCTGTAAATTTTTGTTCTGGAAGTGAACTACTCCTTTAATGTCAGATAATTTTGATAGAAAGGGATGGTCAGGTCAAAGTGTCAAATCAAATTTTTGGTCCCAAATTTTTAGCAATTTTACAGGTAGTCCACTGTATGAAGAATTTTTGGGTATAATGTGTCACAGTTTACTTGTTTCGCTTTCCCCACTGACATAAATTAACTACTGTGTCCAACACCCACTAGTAAAAAACATCAAAAATTATATCTGTCTGAATAATTTTCAGTTTGACTGTAGAAGTACATGCGAAGACAGCATCTTAAGTAATAAAACCTGAAAAAAGTGATTTCTTCATACATGTGTATGGTAATATACACTTTACAGTTCCATTTAACATTAGTCAGCTACATTAGTTAACAGGAAATCAGCAGATTAGTATGATTTCTGAAGGATCATTTGACACTGAAGACTGGCGTAATGATGCTAAAAATACAGCTTTGATCACTGAAATAAATTACATTTTAAAAAATATTTGAATACATTTTTTTTATTTTGAATTGTAATAATATTTCACAATTTTACTGTTTTTACTGTATTTTTAATCAAATAAATGCAGCTTTGGTGACCACAAGAGACTCCTTCAAAACCATTAAATAATCTAACTGACCCAAAACTTTTAAACGGCACATATTTTATCTATTTATTAATGGATTGACTAATGAATTTTTCTCTGTAGGTGTTAATGAAGGCACCATCTCAGTAACGGAGGGTGAGCTCTTGTATGTAATAGAGGAAGACAAAGGTGACGGATGGACGCGTGTTAGAAGAAATGAGGAAGAGGAGGGCTACGTCCCAACATCCTACGTCGAGGTCTTTCTGGACTCCAACGCCAAAGGTGCCATAACCTACATATGACCCAAAGCTTTTAAATTTAAGTGTGACATCCAGGATGTGTGTGTGTGTGATTCTGAATCTCTCAAAGCCAACAATGTGACTTTTTAGACTGTTTTTGGTAAAGCCGACAGTCTTTTTTCTGAAACTGAATGACTAAATGATTGTATATGTCTTAGCACATGATGGTTTTAGATATTAGCCCACCATAGTTTAATATGGCGGTAGTATCTTGTTGTATTGAGTAGCAGTGCATGTTAGAACACATCAATTAAATGTACAGGCAAATGCAACACACACACACACACACACACATAAGAGGAGATACATGCAAGATTTTGTACTGTTTTCATATGTAAATGAACTTGAGGTCAAATTATGCTAGTGTTTTTCCCCCGATATAACAATTTTTATAACGACTAGTCAAGCATAAAGAAGTATAATTTCCTTTTTACAAAATATATAGATCATTTGTGACCCTGGACCACAAAACCAGTCATAAAGGTCAATTCTTCAAAGATTTATACACCTGAAAGCTGAATAAATAAGCTTTCCATAGATGTATGGTTTGTTAGGATAGGATGAGATACAGTTATTTGAAAATCTGGAATCAGAGTGTGCAAAAAAAACATCTAAAATATTGAGAAAAGCACTTTTAAAGTTGTCCAAATTTTGGACGAGATACAGTTATTTGAAAATCTGAAATCTGAGGGTTGCAAAAAAAATCTAAATTTCGAGAAAATTGCCTTTAAAATTGTCCAAATTTTGTCCGAGATACAGTTATTTGAAAATTACAAATTTTAAGGGTGCAAAAAAATCAAAATTGAGAAAATCACCTTTAAAGTTGTCCAAATGAACTTCTTAGCAATGCATATTACTAATCAAAAATTAAGTTTTTATATATTTACGTTAGGAAATTCACAAAATATCTCCATGGAACATGATCTTTGCTTTATATCTTAATGATTTTTGGCATAAAAGAAAAATTGTTAATTTTGACCCATACAATATATTGTTAGCTATTGCTACAAATATACCCGTACTACTTAAGACTCCAGGGTCACATTTGCTAATACGTGTTAGACAGAAACTGCCTTTTTGGTGCTTTAGCTGTATTGTTTGTTCACATTGTGTTCAATCTCAACAGTTGTAGTTAATATTGATAGTCTTGAAAAGAAGAAATAACCCTGAAAAAACCATATAAAACATAGACGTTTACTAAAACGTAATAAAAATGAGTAAAAGCACAGTATGCATTCAAAAATCATGATTTCATAATATGTGCAACATCCACACAATGTTTGCTGCTTCTCATCTTAATTCCTATAAGAGCCATTTCAGATGAAATAGGATGTGAATATGAAACTTTTCTGAATGTTTCCATACAGATGTCTTTTCCTGGAGAACAGTTTTTCTTTCTGAGGGTGAGATGGTGTAGTTGAGTGCATTAACCGTGTGATGATTTCAAGAGATCTAGAAATGAGCTTATTTCCATTTTAAGATTGCGTTTGTTCTGAATGAAGTGTTGGAGTCTGACTTCTTTTTCAGTTTAAACATGCATGCACCTACTTATGTCACCTTTAAGTTATAAATGTCTGTAAAATGGTGTGCACACACATACATCACAAACCAATAGAGAGATAACCTACATACAGATCTAGATAGTTGAGAAAACACTTAATCTGAGTGCTCTGTTTTTGCAAACCTGACAGTTTGATTGATTTTTGGCAGTTTTTCGCTGCATAAATGCATGCTTGAGTGTGTTTAAGGTCGCATTTGGTCTCGAATTCAACCAAGGACATTGAATTACTCTTACCAAGAAATCATGCATATTATAAATCACGCTACAAACAATCCTATGTGTTTATATTGTCATTTTCCAGTTCATTTTGTAACTGTACAGCTCATATAAACGTATATGTCACATTTATGTGTTCAGAAGTGCATTCAAATGGGCTTTTCACACTTGTTATCATAGTTATTTTAACCTTAGATTATCTTGTTCCATGTTTCACACTGTTAGTTTATCCTGGGTTAATTTATGTGTGCATTTGGCCAGAGTGTTTACCTAAAACAAGAGAACTAATTGTGACCCTGGACCACAAAACCAGTCATAAGGGTCAGTTTTTTGAAATTGAGATTTATACATCATCTGAAAGCTGAATAAATAAGCTTAACATTGATGTATGGGATAGGTATTTGTTAGGATAGGACAGTATTTGGTCGAAATACAACTATTTGAAAATCTAGAATCTGAGGGTGCAAACAAATAAAAATATTAAGAAAACTGCCTCCAAAGTTTAAATTAAGTTCTTAGCGATACATATTACTAATAAAAAATTAAGTTTTTATATATTTATGGTAGGAAATTGACAAAATATCTTCATGGAACATGATCTTTACTTAATATCCTAATAGTAAAATAATAATAAATAATTTCAGCATTAAAAGAAAAATCAATAATTTTAGATGACAAACCTAAACATAAAAAACTCAAATTTTTAAATTCGAAAATTTAAATGTTGCTGATTTGAAATTAAATAAGTCACTAAAACAACGAATTCTAAAATAAAAAACTGAAATAAAAAATAAAAATAAATATTTAAATAAAAATTACAAAAACCACGTAAAAAATTACTGAAAATTAAAAGTATAGATATAACAGCTAATTCAGAATATTAATAAATGTTATAATACTATATAAATAATAACTGAAACAACACTGATGTCAAATGAAAATGACCTAAAAATAAAAAAAGATAACCCTGGTTTAGTTATAGTGTGAAAAGTCTTTCATAGAGGGCATGAATTCATCACTTCACCAAGTCTAACATGTTTTTCTTTTGTTTTTCATATGTTTGTTTGTTTGTATGACTGCAGATTCGTAAAGTATGGAAGGAGGACTCATTGGTGCAGGGCAAACAGCAGCCACATGTGAGGAAAACTACAGCCTACCCTCCATGAACTGCCCTAGAGTGAGACAAATGAGAGACAGACACAAAATTAAGAGAGGAACAGTGAAAGAAGCGAGAGGAAGAGGCTATAGAGACCTCTCGGCCTAAATTCTCCTGCTGTAGAGAGGAACTTTAACAGCGAATCAGAGAAATATTATGGCATTTAGATTTATTACTTGTCTGTTATTTTATAATGAGGTGAATATGATCTGCATATATCATTTTGCTTTACGGCTCTTCATCGCTGCTGAAACGGCGCTAACGTTTCTTTCAGCCTGTGCGAATGAGTGTTCGTATGTGTGTTTGTCTTTGACGGCCTTGTTTCCGATTCCCTCACCTTTTTCCAAACTAAAACCCTGGGAATGTGGTCTGGAAAAGGAGCTGATTTTGCGGTACCACAGCAGTGCTGCGTTCCATCCATATTCCTAGTATTTTTAGCTTGTGCTCGAAAGATAATGCACACTACTGGTCAAAACTTTAGAACAATTAAGATTTTAAGATTTTTTATGTGTCTTCTGCTCACCAAGGCTGCATTTATTTGATCAAAAATACAGTAAAATCAGTAAAATTGTGAAATATTTTTTCAATTTAAAATAGATGTTTTCTATTCGAATACAATTTAAAATGCAATTTATTCCTGTGATGCAAAGCTGAATTTTCAGCATTGTTACTCCAGTCTTTAGTCACATGATCCTTCAGAAATCATTCTAATTTGCAGATTTGCTGCTCCGTTATGATTGGTGCTCAGTTTTTAATAATGGTTCTTATCATAAATGCAAAAAACTGTTTTTGCTGCTCAAACAGTGATTTTAGGATTCTTTGATGAATAAAAAGTTCAAAAGACATTTAATATATTTACTCTCACTTTTGATCAATTAAATGCACCCTTGGTGAATAGAAATAAAAATTTCTTTTAAAAAAAACAATAAATCTTACCTGAAACGTTTGAAAGGTAGTGTAAATTGTAATAATTTTTCACAATATTACGGTTTTTACTGTGTTTTTGATCAGATAAATCCTTGGTGAGCAGTAGAAACTTTTTTCAAAAACATGAATAAATCGTAATTATTTTTAACATTTAGTGTATAAAGAAACAAAATAGCAATGCAAGCATGTTTCACAAGTTTATGATTATCAACAAATCATGTTTTACAGTTAAAAACATTCATATACACACATATGATGTAGGAACTTTGACTCATTCATTCATTGTATTAGCTTAAAAGCATTTGTTTAACATTAGCACATGCTCTGCTTTGTATGATGTGAAATATCTGTAAGTGCCCTTCGATTGCACTTTTCCAAGTTGGAATCTTTCTCAAATTAAATGGAACGCAGCATTTAAATTCGTCATGATGTCACTCATTCCGGCTCCTTTAATAGACCACGCCCCTTTTGACCCTTTGACTCCACCTCCCAAAGATAATAGCTGCTGGCCATTGGTTGCTCACATGGCTGTGGTACATGTCAGGGGCGGGGCTTCACTGGCCAATAGCATGTCTGCTTGCCCTGGCACCTCCTCTGTCTCCGCCCTTCCAGTGCAATTACTAATCCTGTCTGTCTGTTTGCCATCTAATCAACCCTTCAGTTATTCACATTTTCATTCATTTAATACATTTGTCTTCCTGCTTTACCTTAACCGTCCAATCATCCAGTCATCATGCTCAAATGCTGTTTTTGTTTGTCAGGCAGGGGAGGGGCTATATGTACACTCATGAATATGCTAACGTCCTGTTGATATGAGTATGTATTTATTGTGACAGCCGTTTCGTTCATGTCTTCATGGTTTTACCCTGTGGAGCACCCAGCCGAGAACCTCGCAACCTCATTGGTTTCGCCGGTTAAATATATATATGTTCTCTGAGCCAAATGTACAGGTTAACCAGACAATTAACATGCATCATGTAAGGTATGAGCTGTGAGCATTTGTATGGAAACTTGGAGGTTTTTAATTTCAACTGATTTGTTTCCCTTTTTATGTAATCACTGTGGACAAAGATGAGTTTTTTTTTTTTTTTTCTGTTGTGAAGAGATTATATTTTTAATTTTTGGTCATCTTTCACTGTTTACTCACCTTCCCAAGGCACATAATTTTAGCTTTTTAGCTTTTACATTTTTTAACTCTTTCACACAGTTATTTTGGGTCAAGGAGAGGTTTTAGATATTTAAAAATTGTAGTTCTTTTTCTCTTTTATTGATTCCTAAGCCCAAAACATCTACATCTCTACTGGCAGCATCATGGAAATGAAACTTCACATGCCACAGATCTGCCATTTAATGCTTTTATTATTTTTAACAAAGCGCTTATTGATGAATTACGATGTTTTATGTTGACGAATTGAGCAGCCTCTCTCATAACTGACTCACTGGCTATTGATGAACCTGTAAATATAAAAATGTGTAATAAACAAGAAAAGGTTTTGAAAGCGGACAACATCTCACCACCCCGAAGAGGAAAACGTCATTTCGTATATGTCTTCCAAACATACACACTTTCTCAAGTGCTCTGTCTCTCTTTGAGAACAAAACAACTTCATTTCAGCCTTTTTCGTCTTGTTAGAATCTGCCGGCTATCACCATATATGACATATTCATACACACAGCTGTCTTATTTGACCTGAATCATTTGCTCTCTGCCCCTACCTGCTCTATTTGGGGCTTCAAAACACCATTCCCGAATCAGAGAATTATAAATATATATATATATATGTATATCTATACGTACAAGTCTATAAATAAGAGTGAACTACCAATCCATGGTAAGAGTCTATTTTTAAATTTTGATTAATAAAAATGTCCCAGTTTCTTTTCTCTGCTTTGCTAAATGAATTAAACTCTTCTTTTTTTGTCTCGTTTGGTGAGGTCTGCCAAATGTTTGTTTTGCACTTTTTTTGTTATGCTTGTGTTTTGGAGCACTGAATACTTTGTATGTGTTAACTGTGCCAATTAAAGATAGAGGGGAAAATCAATAAATTATTGTCTCTGTGTATCACTTTGTGTTTATACAAAATCTAAAGTTACTTTACCTTACACTTAATTAGAGGTTTAAGCACGTAGCACTGAAACCCTATTGTAATTGTTAGAATGGCCAAGGATCAGTAAAACTGATCGTGCAGAACAAACCGTAAGTCGTAGATACTTGAAACTTGGAGGGATGGTGGTACTCACACTGCCGGTAACATCACCAATACTAGCCCCAGTCGGCCTGACAGGGGCGCTACAGCGATCAAAAGTAAATCTAGATTAAAAAAAAGTTTGTCAAGACAAATTTTAAGTTGGCTTGAGAAAGCCGGACCAGAAAGCTTAAAAAGTTTTAATTAAGTATGACGGTTTTCAGTCGGAAAGAGGTTGACATTTAAAATAGTTTTAAAAGCTTAAAGTTAGAAAAGCTAAATATTTGTACTTAGAAGGGATGCTTGATTGAGTCTCAAGGGATTCTGGGAATTTTGACAGTTGGAGTTTGAATAGGAAGTAAGTAAGTCTATGGGATTTCTCCCAGTTTTATTCATCATTTTTAGGAAAATCGTAAGTCCGCTCAGTTAGAAAAGATATAGCACACTCCATCAGATCAGTCTGAAGACCTGGGCTGAGTTTGGAGTTTTTAGAATCAAGGCTCTAGGAGGAGTAGCAATCAACATTTTCGTCTCAAAAGAATAATAATAATAAGTTTAAATAGCATTTCAGTAAGTTGGCTTTCTCAAACCAGCTTAATAACTCCTGAACCGCCAGTCGCATGCTCAAGTCAACAAAGCATGTCTCAGAAGTGATCGTAAGCTTGGTGAAATTTGCTGGTATTTTGGATTTTTTTAAAAACTACTTTTGCTAACTAGTCCTAGGTTTTTCGCTTGATCGGAACCAAACCAGTGCAGGAAGATTCTCTGGAGAGCGAATCAATAATTATCAAAAAAGATAGAGCTTTCGACTCACCCTCGAAAGAGGCAGGGCCCCTTTTAGTAAAATGCCTATAACTTCTGATCGGAACAATTTATCCTCGTCAAACTCAGAACACATATGTAAGAGCTCAATCTGAGGTCACAGTGGAAAGAACGCAGAGTTTGGCCACTTGGTGGCGCTATAAGAGGGAGAAAAACATAAAAATGGCTCTAACTATGCAACCATTTGTCCTATCAACATGAAAATCGCTGTGCATGGTCTTGGTCCAAAGTGCCACAGGTGTCTGTAAGGACTTTGTGTATCTCAAAAAAACATGGCCGACATTGGCTGATGAAGTTTGAGCACCTATAAGAAAAAAGGTTAAGAGAAGCCGATCAGAACGAAACTCGGTGGGACTGTTTCGCCACTGAGGGGGTGATATCGGTGATATCGCATTTTTCAAGGGCATAAACGATTGTACATTGCGTGTTTTTCACACATAACTCCTCATTCTGGACAACTTTGCCTCTAGAACCACTGCGGTTAATCAAATCAATTGTTAAATGATTGAGAAGATGTAAAAAATCTACTTTTGCGAGCTAGTCCTAGGTTTTTTGCTCAATCTGGAAAAAATGCTGCAGTACAATTTACATTTACATTTATTCATTTGGCTGACACTTTTATCCAAAGCGACTTACAATTGGGGAGAACAGCAAGCGATTCATCCTAAGAGTCAGATCGAAGCGGGAAGTGCTCGAAAATACCATATATCAGGCATTGTTAGATGAGTACATGCTATAATGACAAGATCAAGAAAGTGATATATATATATATATATATATATTTTTTTTTTTATTGGGTCAGATAGATTTGAAAGAGATGGGTTTTTAGCAGTCGTTTGAAAGCTGTTAAGGAGGCAGCATTCGGGATGGGTGTGGGAAGGACGTTCCACCAGGCAGGAACAGTGACCGAGAATGTTCTGGAAAGTGATTTCATGCCTCTCTGTGTGGTACAATGAGGCGTCTTTCACTAGAGGATCTCAGACTTCTGGAAGGAGTGTAGATGTGTAACAGTGAAATTCTCTGGACACTCTCACTAAGTATCAATAAAATGTTAGCTTTGGGAAAAGGGCCTGTTCAAATTTACACAAAATTCTATAAAGCCTACAGAAAACCTCAAAACTTCACGAAAACTGGTGAGCACATGCAACAGGTGACTCTTTGGTGATACTAAACAAGCATGCAAAGTTTTAAGGAGTTTGGACCACAGCTGGCTGTAACCATCACAACTGTTATTATGGTACATTACCTGGATTTGCCAAAAATGCTTTTTTAAATCATCGATTTAGGTTAAACCCCTGTAATCTCTGCTTGCAGCTATATTTGTGCATTAAAATTGTGTCTTAGTCTTCTAATTATTACACATTTTTTAGTCTTAGTCGAGTTTTAGCCTCCGTCTTAGTCTTCTAATAATTCTAATTATTAATCTTTTAAAATAATTAACACAATTGCAGAATGGCTGAAAATAATTTAGAGTAAATTCTGTAAACATTTACACTCATTCAAAATTCATAAACAAGTATTATTATTACAAAAATATTCATAATAATTCAGAACTAAATACGTATTTATTCATTCGTTCATTTAAAATAATGTTAATGGACAAACGAACATCGCAAAACATTAGCTATTAACTTTCATGTAATAGATAGAATCATTCAGCAATCCAAAAAGGCTAAAAGAAAACTCACATATGAATATTTAAAACTGTGTGTTAAAACCTAACAAACATGAAGAACGACTTTTAAACTGCGTTTGTGTTTACTTCCTGGGCAAGAGTCGAGTCTGTGACGTATGCTGTTGCATAGTTGTGATTGGTCGACGTCTCAGAGATGCAAATTAGAATGCAATGTGCGTCGCCTAAAGATGGTAAAAATAGCTTTTTAAAATCATAAATCCAAATAATACGCGTGTAATGTATATGTAAACATGTTTACACAACAATATATATTGCAAACTATAAAAACGATGTCCGTTTTTAATTTTTCAAACTTGTCACCGTCGATGAGCATGATGGGCAGCTACCGTCCTTTATATTCTCTGAATCTCACCGGTTCTTTCGTGTTGTATGAAAGGAGAGAAGGTTAGCACTCCCCTTGACAAGGATGGAAGAGGTCCTAGTGGCCTTCAACACACATACGGTTAAGGCATTGCCACCTACTTCGTGGCATCTCTAACCATGTTTTTTAAAGGATAAAATCTCATTGTTGCATGTAATATAGTTCCTCAGATGTCCTCAGTGTGAAAAGATGAATTTGAAAATCATAGTCATTGTTGGAAAGGGTTCAAATACACAAAAAAGCTGTAAATCCAAAGAATTTGTGAGACCTTAAGGATTTTTCCGAATAACAGAGGACAGTTTAACTGTTTAGGACAAACAAGGGAATCATGAAAAAAAAAAAAAAAGTGTGTATGTAAACTTTTAAACAGGTTCATTTTAAATTCAACTATTATTTTCTCTTGTGGACTTTATGTAAATTTTCTTCTTTATTCAGCTCAGTACTAAATAAAAAATAACTTGCATTTTGGATGTTCCCTCTTATTTTGGTAAAATAACATTTTGCAGATTGCAAGGTGTATGTAAACTTTTGACTTCAACTGTATTTTGGCTTGTGTGTGATTGCAATTTTCAACAAACCTTTTCATTTCCTTGCACTGGTAATAAATCAGCAAAATGGAACAGCTAAAATATTTTACACTTCACAATTTCTTCATCCAAATCCTGGAAAGCATTACGTAGCTTCTTCAACACAAATTTCAGTTGTGGTGAAATGGGGCGTGGTTTAGAGGCCGTGACGTTGTCTCTAATTGGTCAGATATGGTTGTTGTAAAAATATTTATCTTATTTTTTTATTATTATTATTATTATTATTATTATTTTTACATTTCTACACTCAATGATGTTAAAATTCCTGGGTGTGAGTATTTAGGTGCGAACTATTAAAATAACCGAAGGAAAAAGATTTGCGCTGTCACGTGGTTAAGGATACTTTCCTCAACGTTAGTCAGGAGGATTGACGATCACAGTTGTTTGTGATCACTGAACAAATTTTAAAATAATTATAGACAGTTTATTGGAGCTGATTTTAACCGGCGTGTCAGGAATCCATTTATCACATGTAAGCTATATGTTGCAACCAGCTAAATAGAGGCTTTAGTCTTCTGAGCCGCCGTTCGCCCTCTTGTGTGCAGTAAACGCCATCGCCAATGAATGAAAGCGATTGACAAACTATCGCGAGATTCACTTGAACGAACGAGCGGGAGTTGTGAGACTTCCATTTTCAAACTTCCAGACGTATGAATTGACGATGGTTTTCTTTGTTTACTTTAATTTTAATGTTATTTAAGTTCTGCAGCTGTTGAGAATATTTCGTTGTGTGGTAAACTACGATAAGAAACGATGGATTCGACAGAAGACGATATATCCGCTCGGGTTTTGTTGAGGAGAGTCCTGCACACAGAGTTACCCAGATCTCCAGTAACCAGAAGGTGAATTTATTTCACATGTCACTTAAATTGTATATACAAGTAACACTGCCCAGCGTAATTTTAGATATTTTGCTTACTTTTAAATTATTTTACGCGAATAGTTTAACGTATGCGAGCGGAGATAAATTAAATAAACAAACATATGTACGCATACAGTATCGGCCAAATACAAAATGGCATAAAGGGAAAGTTAGATTATCAGTATGCTAGTTGTAAACAGAAAGTGTTCAAGTCTCTATTTGTATTTATTGTTAGCTTTTAAATTGATTAACCATGAGAGACACAACAATGCAAAGCATCCATACATCCTCCAGAGACCCAGAATTTTTTTTGTGAATTTAGTATTTTTTTCATGCCATTTCATTGTTTAGATCATTAATTTTTTTTTTGAAAATTAGCATTTTTAAAAATGTATATAGTGTCCTTCTAAAAAATAAAAAGGCATGAATAGACATCAAAAAAGCAAAACAATTGGATTTTTTAAAATCACCAATCAATTTTTAGGTTTCAGGATTTTTTTTTATACCAAACTTTGTTTAAGGATGATTCTCAAGTATGTTATGAAACGTATAACAAAAATGATTTGATATACCATTTTGTTCCATTCTGTCCTAATGGGAGTAATATTTAGCCAGGTTTTCATAATAATATCTAATATTTCATAAGAATATTGATATATAAGTTATTTTCCTATTAAATTGTTATGTCTCCCAATACGCATAAAAAATGATTTTAGTCCTGGTTTCCTCTAGTGGGCATGTATGAAATGATATCCTGTTTCATAACAGGAAGTCATATTTGGATTTGAAAACCCATAACATTTTCCTGAGATGTTGCTTTATGATAAACAATTTAAAAATGATTCAGATTTAAATGACAATTACAAAATATGATATTTCCATAAGGATGTACAATTTTTAACTAAATAAATTTTAGCCATCTTTAAAGACCAAGGAGAGGGTGTGGTCATGCTCAAACGTCCAAACATTTGGTATCTCTAAAAAGCCTTGAATGTGCTCTGCAAAGAACATCCAACGGTGACATGTGAGTACTCATAGAAATTCACTAAAATATAATGTCCACTACAGATGCAAACACTCAGGAGGATAAAGAGAGAGAGAATTGTAGAATTATATATTTTTTTCTTCTGTGAAGTTTGTGTGTATAATATGTATAAAATATATATATTTAATGTGTTTCAGTGCCACAAATGTACGGCGGAGCGTGAGGCTGAGAAACACCCCTGGACTGGAGAATCCTGGATCTGCCCTACGCCAGAGACAAAAGAAGAAGCTCTATGAGGTACACACTTGGTTTTTAAATAAGCAATTTGATGTGTTGCAAATGCATATTCGACTTGGTTACATCCCTAATATCCTCATCTTTTGTTTCAGAGTGCTTCTCAATCACCACTCCCTTCACCTAAACGGCCAAGGACATCAGTGGCAAATACAAACCCTCCTGCCTCGGCAACGTCCCCACTGTTTGACGAGGACGTGACCACTCGTGGTCTGCTCAGGGGAATCATTCAGATGGGTAAAAACTCACTGCCAAGGTTTCAGGAGTAAACTAGTAAAAATATCATATGTTTCTGATGTTTCACCCATGTGTGTTTCAGAGACTGAATCATCACTGCTGATGTCGGGTCAGCCTGCATTTCAAGAGTCAGATCCAAATCCAGCCGAGTCCAGTGTGTCCAGTGCTGGAGAGAGAACGTTAGTACCTCTTCAATCCCATATACTTGAAATCCTCTTCATGTTGTGTTCATGAGTCTGTGTTTTCCTCAGTGAAGGTCTGTCTGGAGTGGAGCTGTCTGACCTGACTCTGCACACTGAACCCCTGACGCATGTGGTCAGAGGACTGAGCCGGAGGAAACCGCAGCGTGTCTTTAGTGTGTCAGCGTTTGAGCACCAGTTAGATCAACTGCCAGGTGCTTTTCATGCTGTACACCGGTTATATTTGTTAGGAAGACTGTCTATGTATGGAATTGTATGCTGTGAAATACAATGAAATACTGGCATCACTTGTTCAAAAAGTCACTAAGTATCATCTGACCCCTTTTTATATTCTCAGACAACACAGAGGACGTCTCACGTGTTTCTCATAAAGGTGATGTCTCTCAGGAGAAAGCAGAGGCTTCTCATGATTTAGATTCGTCTTCTGGCTCAAAAAGGTAAATGCTTTGTCCTTTATTTGCCCGCAGACTGGCTTAGTCACTTAAACTGGCATTGGAAAGTAGATAAAATGTCGCCTCAAAATATTGGTTATCGGTCTACTTGATCTGTGATAAGTTGACACCTAAACAACATAGCTGAGTTTAATTATTTTACCAAAATAAGAGGGATCATACAAAATGCATGTTGTTTTTTATTTCGCACTGAATATTCGACCTGAATATTTCACATAAAAAGAAGTTTGCGTACAGTCCACAAGAGAAAATAATCCTGTCCAAAAACCCTGTTCAAAAGTTTACATACAACTGCCTGCTGTTCTTCAGAAAAGTTCTTCAGGTCCCACAAATTCTTTGGTTTTTAGCATTTTTGTGCATTTGAACCCTTTCCAACAATGACTATGATTTTTGAGATCCATCTTTTGACTGATGACAACTGAAGGACTCATATGCAACTATTACATAAGGTTACGATAGGCATAATAAGAAAACTATACACACCTTCATTTTGTTAAAAAGTTTACACCTCTGGCTCTTAATGCATTGTGTTTCATTCTGGAGCATCAGTGAGCATTTGAACCTTCTGTAATAGTTTTATATGAGTCCCTCAGTTGTGTTCGGTGTGAAAAGATGGATCTCAAAATCATACAGTCATTGTTGGAAAGGGCTCAAATACACAAAAACAACACCGTATTAAGAATCAAGTGTATGTAAACTTTTGAACGGAGTCATTTTTATAAATTCAGTTGTTATTTTCTCTCCTCAACTAACTCAACAGATTGGATGATTTTTAAGGAAAATATTAGAGTAGGGGTCACTTAACTCCAACTTACATGTTTGTAGGTGTTTTTTTAGAAGATAAGTTTTTGGTTTGCATGTGGTTGCCAGGCTGGGAAGATTGAGTAAAACATTGAGCTGTTTTGATGTTTGATTGAGGCATTTTGCATGTGCTTCATTCATGTTCATTTTCTTTCAGTGGCCTGAACCTGACCTTGAAGACCCCATTTGTGGAGAAGTGCACTGAGAGGGCGGGGCTCCAGAGGAAGGTGTCCAATCGGAGGCTGCCGTCTGTAGATGCATTTGATGAGGCCGTTCAGAGGTGCTTGGAGCAAGGCCCTAACCAAGGTTTACATAAACTAAGTCTAAAAATTTGCATCCATGCTATTTTGTCTCTATCTAAAATGGGTTTCTCTCTCCTTTAGATCACTCTGTATTTCAGGATGGAAAAACTCTTGAAGATTCTTCTTGGCAGAAGTTCACACTCGGCCTCAGTGATGTCACAGAGCTGTACGTGCAGCCTAAAAAAGACGACACAATGGGACGATCTGAAGAGATGGAAAGGGATGCAGAACATGAGCTTGAGAGAGTCAGTGAAGTTCCCGACTCAGAACCTTTAATTCAAGAAGAAAAAGATCATGAGATGCAATCACAGGATGCTGAAGAGGTAGTGCCTTCATCCCAAGATGATGAATTGTTGAGTGCAGAAGATGATATTGTACTTGCTCCAACACAGGCAATGACAGAATCACTGCCTGAATCTCATGATGTGGAGCTACAAAAACAAGAATTTGTGGAGGAAGTTGAGATTGGGAATGTTGTGGAAATTGAGTATGAGGCCGTTGTGGAAACCGAGGATCAAAAAGTTGTGGAAATTGAGGATGACAGTGTTGAGTTAATTGAGGATGAGAACGTTGAGGTTGAGGAAGTTGAGGATGAGAACGTTGAGGAAGTTGAGTATGAGAACGTTGAGGAAGTTGAGTATGAGAACGTTGAGGAAGTTGAGTATGAGAATGTTGAAGAAGTCGAGGATGAGAACGTTGAAGAAGTTGAGGATGAGAACGTTGAAGAAGTTGAGGATGAGAACGTTGAAGAAGTCGAGGATGAGAACGTTAAGGAAGTTGACGATGAGAATGTTGAGGAAGTTGAGGATGAAAACGTTAAAGAATTTGAGGAAGAGAATGCTGAGGAAGTTCAGGATGAGGAGGTTGTTGAAGCTGAACATGAAAATGCTGAAGAGAACCCAGACAGCTCACATTATCTAGAGCGAATAACTCGTAGAGCTCACCGCTCAGAGGGAGGAGGCGCTGTCTTGGGAATTCCTGCTTTCACAAGAGTCACAAAGAGTTTTGGAGCTGGATTGAACCCAAGAGAGAAAGGTGAGGACAACGAGACTACCTGAAGTGACAAAATCAAAAAGTTCTTCACCAGTGACAACAGATAATTCAGTTTATTTGTAGGCTAAAAACCTTGTTTCTGTTTAGATCTTTTGGATCTTGTCGACGAGAGCAGAGAGAGTTTACAGGATGTTCCAGATGAAGAAAGAGAAACACCGGGCAGTCCAGAGTTTCCTCAGCTCCACTCTACAGCAGAGGTCAGCACAGAAGAGCAGAGGTCACGGCAACATGAGGCTAGTCTGGCTGAGGAAGATGTGCCAGAGTTTGCAGAAGATGATGACGCCCCAGAAGAAGTGAACCAGTCAGAGGAGGAAGATGAGTTGATGGACTCTGAACCAGCCAATCAGAGCCCTGAACTTCCACATGAAGAGGAGGAGGAGGAGGATGACAATGATGATGACGACGCACTTAGTGCAGGTGACTCCCACTTTCACATCCAGTTGATCTTAGTAAACGCTTACTGATGCTTCAGAAGGAAACACAATGCATTAAAAGCCAGGGGGTGAAAATGTTTTGGATTTAAAGATTAGGGTAAATTTAACTTTTGTCTTCTGGGGAACATGTAAGTATCTTCTGTAGCTTCAGAAAGGCTGTACTAAATGGAGAAAAAAAAGTGAATTAGGCAAAATAAGAAAAATTTACACATCTTCGTTCTGTTTAAATGTTTTCACCCCCTGGCTCTTATTGCATTATGTTTCCTTCTGAAGCATCAGTGAGTGTTTGAACCTTCTGTAATAGTTGCATATGAGTTCCTCAGTTGTCCTCAGTGTGAAAAGATGGATCTCAAAATCATACAGTCATTGTTGGAAAGGGTTCAAATACACAAAAATGCTAAAAAAAAAAACAGTAAAAAACTGGATCAATCAAGTGTATGTAAACTTTTGGACAGGGTCGTTTTTATAAATTCTACTTTTTTTCTCTTGTGGACTATATGTAAACATCTTTTATGTGAAATATCTTATTCAGGTCAGTACTATATTAAAAAATAACATGCGTTTTGTATGATCCCTCTTATTTTGGTAAAATAATTAACATTTTGCAGATTCTGCAGGGTTTATGTAAACTTTTGACTTCAACTGTATGTTGAATGTATTAAAATTTTTAAACTTTTTTTTTATCAAGTTAAACCTTTGTGAGTCAATTTATTAAAAAGAACCATTTCAAAAGAGTGATTTATTGCAAATCAGATATAACAAGCATAACTTGCATTTACTTGAGCATTTTTTCTTTTATTTCAGAACTGTCCATGAAAACTCCTGCGTTTGTAAGACAGAAAAGAGTTTTCGCGAGTCCTACTGCGCAGGCTACGCCAACAGTCCTTAAACAACTAAATGCTGGGTAATATACTAAAAACATTCCTCTTCTCGGTGTCCATTTTACACTGTCTCCTAACGCAAATTTAAAACCCATTTTTTTTTCAGTCCTGCCCCTCAGGTTGCCAAACGAGCCCCGAGACAGAAGCGTCAAACAGGGGTTGATGTTCTTCCCAAGAGTTACGTCATGAGTGTGTTCAAGCACTTTGCCAAGAGCAAGGTGGCCAGTGACGTCTACCCTGCCATTAATGAAATGTAAGTGCTCAGGGAACAATTATCTACCCTATTGCAACATGTATATTTGAAGTTACATCTCCTCCAATGTATGTGTGTGCTTTTTTTTTATTCCTTAGTCTTAAGAAGTACTTTGAACGGCTAGCGGATGATCTGGAAGCGTACGCTACTCACGCCAAACGTAAAACTATTGAGGTTGAAGATTTTGAGCTCCTCATGAGAAGGTAAATATTAAAGGAATAGTACAACAAAAAAATGAAAATATGCTGAAAATGTATTCACACTCAGGCCATCCAAGATGTAGACTAGTTTGTTTTTCATCAGAACAGATTTGGAGAAATTTAGCATTAAATCACTTGCTCACCAATGGATCCTCTGCAGTGAATGGGTGCCGTCAGAATGAGAGTCCAAACCGCTGATAAAAACATCACAGTAATCCACACCACTCGAGTCCATCAGTTAACATCTTGTGAAGTGAAAAGCTGTGTGTTTGTGGATTATTATGATATTTTTATTGGCTGTTTGGACTCTCTCTCTGACGGGACCCATTCACTGTGGTTCATTCACTATTACTTTAATTTTTGTATGATTTTCAGCTTTTTGTTCGATTTTGCAAATTGGTTATATTTATCATGCGGAAGTACTTGTTTCTGTTGTTTTTCTCAGGCAGGGCTTTGTGACAGACAGCACGCCTGTGAATATACTGATAGAGAAATATCTTCCACTCGAGTATCGGAAACTTCTAATCCCGGTGGCCACCAGCGGAAACAAAGTCATCCCAAAACAAAGAAGGTGAACATGCAGATGGACGCCCTCCTTAAACACTAGAGGAGGTAGCTGCGCATATCTGCATGTGTTCTTGTAAATATGTTCATATGTTCAAAACAATAAAGTCTTGATTTTGTAAATATGAATATGTGTAATATATAATCTGCTGTTTGTTGCACGCAGCACCACGAAGAAAACAAGCTTTCAGTTCTTTGTATTTTTAGCTATTTGTGTACATTTTCCAAAACAAATATTAAAAACCACATAGAAATGTAAATTGTAGTCCTGTCTTACTGTGTGTGATTCATCTGCACACAATATTCCAAAGACAATGTGTTTTTCATAAGCTTTCCTCAAAATAATTAGCCTCAGAAATCTTTGTCCCATGACAAAATATAAACCACAAATATCAGACTTCTGATTCTATGATTTGAAACATGCTAGTTTGGAATAGAATACTACAGTATTGTTTACCTTACCGTGCAGTACATACTGTATACTAACATATTCAGTATATGCTTCCAATTTGGACTGTAAGATTTTTAATGTTTAATGTTAAAAAGTCTCTTCTGCTCACCAAGCCTGCATTTATTTGATCCAAAATACAGCAAAAGCAGTAATATTGTAAAATATGTTTACTATTTAAAATAGCTGTCTATTTGAATTTATTTTGAAATGTAATTTATTGTGATCAAACTGAATTTTTAACATCATTGCTTTAGTCTGTAGGTGTCACATGATCCCTCAGAAATCATTCTAATTTGCTAATCAAGCAACATTATTTTTAATATTTAAAACAGATGAGTACTTTTTTTCAGGATTCTAGAAATGATAGAAATTGATACTTTTATTGAGCAAGGATGCTGTAAATTGATGATAAAGACATTTAGACATTTATAATATTATAAAAGATTTCTGTTTCAGATAAATGCTGTTCTTCTGAACTTTTTATTCATCAAAGAAACCTGAAAATATTCTACTCAGCAGTTTTCTACATAATAATAAATGTTTTTTGAACAGCAAATCAGAATATTACAATGATTTCTGAATGATTCTGTGACTAAATTAATGATGCTAAAATTTCAGCACTGAAATCACAGGAATAAATTACATTTTGTAATATATTCAAATAGAAAACAGTTATTTTAAATAGTAAAAATATTTCAAAATTGTAGTGATTTTGCTTGGATTTGGATCAAATAAATGCAGGCTTGGTGAGCAGAAGAGACTTCTTTAAAAAAAGAAAAGAAAAAAAAATCATACAGTGCAAAAACTTTTGACTGTTAGTGTATATTGCACTTTTGGTAACTAGTAGGTTAATTAACAAATACAGGGTATTCCATGCATACAGTATGGAATATACTGTGGATGTCATACTTACTGAATAAATAATATTAAACAGGGACGTTAGTTTGACATATTTACACTGTTTTCCATCAAAAAAGCTCTGATATTAAATTAAACATCCATCAATATTTGATTAAAAAAAATTTTAGTGCAAAAGTATTATGCAGCAGTACTATATGTCTGTACTGATTTAGACTTTTAATAAAATATTTTAAATAATAATAATAGTAACAATAATGGTTCTAAATTGAATTGAAGTAAGAAAATATATAAAGGGGTTTTTAAATTAAATAGTTTTATTTAGCAAGGATCCTTTAAATTGATTACAAGACAAATTGTTTAATGATAAAGACATTTATAATGTTACAAAATATTTCTATTTCAGATAAATGCTGTTCTTCTGAACTTTTTATTCATCAAAGAAACCTGAAAATTTTTTACTTTATTCTACGTTTTCAACATAATAGTAATAATAATACTAAATGTTTTTTGAGCAGCAAATCAGATTATTAGAATGATTTCTGAAGGATCATGTAATTGGACTGATGCTAAAAAAGTAAAAAATCAGCTTTGAAATCACTGGAATAAATTGCATTTTAAAATAAATTCAAATATAACACAGTTATTATAAATAGTAAAAATGTTTCAAAATGTTACTGTTTTGCTGTACTTTGGATCAAATAAATGCAGGCTTGGTGAGCGGAAAAAACAAGATAATATATTAATTTTATAATAGATAATATTAAACTGGGATGTTACTTTGACACATTTACACTTTCCATCAGAAAAGCTCCGATATTAAATTAAAACATCCATTAATATTTGATACCTTTTTTAAGAGTGCAAAGGTATTATTGCAGTAATATTTTTCCTGTATTGATTAGTTCTAAATTCATATTAAAAGTGGCAAAAAGTCATTGATATTCAAAAATCTAGAAATGTGTTTGCGTGGTGTGTCCACTAGGTGGCAGTCACACTCCACCACAGAGGAGTTTGATAGGTGTGAAAGTCTTTTACAGGCGATTGAGATTTGCTCATTATAGGATACTTCCAATCTTGGATGATGATTGTTCAATACAACATTTCAAAATGCTCATTACACTGTTAATTTACTCATACATGCTCAGTTCCACTATCCAGTCAAATCTTGACCTCTTATTCATAATGTATTAGAGCCTCTTGTACCATATTGCTTAAATAACCACTTTAATGTGACGCAATGATTTAGAGAAGAGTTTAGGAAAAGTTTGAACAAAGTTACTAATGCCCCATTTCTTAATCTTTCCCTCCAGCTTTTTTTTCCTTCACTAATGACCGAAGCAGACGTGTGTGTGTTAGTTTTACAAGGCCAAGTCTGTTTTTGACATTTGCAGTCCCAGACAGACGCTGGATTCCTGTTTCTTTCGAAAACTTTCAATATCTCTTGTCTTTATTTAGTGTCAGACTGGATTTAGATCCAAATCTTTCTGCCCCAGATCCGGCTCACGTTTCACACCGTTTTCATTGCGGTGTCGCTATGGATCGAGTCGGCTCTCCAGATGTTGGGTCCCTGTGGCCCTCTGGGGCCCCAACCTCCTCCTCCTCTTCTCCTTCTTCTCCTCCTCCTACATGCAGTGACCCTTCCACATTCTCCACAGTATGAGTCAGCAGTGCAGCGGCTCCAGCAAACTCCATCTATCATGTTGAGTTTCATTACAATGTAGCACTTAAACCAAACATTGCTCGAAAACGAACCTCTGACAAGCCAATCTGTTCTCCGTCTCCCTCATAAAACCACAAACGTGGGTCACACAGCACCGCAGCAGCCAGAACGCTCACGTCATCTAGCGCATGACTCACCGGGTGAGAAATGATCCTCGATGTGGCTAGATCTGCGAGTGAACACGTGTGTGAAATTAGCTGACTTATTGTTAAGATGGGATTGTCAGTAATAGAGATAGTGATGTGTAAAAGTGAAAAACCACTCGGTCTGTCTTTTAAAGTCAACAAACATTGATCCTGTTTACTTTCTTCTAAAGAAAAAGTAGAATCTTTTTTTTCGAAATGTAACATTGTCCACCTCTTAAACAACTTTCTTTTCAGGTGACATCGTCGAGGCCTCATGTTTTTTAGCCCCTCCCCTCCAACTTGAAATATAGACACTTTTAACCAACTCCTGATGGAGAAAACAGATATATCACATTATGTGAGTAAAACAGTTTGCAGATGTTTCATGTTGACTTCAAGATTTGTTTTGCGGTGAGCACTATATTGAGGGCAACAATCTTCGATAGAGTAACTGCATTCCATAATTAAGTGATCATCCTTATTCTCTGTTCGCTTGAAAGGCTCCACAATAAGAGCTTTGGAGATCTTGCAATGTTTTGCAAAAATAATAACTGGCACAATTTTGACATGAATTTCTCCTATTTGGAACGCATTTTAAGGGGATGTTTACTTTTTGTGTTCCACTGCAATGCTTTTCCATTGCGTTTTCTATGAAAATGTGACCTGGACTACAAAACCAGTCTTAAGTAGCATGGGTATATTTGCAGCAATGCCCAAAACTACATTGTATTGGTCAAAATGACAGATTTTTCTTTTAATGCCAAAAATCATTAGGATGTTAAGTAAAGATCATGTTCCACGAAGACATTTTGTAAATGTATTGCCGGAAATATATCAAAACTTATATTTTGATTAGTAATATGCATTGCTAAGAACTTAATTTGGACAACTTTAAAGGTGATTTTCTCAATATTTAGATTTTTTGCACGCTCAGATTCCAGATTTTCAAATAGTTGTATCTTGGCCAAATATCCTAACAAATGTCCAATTCTAACAATCCGTACACCAATGGAAAGCTTATTTATTCAGCGTTCAGATGATGTATAAATCTCAATTTCATAAAATTGACCCTTATGACTGGTTTTGTGGTCCAGGGTCACAAATGTGGGCTAGACTGACTTGTTGGACTAGTGTTGCCAAGCACGCGCTTTTCCTGTGGAATTAAGCTACTTAAAACGGTTGCCGCGGGTTGATTTTCATGTCCGCAGATTGAAGCGATTCCAATAACATGGTATTTAACCCCTAAAATGTAAATTTAACCAGGGGAGCCCCACTAAAAAAAACAGGAAACAAGCTTTTGATAGCAATTTCGTGGGTTTTGTTGTGAAAACATGGAGTCTCGCATCTTTTGTAGCGTCTAAATGACGCCGTTCAACCTCACATTGTTTTTTTTGTTTTTTTTCGTTCCACTGCCCACATCTGAAGTTTTTAACCCTAAAAACGATCTGGATCTGTTAAACACGAATGAAATGCTTAAAATGGATTCGTGTTTTCTCACTAGCACATTTTGTTCGTCACTTTGTTTCTGTGGCGTTGTGTAGTGTAGCCCCGCCCCCAGTCCTCATTGGTCTTAATTTATCAGGAATGTGCTGTGATTGGCTGTTCTGGACAGACAAATTATTTGTCGCTGGGAAGTTCTCGGAAGTCAATTTGAAATGATTTATTTCTTACTTTTAGAAATCTTGTATCCACTTTTTTTCTTCCTGTGAGACTGTAAAGTTTATGGATCTGGCTTCCAGTCTCATCTGCGTTTTTTCCCGTGGAATTAAGCTACTTAAAACTGTTGCCGTAGGTTGATTTTCATGTCTGAAGCGATTGCAATAACATGGATTTTAACCTCTGGAACGCAAATTTTACCAGGAGCACAGGGGAGTCCTGCTAAAAAAGCAAAACAGGAACCAAGTTTTTGATAGCAATTTTGCGGGTTTTGTTGTGAAAACCTGGCAACCCTGATGGAGTCTCACATCTTTTGTAGCGTCTGAGTGTTTTTGTTTGTTCCATTGCCGCATCTGACGTTTTTAACCCTACAAATGCTCTGGATCTGTTAAAAACAAATTAAATGCTTAAAATGGATTTGTTCTTTTCCTCACTAGCACATTTTGTTCGTCACTTAATTTCTGTGACGCTGCGTAGTGTAGCCCCTCCCCCCGCAAATCCTCATTGGTCTTCATTTAACAGAAATGTGCTCTGGTTGGCTGTTCTGGACAGACAAATTATTTGTTGCTGGGAAGTTCTAGGAAGTCAATTTGGAATGATTTGTTTTTTCAATTTTGTATCCACTTTTTTCTTCCAGTGAGAAATTTAATTGTTAATTTTATTGGTCTGGCTTCCCGGTCTCTAGCTATTTTTAGCTCCTCTTGCTTGATATTGCAAATTTGTGCCTTATCATGTTTTTAATGTATTATCTTAATTAAGAACACACTGGTTTGTAGTGCAGTTTTTCCGTTTTCTCCGCGTTGTTATTCTCATTATTTCCCTATAGCGAATAATGCACTGGAAGTTTCAGCCATAGGTTTATTTCCACGCTGAAGAAAAAGGTGGATAGTTAGCGATGTTTTTTTGGTTTGAAAACACTATGTGTAGCGCACAAAAAAATAAATCTGGTTTGCAGGCAAATATCGACAAAAAAACGGCTACTGTACACTGTATTTTTTGACATTTTATGTCATTCTCTATTGGTGAGATGTGACATCAGCTTGTGGCCTTCTTCAGGACAACATAGAAAAGACATTAGCAAGTCGTCCAGCTATCTGTTGTAAATCTCAAAGTTTGAACAGTCAACTCATCCAAAACAAACAAGCACAAGAGTTGTGGGGTCCCTCGTTCGTGGCTTGTCACTAGGCACGGATGTTTTTGTGTTGTTCGGTTTTTGCAGTGTTGTGTGAATGTTTTCCACTCTTCTGGCTGCAGTGTAAGTTTCCGTGTTACTGGCGCTTTTTCTGGTCCGTACTGCCAGAACTTGGACCCAGTGGACCCGAACCAATTTCATCATCACTGCGGGACTGAGTCACACTGCTACTCAGCAAAGAGAGTGAGAGAAAGATCTGCTCGGCCAAAAATACATGAATACTACACACCAGATGGGAATAAAGTGAAAAGTAAATAGCAAAACAGAATGGAGGACAAAGATCTAGAAGGTTCAAGAAAGCTTGCTTTCAGCACTGGCCTGGTCAGACCTTTGCGCACTGGTCAGCACCACTCTTGTTTTCTTCCGAAACTGAAATCTAGTTAGTCATACTAACCGCATGCAACATTAGCTAATGCAGTCGATCAGTTTAATATGGTTTTAATCACACAGTTTGTTTTTCTAGGTTTCTGACGGATAGTCCATGACATTTAAAATCCAAGGTCTCAGAAACCACAAAAACGAATCACTTCCAAAGACGGTGAAGGTTAGAACTACGTTTCCCAGAGCACAAAGTGGCCTCTGTTCACTGAGTTGACTTTGTAGTGTCCCAACATCATTTTGAGTCTTTATACAGTATGTTTCCTCTTATAAAGATGCCACGGTCCAGATCCACACAGATTCCCTCTCACTGGTCCAAGGCTGGAACATTCTTTAACCTTTTCCATTTTGAGGTTTATCTCTCTTTAAAGCAAAAGTTCATTTAAAATGAGGCTATTTGTGAATTTCAAACCTGTATGACCTGGTTTCATTCATGGAAAGGGAATAGAGAAATTCTGGGTGGTGCATTTCCATCCCTTTAGAAAAATGGACACTGGAGCTTCCAAGATTTAAATTAGGATGCTTAAAGGAATAGCTCACCCAAAAATAATCATTACCCCATGATTTACTTCCCCCTCAAGCCATCCTAGGTGTATATGGCTTATTCTATCAGACAAATACAATTAGAGTTATATATTAAAAATGTCCTGACTCTTCCAAGTTTTATAATTCCAGTGAATGGCTGTTGAGATTCTATAGTCCAATAAAGTGCATCCATCTATCATTAAAAAAGTGTAATAAAGGCCTCCTGAAGCGAATCCATGTTTTAAATTGTTTAAAATATCTATATTTAAAACTTTAGCTTTCGCTAACGTATGGACGTACTCTACCAGTCAAAAGTTTTTGGACAGTAAGATTTTTAATGTTTTTTAAAGAAGTCTCTTCTGCTCACCAAGCCTGCATTTATTTGATCCAAAATACGTCAAAAGCAGTAATATTGTGAAATATTTTTACTATTTAAACTAACTGCTTTCTATTTGAATATATTTTAAAATGTAATTTATTCCTGTGATCAAAGCTGAATTTTCAGCATCATTACTCCAGTCTTTAGTGTCACATGATCCTATCCTATTATTCTGATTTGCTGTTCAAGAAACATTATCAATATTTAAAACAGCTGACTACATTTTATTTTTTAGGATTCTTTGATGAATAGAAAAATCCGAAGAACAGCATTTATCTGAACATTATACACTATATTATTAAAAAGCGTGGAGTCAGTAAAACTATATATGATGATAAAGACATTTATAATGTTAAAAGATTTCTATTTCAGAAAAATGCTGTTCTTCTGAACTTTCTATTCATCAAAGAAACTTGAAAAAATTCTACTCAGCTGTTTTCAACATAATAATAATAATAATAATAATAATAATAATAAATGTTTTTTTGAGCAGCAAATCAGAACATTAGAACGATTTCTCAAGGATCATATGACTGGAGTAATGAGGCTAAAAATTCAGTTTTGAAATCAAATAAATAAATTAGATTTTAAAATATATTTAAATAAAAAACAGTTATTTTAAATAATGAAACAAAATTGCTGTGCTCTGGATCAAATAAATGCAAGCTTGGAGAGCAGAAGAGACTTCTTAAAAAAAAAAAAAAAAAAAAAAAAAAACATTAAAAATCATACTGTCCAAAAACCTTTGACTGGTAGTGTACACAAGAAATGATTCAATCTTTGTGTTCCACAAATGAATGAAAGTCATTCAGGTTTGGAACAACATGAGGATGAGTAAATGATGACAGAACTTTTATTTTTAGGTCAACTATCCCTTTAAGGGGTTAATGTCATCTTGGAGCGTTTCAGACCACAGTATCTGTATCATCATGTCTGGCAGTAGACATTCAGACCACCTCTAGCATACTGAACGGTTCCGACCAATGACCGCATCCCCGCCCCCCTTCAGAAAGATGGGGTGATGGATGGAAAGTCGGGATGATGACTGTTTTTCCTCTATTTCACTCTCTCTCTCTGCACCATGTTTCCCCCCTCCCCTAGTTTTTCTTTCATGTCCTGCTGAAGATATACAGTTTCCTGCCCGAATGTACACGTGGAACTCTTCTCATGTGCGTTTTCCCTCTATCCCTCTTATATTCCATTTCCTGTCCCTCTTCCTTCCCTTTCTTGTTCATATGTTCCCTTTTTAACTTATTTAGTTTTCATCTATCCACTCTCTCTCTCTTTTTTTGAAACAAACTACTATTTTGAAAACTACTGTTTTGCAATGCACTTGATTGACCTTTGGACTGCTATTACACACAATCCTTTAATATCAGATGATCAGATTGGCAACAGTGAAGACTTTGTGCGCAAAAATTGGAATAAAAATGGCAAAATAACAGTTTTCATTTTAATGAGGTCACTTGCTGAGAAATTAACGACGTGCAATATGAGGTCATGTGACAGCCATTTAGCTGTTTGAAAGATTTATTTTTGCGTTTGTAAATAATTAGATTTAAAAGTTTGGGGTCAGTAGGATGTTTCTTGAGGAAATCAGCAAATTAGAATGATTTCTGAAGGATCATTTGACACTGAAGACTGGAGTACTGATGTTGAAAATTCAGCTTTGCATCAGAGGAATAAATTACTTTTTTTCTTTTAAACTGTAAAATATTTCACAGTATTTCTGTTTTTACTGGAGCTGTGGCTCTCTGCCACCAGTTTTACTGCAATTGCTGCAAGATGTCCCTTTAGTGGTAGAAAAGTTCTAATGGGTTCCTCTTGGGGAGTAATTTAGGATCGCTGTATGATGACACATTAACACTAATAACCTTTTACTCACTACGTACTCTTTCTCTCTTATTTTATAGGAAATTCTGATTTTCTATGTGGGTATATCATGACTAATTTCTGGCTCCATCCACGTGTCTGTGTGCACCAGATTTGTGTGTTTTACCTCGGCTTAACTGCTTCAAGGTCTCCACTCCACTGAAAGCCTTGTGTTTACCTTTCCAGCAATTTCTCATTGATTTAATTAGCTGTGATTAGTTGATGGTTAGCTTGTGATAGGTTAGGTTGTTTGCAGGGGGAAATGTTTTGCTCATGTTTATACTGGCACAGAGTTGCCAAACCCAACCGCCCAACCACACCGCTTCTAGAACCATGCAATGCAGAACTTAGTCTTAAAAAATTACTGTTTTTTTAAGACCGCGAATGCTGCGATATAGCATTAAATATCATATTAATATGAAGTGTCACCAATATTATAATGACTGATACAATGCAAGGATGGTGTGTGAGGCTGCACAAATGGGTTATATGGTTGCTAAGGTGTTAAAGGTGGTTTTCTATGAGTTTCCACAGTATTCTGGGTTGATGCTAACCAATTTCCCTATTTTCTTGACCATGTTGCTGTGTGTTTTTGTTCTTGTTAGTGTGTCGTAGTGCAGTTGCTAGGATGTTGCTATGCAGTTTTTTTTAATCTGTTCTGAGTTGTTAGTGTGTTACTGTTCAGTTGCTAGGGCGTTGCTATGCAGTTTTCGGGATGTTCTGGTTTGGTAATGTGTTGCTATGCAATTTTTGAGGTGTTCTGGGTTGTTAGTGTGTCGTTTTGCGGTTGATAGGGTGTTACTATGCAGTTTGTGAGGTGTTCTGAGATGTGAGTGTGTTACTGTGCAGTTGCTAGGGTGTTGCTATGCAGTTTTTGATCTGTTCTGAGTTGTTGGTGTGTTACGGTGCAGTTGCTAAGCAGTTTTTGAGGTGTTCTGAGATGTTAGTGTGCAGTTGCTAGGGTGTTGCTGTGCAGTTTGTGATCTGTTCTGATTTGTTAGTGTGTTACTGTTCAGTTGCTAGGGTGTTGCTATGCAGTTTTCGGGATGTTCTGGTTTGGTAATGTGTTGCTATGAAATTTTGAGGTGTTCTGAGTTAGTGTGTCCAGGGTGGCCGCGGATCCTTAAAAAGTCTTAAAAAGTCTTAAATTCCGTTGTCCTAAAATAAGGCCTTTAAATGTCTTAATTTGTCTTAAATCTAAATCCAAGGGTCTTAAATTTTTTACACTTTGAAAAGGAAAAGTTTATCGTTTTGAGGAGAATCTCCTGCGCAGGTTCTAAATCTGTTCTGTTGCTAGACACGCGCTTGCTTGACAACGCCTCAGTGTTGCCAGATTTAGCGGGTTTCCGCCCAACTACACGCATTTGAATCGCAGATTAGCTGTTAAGTTTAACCATCATAGAGTAAAAGTTTATAATTAGCACATGTTTTTACGTTGCCGCACACAACTGGCGCGAGCACGCGCAGAGAGAGAGAGAGGAGAGAGAGGCGCGCGGCGCGATTCACACAGATTGATTCCTCTTTAACTGCTATTTGAACGGAAACGTACATACCAAGTCATGTCTTAATACCCGTTTTGGTATTCTGTTTAACAGTCGTTTATGTCTTCAGTGAACCGAAACAGCTGAGAAAGAGATGCGTGCCAGTATTCGGTTTGGGCATTTGGCCTTAAAGAGACAGCGTCCTATAAATACCTGCAGTGAGAAACACTAGTTATTTTACAATTAATTATTAAATTTCCCCTCCTGAATACTAGTGTTATTGATTTTATTACTAACTTTATGTTGTATTAATTTACACTTGTCATTTGTGTAATTGTTCTTGTTTTGTTACTGAACTTTAGTTCAGATAGTAGTTTTTGCTGTGGATGAGAAGTAGCCTACCTAAAGTAGCATTCAGTAATTAGGAAAAAACAAACTTTTTTTTTTTTTTTGCTGATCCGAAAAATGATCCGATCCATGACTCAAAATCCGTGTTTGTTACACTGTTACATTGGCTTCAAAGTGTGTGAGAGCCTTGACTTTGTCATGGAATAGAAAATAATTTCTTCTTCTGGAATAGTGTTTTCTGTTGAATATTCCCAAGAATAATCAGTTAAATAAAATAATAATTTAAAATATCTTCATAGTTTTGTGCTAGACTTTTGCGGGACTTTCAATTTGGTCTTAAATTTTGTTTGAAAATGGTATTAAAAAGTCTTAAAATGTCTTAAATTTAACTTGGTCAAACCTGTAGACACCCTGGTGTCACTGTGCAGTTGCTATGCATACTTTGAGGTGTTCTAATTTGTTAGGTTGTGGTTTTGCAGTTGCTAGGGTGTTGCTATGCAATTTTTGATCTGTTCTGAGTTGTTGGTGTGTTACTGTGCAGTTGCTATGCATACTTTGAGGTGTTCTGAGATGTTAGTGTGCAGTTGCTAGGGTGTTGTTGTGCAGTTTGTGATCTGTTCTGATTTGTTAGTGTGTTACTGTTCAGTTGCTAGGGTGTTGTTATGCAGTTTTTGAGGTGTTCTGGTTTGGTATGCAGTTGATGGGATGTTACTATGCAGATTTTAGTGTGTAACTGCAGTTTCTAGGATGTTATACAGTTTTTGAGGTATGTCAGTTTAGTGTTGGTGTGCAGTTTTGGGGTGTTTTGAGTTGGTGTTTTGCTGTGCAGTTGCTGAGGTGTTCTGAGTAGTTAGTGTGTCGCTGTGCAGTTCCCAGAGTGTTGCTATGTGTTTTTTTGGGTTGTTCTGGTTTTGTAATATATCGCTATGCAGTTGATACATGTTAGTATGCAGTTTTTGAGGCGTTCTGAATTGTAAGTGTGTTGGTGTGCACTGTGCAGTTTTGGGGTGTTCTTAGATGTTAGTGTTTTGCTATGCAGTTGCTGAGGTGTTTTAAGTTGTTAGTTAGTTGTTGCACAGTTGCTAGGGTGTTGTTATGTAGTTTGTTCTGAGTTGTTAGTGTGTTACTGTGCAGTTGCTAGGTGTTGCTATGCAGTTTTTGAGGTGTTCTGAGTTGTTAGTTTGTCATTATGTAGTTGGTAGGGTGTTGCTGTGCAGTTTCTGAGGTCTTTTGAGTTGCTGGTGTGTCGCTTTGAAGTTGCTAGGGTGTTGCTATGCAGTTTTTGCTGTGTTCTGAGTTAGTGTGATGTTCTGTAGTTGCTAGGGCAAGGCAGATGTTGAGTTGTTTTGAGTTGTTAGGGTTTTGCTATGCATTTTCTAGTTGTTCTGAGTTGTTAGTGTGTCACTGTGCAGTTGCTAGGGTGTTGCTATGCAGTTTTTGAGGTGTTCTGGTTTGGTATGCAGTTGATGGGATGTTACTATGCAGATTTTAGTGTGTAACTGCAGTTTCTAGGATGTTATACAGTTTTTGAGGTATGTCAGTTTGGTGTTGGTGTACAGTTTTGGGGTGTTTTGAGTTGGTGTTTTGCTGTGCAGTTGCTAGGGTGTTGCTGTGCAGTTACTATGATGTTGTTATGTAGTTTATGAGGTGTACTGAGTTGTTGGTCTTCCGCTATGCAGTTGTTATTGAGTTGCTGTTTAGTTACTAAGATGTTTTAAGTTGTTAGTTTGTTCCTGCACAGTTGCTAGGGTGTTGCTATGCAGTTTTTGAGCTGTTCTAAGTTGTTAGTCTGTCGCTGTGGTGTTGGTTTATAGTTTTGGGGTGTTTTGAGTTGTTGGCATGTCACTGTGCAGTTGACAAGGTGTTGCTATGTAGTTTTTTGAGGTGTTCTGAGTTGTTAGTGTGATGCTGTGGTGTTGGTATACAGTTTTGGGGTGCTTTGAATTGTTTGTGTGTCGCTGTGCAGTTGCTAGGGTGTTGCTATGCAGTTGCTGAGGTGTTTTATGTTTTTGAGCTGTTCTGATTCATTAATGTGTCACTATGCAGTTGTTAGGGTGTTCCTGTGCAGTTTTTGAGGTGTTCTGAGTTGTTGGTGTTTCACTATGCAGTTGCTAGGGTGTTGCTATGCAGTTCATGAGGTGTTCTGAGTTGTTAAGTGTGTTGTTGTGCAGTTGGTGTTATGTGGTTGCTAAGGTGTTATTGGTGGTTTTCAGTGTATTGCTATGCAGTTGGTGGGTATTCTGGGTTGTTGCTAACTACTTTCCTTCTTTTATCGACTTCCAGCTTTGAAATAAGTTCAGAAAAGTAATAAAAGTAAGTCAAATGATTTGAGGAATAATTTATGTCAGAAGCACAAACAGTGCAGGGTTACAGGCCAAAGTTTAATACTTGGTGTTAGAGGTTTGTTCAGCTCACTAACCCTCAGCAGAAGAAATACTATTGTAATGCTTGACTTCACTAATGAGATCAGTTGATGAGTGATTCGTGTATTGGTTATAAGACTCTTGTGTATTGTTTGTATATTTGAAGAGACATGTGAGATTTCATCAGGCTGCAGGGGCCTGTAAGAAAGCCTCTCAACCTTTGATACATATCCAGCTCTCACTGACTTTTTAAGGCAGAACCGCATGAAAACAGTGAAGCTAAGGCTATATTGATACTAAATCAGGCAAAACCTCCTTAGAAGGTCATCGAGGGTGTAGTCTCAATGCATTTTTGTTGCCCAATAGAAATAAATGCCCCCTGCTCACTCGCAAAGTATTTTCAAATGCGGTGAAGGCTGCCAGCGCAGAAATATTGAGTAATCGTCCGGAGTCGTCATTGAGGATGGGCGGTATGTAGGAGAGAGAGAGAGAGAAAGCGGTTCAAACATGGCAATTTTCTGGAAAGTGTTTGGTGAATATTGGTGTTGGCTACTGGTTCAGACTCCTGGATCAGAGTGATGGGCCGCTTCTCTGCTGAGCTGTCAATCTGCTGTAATAAATACAGTGTGAGGTTTTTCTGCATGATGGTCCAGTTATTTCTCTAGAAAAAATGACTTCAGATGTTCTGATTTTCCCTTGAAATAACATTTGCTTTAACATCGCTTTTAAAAAGACACTTGTTTCAAGCATGACAGAGCTGGATAACATCATACATAATTACGATTATTAAACTCAAAGAAATGACTTCATCAAAAGAGATCCAAAAGTCGGTCTATTTATTTTATCTTCATTATTCATTATTTCATTTTTTTAGTCTTTGTTTTTCATTTTAATTATTATTTTTTTTTTGTTAAAATCATTCAGCATACTGACCTGTATTACACTGAAAATCACAAAAAGATGTACATCTGAAGTTGTACATGTGTGTTTGTACTCTGCATGCTTTTCTTTGTGCATCCTTCACTCAGATTTATTTACAGTGGTGTTGCCCAGTGACGATCCAAACACGGCCCCCTCTCCACAAAATCCCCCATCCCTTCTGCCTATAAATGCTGCTGACCCATTTGACTCCATACACACACATCTGGACTGAGGCAACTCAAATGCCTTTGGGATGTCCAGGTGCAGTTGGGAGTTTGAAGTGAATGAGAGAGAAAATATGTCTGCATGAGAAAGACAGAGTAAAAGAGAGAGAGACATTAAACATGTGTTTTTCATGTTTAAAGTTCAGTCTATTACTAATACACTCCTGAAAACCGCATTTTTACATTGTCTGAAGAAAAAGTGAGTGGTGCTTACATATACAAAAAAAAGAAGAAAAAAAAAAGAAAAAAAAAACACAGCATAATGCTATTAGGTTGCTCTTCATAGGTTTTCTGAGTTGTTAGAGTGTTGCTAAACAGTTGATTTTTTTTTTTTTGCTGTACTGTTGTTAGTGTGTTAATGTGACATTGCCAAAGTCTTAAGACTTTGTGTTGCTAGGCAGATGCTGAGGTGTTCTGAGTTGTTAGTGTGTTGCGCTGCAGTTGTTAGGATGTTACTATGTGGTTTTTAAGTTGTGTGTTGTTCTGCAGTTACTATGTAGTTTCTGAGGTATTCTGAATTGTTAGGGTGTTGCCATGGGTGTTCTGAGTTGCTGGGTGTTACTGTGCAGTTGCTAGGGTGTTACTATGCAGTTGATGAGGTGTTCTCAGTTTTTAGGGTGTTGCCATGCAGTTTTGGGGTGTTCTGAGTTGTTTGTGTGTTATTCTGCAGTTGCTAGGGTGTTACTATGCAGTTACTGATGTATTCTAAGTTGTGTTAGTTCTAAATGTATTCTAAGTTGTGTGTTGCTGAGCAGTTGCTAGGGTGTTGCTATGCAGGTTTTTTGTGGTGTTCTGAGTTGCTAATATGTCCTCATAGAGTGGCTAGGGTATTACTATGCAGTTTTTTGAGGTGTTCTGAGTTGTTAGTGTGTTGTGCTGCAGTTGCTAGGGTGTGAGTTGTTCATGTGTTGTTCTGCAGTTGCTAGGGTGTTAATATGCAGTTTCTAAGGTGCTCTGAGTTGTTACGGTTTTGCTTTGTAGATTATGGGGTGTTCTGAGTTGTTCATGTTTTGTTCTGCAGTTCCTAGAGTGTGAGTTGTTCATGTGTTGTTCTGCAGTTGCTAGGGTGTTAATATGCAGTTTCTAAGGTGCTCTGAGTTGTTACGGTTTTGCTTTGTAGATTATGGGGTGTTCTGAGTTGTTCATGTTTTGTTCTGCAGTTCCTAGAGTGTTATGATGCAGTTGCTAGGATGTTACTATGCAGTTCTTGAGGTGTTCCAGTGTGTTGTTCTGCAGTCGCTAGGGTGTGAGTTGTTCATGTGTCATTCTGCAGTTGCTATGGTGTTAATATGCAGTTGCTGAGGTGTTCTGAGTTGTTAGGGTTTTGCTATGTAGATGCTGGGGTGTTCTGAGTTGTTTATGTTTTGTTCTGCAGTTCCTAGAGTGTGAGTTGTTCATGTGTTGTTCTGCAGTTGCTAGGGTGTTAATATGCAGTTTCTAAGGTGCTCTGAGTTGTTACGGTTTTGCTTTGTAGATTATGGGGTGTTCTGAGTTGTTCATGTTTTGTTCTGCAGTTCCTAGAGTGTTATGATGCAGTTGCTAGGATGTTACTATGCAGTTCTTGAGGTGTTCCAGTGTGTTGTTCTGCAGTCGCTAGGGTGTGAGTTGTTCATGTGTCATTCTGCAGTTGCTATGGTGTTAATATGCAGTTGCTGAGGTGTTCTGAGTTGTTAGGGTTTTGCTATGTAGATGCTGGGGTGTTCTGAGTTGTTTATGTTTTGTTCTGCAGTTGCTAGGGTGTTAAGATCCAGTTGCTGAGGTGCTTTGAGTTGTTAGGGTGTTGCTATGCAGTTATAAGGGTGTTCTGACTAGTTTGTGTTGTTCTAGGGTGTTACTGTGCAGTTGCTAATGTATTCTAAGTTGTTTGTGTGTCTGAGTTGTTTGTTTGTGTGAGCAGTTGCTATGCAGTTTTTGAGTTGTTCAATGTGATAGAGTGGCTAGGGTGTTACTGTGCAGTTGCTGAGGTGTTCTGAGTTGTTAGGGTGTTTCTATGCAGTTTTTGGGGTGTTCTAAATTGTTAGTGTGTTGTTCTGCAGTTGCTAGGGTGTGAGTTGTTCATGTGTTGTTCTACAGTTGCTAGGGTGTTACTATGTAGTTGCTGAGGTGTTCTGAGTTATTAGGGTATTGCTAAGCATTTTTTTGTGGTGTATTAAGTTATTAGTGTGTTGCTCTGCAGTTACTAGGACGTTACCATGCAGTTGCTAAGGTATTCTGAGTTGTTAGGGTGTTGCTATGCAGTTTCCACTGTGTTGCTATACAAATTCTGCGTTGGGTGTGCTGCATTGTTGTGTGTTGCTATGCACGTGTTAGGGTGTTACTATACAGTTTCTGAATGTGTTGTAAATTGTGTATTTTGCTAAGCAGCCACTGATGTTAGTGTATTTGTTTTGCACTGCTGCTGAGGTATATTGAGTTGCTTATGTAGTGCAAGGCAGATGCTAGGGTGTTGCCATGTGGATGCTGAGTTTTTTCTATGTTCACTGTAAGGGTCATTGCACACTGAGTGCGAAAATTTAATCAAAAATTTTTGCACGTTAAAAAATAAATACGACCTCACGTTGTGTCCATCACATTTACACACTGCTGCCATGACCTTGGTTCATCGTAAAAAAAATTAGGATCACGTTCAATTTTCTGTGTTTTTGCATCTGTAGCAAGCATTTTGATGCTTTAAAACAAAAAAACGCATACGAAAATTTGAGAAACACAGAGAACTTTTGTTTTTAAGAGTGAGTGACTGGAAGGTCAAAAAAAGGGCAAATGGCAACAAACCCCCAAAATCTATGAGAGCTCTTCACTTTATTTATAGTCTGTTTGAGGTGCTGTTATAGCAGTAGTGCTGTATTTGTAGCTGTAGTGTGGGAGAGAACGTGTCTTTACACCCTTAAACTGCTTTTCAAAACCATCTATCAGTCTTTCTCGTTTTGTTTCCTCCCCTTCTCTACATCCAAGGCAAATGTTCCCCCCTTTATATCTTCCTCTTTGGCTTTTGTGTATGTGTGTGTGTTTGTCTGATTTTTGGATGCAGAGACAGTGCAGGAAGCAGAGCCCATGATGACATCACCACCCCTCTGTTCCAGCGCACATCTGGAACAGCTCAAGTTTCAGAACGAGAGAGGGAGAGAAAGACAGAGAGAACAGCAAGAACGTGAGGGAAGAGTACAAACGATCCTGGCATATCCGCACCACCAGCACAGATAGGGAAAGAAGGAGGAGAGAATAGGAAATGAGAGAGGTGGGCTGCTGGACAGAACCAGAGTTTGAATTACCAAACTTCCAAAGAAAGTCAAAAGCATTAGAAATGAAATACTAAGTAGTTTTAATTCTACATACACTTTTAAAAATGGTTCTAGCATTGATGGTTCCATAAAGAACTTTGAACATACATACAGAAAAGGTTCTTTATATTTTTTTAAATGTTCTTCAAAATGGTTCTTTTGAGAACTGTGGGGAGCCAAAAATGGTTCTATGGCATCATGCAAAAACACCATTTTGGAACCTTTATTTTTAAGAGTGTATATATACCACAGGTATATGATTGGTCGATCACAGAATTCTCCTGTCAAATTTCCTCCATCAGATTTCGCATACTCTTCTGACCTAAATAATTTAACCAAAAATATTGTGTATAATAATGTTCTTTTAATTTATGTATGTGAACTGCATTTTCTAATGTTTTAATAGCCACCAAAATTTGGTAGTAACTACATGTTTACATCTTTATTTTTGTGTCTTTAAGGAGTTCATTGCATAATTTAAAATATATAAATTGTTTTATCTGTAGTCTTTAGGTTGCGTGCAGGCCGATGGACAGAGCTATTACACAATTTGAGGAAAAAAAGGCACTGTGATCCAGTCTGAGGAGGGAGTTTGAATATCGACCTGTGATTGGAAGCAAAGATGCCTCCTCTAAATTCTCACGGCTGATTCTACTCCTTAAAATACAGGCACACTGCCGCGATGACGATTCCAGAACTAAAGCCCGGTTCTGGAGTGTCTCTGAGTTCGTGGGTGGGTGTAAATTCTGACAGCTGGCTGGAGGAAATCCTGTTTCCAGTCGACACTTTTTTTCGCCTCACCTCCACAGCCATGCACAAACACCTCTCCTGCAGCCATTTGGAAACCATTAACTCATAAGGGCATCCAGTTAAGAAACCAACCGTATCTCCTCTGGGTTGAGATTCAAATTCAATTGCCATGGATTTTTTTTTTTGTCATTCAGTATTTCTTTGTGTTTGCCTTATTGTAGATTTCTTCTGACCACAGAAGAAAAAGTACCACAGTACTTTAAAAAAAAATGCCAAATTTGTGTGTTTTCCATGTCCTATAGTGGTGCACTGTTTTTCTGAGTAAAAGGGTTCGTATGGGGACCAGGAGAGCTTCTGCATGCAGTGTTTCTCATGGCCACTAGTGGGCAGATCATGCTCAAACTCCACAAGTGGTCATGTGACAAGCTCTGCAAATGAAATCATTACCACACAGGCAGCATCTGGGTTTGCCTTTCTCCCTTTTACTGAGTTTCCCACAATGCATTTGCAAGTTTTAGAAAAGAACATTTACAAAAGCACATCAAGCATAAATGTGAACTTGGATAGATCTGAATCTGTAAAGAGCAGAGTTCTCTTTTTCATTTTTGGAAAAGAATTGAATTTATGATTCATATTTGGGCTTTTGAGTCTATACAAAGTGTTACTCATAAGACAAACATCATCCACTCCCACAGATGATTACATATTTAGAGTAGGCCAAAAAACTCTTTCATCTTTTGATCTTTGTTTGTGTACCGAGGACATGGGAAAAACTAGAGAATGAAATTAGTCACCGCAACCATAAGCAACGAATTTGTCTGCATTGCTAGCATGCAACGTTGTGGTGTAGACAGCTCTGTTGACAATAACAGCTGCATTCTCTCTTTCTTTCTGTCTTTATCTGTTCAAGGCTCTTTCCAAATCTGCACGTTTTTGGATAAACTAACTCATTCAATGTTCATTGTTATTTTCTCTCCCCCTCAAAGGCAACGTGAATGTACACTCTCTCCTTCTGTAGTCTGGAAGAGAGATGGTGAAATGATTTGCTTGACCCACGGGATAAGGTGGAAAGAATGTACCACAGCTGGTCAACACGTTAAAGAGGAGAGGGAAAAAAGAGAAAAGAGAGAGAAGGAGGGAGTGAAAGAAGCAGAAACGGCTGATGGGGGGTGGGTTGCTTATTTGTGTCATTTTTTCCACATTCTTGTTCTGTGACCAATCCAGCCGCCAGTCCAGATCTCACCCACTCTCTGCTCTGTCTGATTTTTCCGCCTGTTTCTCGCTCCAGGGGAGCTCTGTGATGTCGCCTCTGAGGGGCAGAGCGGTGCCCACGTGCCCAGCCGAAGTGCTCCAAGCAGGGATTCCCCGTGTCTTAACATCACTGATCCACATTAAGCCTGCTGGCTGTGAGTTCTGCACTTTTCAGGTGGTTGGCTATGAGTTCTAAAACATTCACATGGTTCGCTGTTAGTTATACACTCACTGTAAACTCACTAAAACTAGAAGATTCAAATGGTTCATTGTCATGTTAAGTGGGATATATGTGGGTTTAAGTACTTGTTCACTTATTCCTGTCTAATGTGGAACTTTGAGTTGATTTTTGAGTTCTGAAACATTCACATGGTTCACTGTCAGTTCTACAACCTCCAGGGTGTTAAATGTGGGTTCTAAAGCTATACACTCACTATCAGATTCACATGGTTCACTGCTGGTTCTTAAACTGTCAGTGGGCATTGCCACACAGCTTTAGAAGATTCAAATGGTTCATCGTCGGATCTAAAAAGGTTTGTCGGATATATTTAGGTTTTAGTTCTTAAATACTTCAAAAGTGAAACTTTCAGTTGATTTTTGAGGTGTGAAACATTTACATGGTTCACTGTCAGTTCTACGACTTCCAGGGTAATAAATGTGGGTCCTAAAGCTATACACTCACTATCAGTTCTAGAAGATTCACATGGTTCATTTCTGGTTCTAAAACTGTCAGTGGGATTTACGTTGGATCCAGTTCTTACACACTAGTTGGTGTTTGAGTTCTAGAACATTCACATGGTTCACTGTTAGTTCTACAACTCTCAGGGAGATAAATGTAGGTTCTAGAGGTTATACACGTGCTATCAGTTCTGGAAGATTCACACGGTTCACTGCTGGTTCTAAAACTGTCAGTGGGATTTACAGTTGAAGTCAAAAGTTTACATACGCCTTGTGAAATTGCAAAATGTCAATTATTTTACCAAAATAATATGGATCATACAAAATCCATGTTAGTTTTTTATTTAGTACTGACCTGAATAAGATATTTCACATAAAAGATGTTTACATATAGTCCACAAGAGAAAATAATCTGAATTTATAAAAATTATCCTGTTCAAAAGTTTGCATACACTTGATTCTTAATACTGTGTTGTTACCTGAATGATCCACAGCTGTGTTTAGTGATATTTGTTCATGAGTCCCTTGTTTGTCCTGAACAGTTAACCTGCCCGCTGTTCTTCAGAAAAATCCTTCAGGTCTCACAAATTCTGTGGATTTTCAGCATTTTTGCATATTTAAACCCTTTCCAACAATGACTGTATGATTTTGAGATCCATTTTTTCACACTGAAGACAACTAAGGGTCTCATATGCAACTATTACAGAAGGTTTAAATGCTCACTGATGCTCAGAAGAAACCACGATGCATTAAGAGCGGGGGGTGAAAACTTTTTAAATTTGAAGATCAGGGTAAATTTATTTTATCTTCTAGGAAACATGTAAGTAGCTTTTGAAGGGCACTGCTACATGAAAAATCAGCTTTTCCTTCTGAAGCATCAGTGAGCGTTTAAACCTTCTGTAATAGTTGCATGTGAGTCCCTCAGTTGTCCTCAGTGTGAAAAAATGGATCTCAAAATCATTCAGTCATTGTTAGAAAGGGTTCAAATACACAAAAATGCTGAATAACCACACATTTTGTGGGACCTGAATAGTTGATAAATTCAACTATTATTTTCTCTTGTGGACTATATGTAAATGTAAATTTGTTTGTCTTCTTTGAAATATCTTATTCAGGTCAGTACTAAATACAAATTAACATGCATTTTGTATGATCCCTCGTATTTTGGTCAAATAATTAACATTTTGCAGATTCTGTAAACTATGTAAACTTTTGACTTCAACTGGTTGTGGGTTCCGGTTATACACATTTGCTATCAGTTCTGGAAGTTTCACATGGTTCACTGCTGGTTCTTAAACAGTCAGTGGGATTTACGTGGGATCCAGTTATTGTACACTTATTACTTTAGATTTTTCGATGATTCATGTAGTTCACTGTTAGTTCTACAAATTTCAGGGGGATAAATTTGGGTTCTAGAGCTTATACACTTGATATCAGGTCGATTCACATATACACATATACAAAGTCAAACTTTGGGTTAATTTTTAAGTTTTACAGCATTAACATGGTTCATCTTTGGGTTTGAAGCATTACAAAGAATAGATGTGTGTTCTAGATTGCTTGCTTGACGATAATCTTAGTCATTATTGGGGTTAGTTGCAGAACATCTGTGTTGTCAGAAGGAAGTTGTGTTTGAGAGCTTGCATGATTCTTGCAGTCAATTCTAAAACTTGCAGATGGCTGTGTTTAAGGTCTAGACCATTTGCATGATAAGACATTAATGTGGGTTATGCAGTTTACAGATTATAGATATAGTTTTTCTTTGTTTTGTGGTCAGTTCTACAACTTCCATATGGCTATGCACAGTGCCTTGCGAAATTATTCATACCCCTTCATTTTTTTCACATTTTGTTTTGTTGCTGCCTTATGTTAAACTACTTTAAATTACTTTTTTCCCCACATCAATCTACACTCCCTGCTGCATAATGGCAAAGCAAAAAATAGGTTTTTAACATTTGTGCAAATTTATTAAAAATAAAAAACTGAAAAGATCCCGTTGCATAAGTATTCATACCCTTTTCTGGGACACTCGAAATTTAGCTCAGGAGCATTCATATTGCTTCTAGATGTTACTACACTTCGAGTGGAGTTAAACTGTGGCAAATTCATTTGAATGAGTATGATTTAGAAAGACACACCTCTCAGAAAAGGTCTAACAGCTGAAAATGCCGTGACAGATTTGCGTCAAGGCAATGATCTAGGGAAGAGTTCAGAAAAAAAATCTGCTGCATTGAAGGTGCACAGAAGCATTATCCATAATGGAAGACGATTGGAACAACTAGGACTCTAGAAAATGTCTGCCAGCCCCCATCCAAGCTGACAGAGCTTGAGAGGTGAAAAGGTGAGCAAAGAATGGCAGATAATTGCCAAATGCAGATGTGCAAAGCTTGTCACATCATACCCAAAAAGACTTGAGGCTGTAAAGGTGCTTCAACTGGATTGAGTTAAGGGTATGAATACTTATGCAACGGGATCTTTACAGTTTTTTTATTTTTAATAAATTTGCACAAATGTTAAAAAAACAATTTTTTGCTTTGCCATTATGGAGTAGGGAGTGTAAATTGATGTGGGGAAAAAAGTAATTTAAAGTAGTTTAACATAAGGCAGCAACATAACAAAATGTGAAAAAATGAAGGGGTATGAATAATTTGTAATTTGTAATTATAAACATTTGTATTTGTTTGCAATTTAAACGGAATTCTTTTATCCAAGCATTGCAAAATTAAAAAAGATATAAACATGGTTTCTGTCAATGTTTATGATAGATGGAGGTGGGCTCTAGAGTTGCACACGTGTTGCTGTCTAATGTAGAACTTTCAGACGTAATGTTTGAGATTTAGAACATTCAAACTGTTCTCTGTTGGTTCTAAAACTTTCAGGAGAATTCATGTGGGTTCTAGAATCTACAGATGGTGAGTTATGGTAAGCTCATTTCATATATATATTCTTTGGGAGTTTTGTTCTGAACAAAGCAGCCTAGTCAATTACAAAAAGCCAGAAAACATCTCCAGAATGAACCCTTAGGATCTGTCTTGTTCTTCCGTTTTGCAGATCACTTAGGAAAAAGCAAGAAGATTAAGCTTGAAGGGGGAAGAGGCTGGTAAAGCTGGAAGTCTGTGTCCCAGGGCATGATCCCTCTGTCTGGAATGACTCAACAGGAAAACATCCCTACTCAGGGTTCCACATCAGCAAGCCCCCCTTTGACATTCATGGGTGATTTCTGAGAGGTTGTATGTGTGTGTGTTTGTTAGTGTTTACAGAAGAAGCTCTCTGGAAAAAGAATCACATCTCCATTGCTGTCATCCATTACCACTAAGCTAAACACACACACTCCAACCTACTAAAGACACACTAACCTAGAGACAACCAGCTAAATGAAGCAATTCAGCAAAGCTGGACTCAAGCATTACAATGTTTGGCAGTAAATCAGAACATATCCGGACGCTGACACATCGACCAAAGCGCTACAAGCGTTTACCCCACATTTCTCCACTATCTCATTGCCTTTCCATATGCTTCCCCTCTTTTCCCTCACTGTTGATCCTGGGGTTTTAAGAGTCGCTTAATAATTGGAAAAAAAGCAAGAGAATATTTTCCAGCTCTCAAAACCCCAGAGCCCTCAGTGATTTTATGGAGTGAGTCAGGCTGTCTGCTGAAAAGAGAGAGAGGGGGGCATAAATACAGAAAAAATAATGCAACGAAAAGAAGTCAATTGTCTTTATACAGTAGGAGAAAACATGAAGATCTGTTGTATTATTGTGTCCCTCGCTCCCTCAATCAATTGTTTCTGACCGTCTCTTTTTTTTTTTTATTGAAGTTGAATGTTCATGTGTTTCTCAATCTCTCTCTCTCTTTCTCGCTTTCTCTCTAGCTGGAAGTTCTCCATGGATTTCTTGGCTTCTGTGGTTCTCAGACCTAAGGACTGAAAGAGAGAGAGACAGAGAGGTTAAGACGTATACGGAACAGAAGGACAGCTGAGGTCTGATGACAGAGATCCTTTATGGTCAGTCATTTTGCAAATGTACCATGAATACCATGGTATTTGCTGAAGTGTCTTTTGAATATCATGGTAAGCAACGACTAAAGAAACAGGAGATTTGATTGTACTCCAACTTTACCAAAGACACATCTTTTGCTACATCTTTCTGTAGTGTAGAATACCATGTTTTTTGTGGCATTCCATGGTATTTCCAAGAATACCATGGTACTACATTGGGCACATGGTACATGTTTAAAAATGCCTTAATAACACCATGGCATAGTACATCTCCAATATATCGTGCTAATTTAAGAGTACATGTCCAAAAATACCATGATAGTACCAGTGTACAGTGTCCAAAATGTAAAGATAGTACAATGGTGCGTATACAAAATATCCCAGTAATATCAGGGACATGTCCAAAATACCATAATAGTGTACCAGTGTACAGTCCATGTCCAAAATATCATGACAGAATAAGGGTATATGTCCAAAATATCCCAATAATATCACTGTACATGTCCAAACTACTGTGGTACATGTCTAAAAATACCATGATAGTGTACCAGTGTACAGTCCATGTCCAAAATATCATGACAGAATAAGGGTATATGTCCAAAATATCCCAATAATATCACTGTACATGTCCAAACTACTGTGGTACATGTCTAAAAATACCATGATGGTACAATGGTACAGTACATGTCCAAAATATCAAGCTAGTATAAGGATATATGTCAATAATATCACAGTACGTGTCCAAAATACTATGGTATATGTCCAAAAATAGCATAATAATAGTACCGTGGTACAGTACATGTCCAAAATATAATGATAGTACAACGATGCATGTTCAAAGTATCCCAATATTATCAAGGACATATCCAAAAATACCATGATAGTACCAGTGTACAGTACATGTCAAAACATATAATGATATTATAAGGGTATATGTCCAAAATATCCAAATAATATCACAGTTCATGTCCAAAATACCATGGAACATGTCTAAAAATACCATTATAGTACCACTGTACAGTACATGTCCAAAATATAATGATTGTGTAAGGGTGTATGTCCAAAATATCCCAATAACACCAGAGTCATGTCTAAAATCCCATGGTACATGTCCAAAAATAGCATAATAATAGTACCATGGTGCAGTACATGTCCAAAATATAGTGATAGTATAAGGGTATATGTTCAAAATATTCCAATAATATCATGGTACATGTCCAAAAATACCATGATAGTACCACTGTACAGTACATGTCCAAAATATAATGATATTATAAGAGTATATGTCCAAAATATCCAAATAATATCACTGTTCATATCCAAAATACCATGGAACATGTCTAAAAATACCATGATAGTACCACTGTACAGTAGGCTACATGTCCAAAATATAATGATATTATAAGGGTATATGTCCAAAATATCCAAATAATATCACTGTTCATATCCAAAATACCATGGAACATGTCTAAAAATACCATGATTGTACCACTGTACAGTACATGTCCAACACATAATGATAGTATAAGGGTATATGTCCAAAATATCCTAATAATATCATGGTACATGTCCAAAATATCATGGAACATGTCTAAAAATACCATGATAGTACCAGTGCACAGTACATCTAAAAAATATCATGATATTGTAAGGGTAAATGTCCAATAATATCACAGGATATGTCCAAAATACTATGTTACATGTCCAAAAATAGCATAAAAATAGTACCATGGTACAGTACGTGTCAAAAATATAAAGCTAGTACAATGATGTATGTTCAAATAATCCTAATATTATCAGAGACATGTCCAAAATACCATGGTAAATGTCTAAAAATACCATGATTGTACCACTGTACAGTACATGTCCAACACATAATGATAGTATAAGGGTATATGTCCAAAATATCCTAATAATATCATGGTACATGTCCAAAATATCATGGAACATGTCTAAAAATACCATGATAGTACCAGTGCACAGTACATCTAAAAAATATCATGATATTGTAAGGGTAAATGTCCAATAATATCACAGGATATGTCCAAAATACTATGTTACATGTCCAAAAATAGCATAATAATAGTACCATGGTACAGTGCGTGTCAAAAATATAAAGCTAGTACAATGATGTATGTTCAAATAATCCTAATATTATCAGAGACATGTCCAAAATACCATGGTAAATGTCTAAAAATAACCTGATAGTAGCATGGTACAGTACATGTCCAAAATATCATGATATTATAATGGTATATGTCCAAAATATCCATGGTGATACAGTATGTGTTCTAAATACCATAACAGTACAGTACATGTCCAAAAATACTATGGTACAGTTACATAGTACCATGGTGCTTTTTTGTAAACTTCAAAATGCTTTAGGCATAAACCATGGTAATTTCAGAGAATTATCATGTATATGTCTACAGTCATGCTAGCACCTTTGTACATGTGTAAGAGAAAACATGGTATTTCTGGTTCTTTTTTGTTAGTGTTGGCTAGTTAATTTAAATTATACCTGTTTATCACTGAAACTTGGGGTAGAACCCAAAAAACATAGCTTCACATCCATAAAACCATGGTAAAACTGACCTACTTTTTTGTAAGTGCAGTGAAAGTGATGGTTGTAATTGCAACTGCTGCATCCACACTGTTTCATTGACATTATGGAAGTCATACTTGTTTAAAGTCTTCAGTCTTTTTCCAGCCTCTAATGGCCGTCTGTGGTGATGTTAGTCTGGAATGTTCTGTCAGGTCTCACTAAAATGGAAAAACGGCAGTAGAAAGTTGTATTTTGAATTGAAATATCATAAATCAAGATTAATGTCACACCTGCTGACATCCAAATGACACACGCGTCCCCAGGCCAAGGCTTTTAAAATACAGCTTTAGTGAACGTGCGTGCGCGTGTGTGTGCTCCCAGGCCGCAATCCAGAGGAATCTGTTCAAACCCTTCAAAGATGACCTGCTCCTCATCTGAGCTGTGATTTACGCCGCTGTTGTGTCCATGACTCCGAGCGAGAGGCCTGAGAGTGGCCATTACTGAACCCTAAACTAGCACACGCTGTCCCACCGCGCCACAACCCCAGCGGAGAGAAGCCAGCTGATTACAGGTTTGCACCGCAAGCGCTCCGTGTTTTCTTTACTGATGGCTGTGAAGTTTCTGTCTGCACAAATGTGGATGTTGGTTTTATGGTATAGACATACTGCGTCTCTCAAACTGACCATATCATTCTCTTCAATCAGACATTGCATTCACTTGTATAGGAAGTTAGTAAAACAGAAGAGAAGTGTGATTTTCTTTATAGGAGAGTCTCAGGAAAACGTGCAATATTAATGAGTAGAAAAAAATAAACCGTTTGCATGAGGAAATTAAACTCTAAGGTTAGATGTACATTTTGCAATATATATTTTATTTTAATAGCATATATATTTAGTGCTGGGCAACGATTAATCGCGATTTTTGTGTACATAATATATGTGTGTGTGTGCTGTATGTATTTATTATATATATATATAAATTAGTGGTGGGCCGTTATCGGCGTTAACGTGCTGCGTTAACGTGAGACTTTTATCGGGCGATAAAAAAAATATCGCCGTTAATCTATTCTCAAAATTGGGTTGGGAGCTGGGTCTAAACTACGCAAGCTATGATGACTTTCACCTTGATAGTTTAACGCGGATGTATACCAAAGACTATAGAATATGGTCGCGCTTTTATGTCTCCTCCGCCAAAACACAGACGGGATCACGTCGTCCTCCATTCATAAAAACCGAATCTACCATAGCGCGAAATGCCTCGTAAATTCGTCGTTTTTTGCATTCATAAATCAAATATGGTCTGTCACTTAATTCAAATCGCGATATGGACTAGTGTCTGTGAAAACTGAAATGCAAAAAGACCGTTTTAATATGAATCCGGTATGTTCCGTTTGCCTAGCTGTATGTATGAAATTCATACTATGAATGGTGGAGACGCGCTTTTACTACACGCATACTGAAACACACGTGACGCTCCCGGTAATTTTTGGCATTTGCATCTCACATGAACAGATAAACTCAATCTCCAAAACTGCTGTGAGTGTCACTTATACCGTTTCATTTGAGAAAACTCGCATCATGTCATACTGTATACACAGAAACTTCACGGCAACCTGTCAAAATAAAAGTACGGTGTAACATGTTTAGTCATTATTTGGGTAGCACACATATTCTGAATGCCTTCAGCAGAATTCAAATTAGCCATTTTAATCTAGATTAATCTAGATTAATTCCAAGATTTAATCTAGATTAATCTAGATTAAAAAAATTAATCTATGCCCACCCCTAATATAAATACACACACATGCATGTCTATATTTAAGAAAAATGTTATTTTTATATATTAAATATATTTTTATATAATATAAATTATATGAATATAAATATATGCATGTAAATACATGTAATTATTTTCAATATATATACTGTATGTGTGTGTCTTGATATATAAATGATAAATATACACAGTACACACACACACACACACACACACACATATATTATATGAACAAAAACTTTTATTTTGGATGCGATTAATGACGTTTAATTATTGCCCAGCACTATTACATATATAATTTGATAAATATGTAAATATATTATCATGATATATAGAAAAGTAAGTAATTAAACCAGCTTGGACTAGACAAATATATAAACAAAATGAAAAACATACATGAAATTATACACAATATTAACAATATATAGAAAATAATATTTAAAGCACTTTTTTTATATTAAAAAAGGTTAAATTTTTTTCAAGTTCATGGAAATCATCATTAATGAGAAAAATACTATTAAATTATTTTTAAAATAATATATAAAAAATATGTAAAATAACATAAACCAAATCTTTTTTATTAAATCTGTATTAAATCACTTTGGAACAGACAAATATATACATAAAATATAAATCATATATAACATTATATAAAATAACAGTATATATAAAATTATATTTAAAACTTTTTTAAATAATTTGAGATACATTATTATTTTTTTTTTTTTAAATTATATTTTAGGAACTTTTAAAGGGAATCATAATTGGGAAAAAATAAGTTTCAAAAGTAGAAAGTCCAGATTTTTAATATAATATTATAATTAAAAAGTCATATTTGACAGAAATTTTAATGGAATCAGCATAATTTGGACTTTTTTTTTCAAATCAGCATTAATCCCAACTAGTACAAAAAATACTACCATGATTTATAAATATTTATCAATGTAAATATATTTTTTTCACATTATAGTAATGAATGTTTTTTTTTTTTTTTTTGCATTACAGTAAAATGAATTAGGAGATTAGAAATTAGGATAATTTTTAGTTCATGTTTTGCTAAGTGACATTATTTTTATGACGCTGCTTGCAATATTTTTGGACTTTTTTGCTTTTGAAACGCAATTATGATGATTCTCATCAAATGTTCCTCAAATATTACTTTTTAAAATATAATACTGTATTTTAAAATGTTTGAAATATTATTTTAATATTTTATTTACATATTTGTCTAAAATTGGTCCAAGCTAATTTAATACTGGGGATTAAAAAATTTATATATATATATATGTAACAAACTATATATTTAAAAATTGTTTTATATGTTAATTAAAAAAATAATATTTTTAATAATTGAATTTTTATTTTATATATATATGTATATGTTTATATATTTAAACGTTGTTTTAGATGTTTTTTTTTATCTGCTTAATTATTGTGAAAATAATGTCCCAGTGTTCAAAAAACGCTCATCTTTATAAAAAACACTAGACTTTTGGTGCGTTTCGCCCTATTTGATTAATGGCCTGTTCTGATGTGATGTAGGAAATGTAGTTTTCTGTTGTAATCTAATCCTGTTTCTCTCTCTCCTCTCCTCCTCCTCTTATTTGTCTTTTCTGCTGTCTAATTCTCCATTTCTCTCTCCATTTCAGACCAGTTGCCATTTGTTCCTGGAAAAAAGCTTGTAAATTCTCAATAGTTCCAGGAAAACTCTTTACATTCTCACTAGAGGAGGGGAGTGGGGTCTATCCCACCATCACCCACCCCGCTTTCATCACATCCAGCCCCCTCGGACAAAACCAGATCCTCAGAAGCGAGTTAAACGTGTGAATATTTCAGCTAAAAAGCTCTGACACAAATTCAGCGCCACGTGAGTCATTTTGTCTGAAGGAATCTTGTCTGCCCCACTCCGTTGGCCTGTCTTTCTCTCTTTTATAACTTTCATGTGTGGTGCTTTTTCAGCATTTCCAACGTCCCTCCCCTGCGCTGTGATTGGTCGTCGCAGGCGGCTCAGGTGTGCTCTCATTGGCTTGGTTTAACATAAGGCTCCAGGTGAAATAGCAGAGCTCCAGTCATGCTTAAAGGTGCTAAGACACACACACATACATACCCAAAAACACAGAACATACCACATGCACTCACTCAAAGAAATCCAAAAATCTGAACTGGTGTTAAATAGAAACTACACTGATAAAGACAGGAAAGAAAGTTGATGGAAAAAGGCTGAAAGAAGGACTGAAGTTTGTTCTGTGCATTCACCATGCGTCCCCCACCCTCCTGCTGGACCGTGCAGCAAGCTCAGATGATGTCAGAGAGAGAGAGCACATATGTTTCTGCTGTTACAGCAACCGTATGGAGAAAGAAAAGGGGGAGGGAGAGAAAAGAAGAAAGGAGAGAGAGGAGAGAAAAAAAGAGTTATCAGAGACAGGAGGGGCTGAGGGCGGAACCTGCTTGTGATAAACCACGCCCTCTGCAACAAGCCACGCCCCCTTCTCACTGCACTGGCTGTGAAGGCATAGAAATGTTCTTTTTCTGTCTTTAGTTGTTTTATAGTGTTGGTGAAGCTGCTTTGAAAATCTATTAAGTTTCAAGCTACTTAGTAGTTAAAACTAGTTTATTGCATCCAATATAATTTATTTTTATATACTCAAAAAAACAGACACTTTTATCTGAAGAGATTTACAAAAGAGGAACATATAAACAGCCAAACAGTTAACAAAGAAACAGCAAGTAACACATTGAATTAAACATGACATTTTGAAGTAGAAAAGCTCAAATATTATTTTCTTAGTTAAATGTACTCCAATAATCTTTCTTTAGAATTTAGAAAAAAACATTTTTACAGTCTAGTATTTATCTCATATAACAATATATAGAAAATTATATTTAAAACATTTTTTTATATTAAAAAAGTCATATTTTATGGGAATCATAATTGAAAAAGTAAAGTTTTAAAAGTAAATATTTTCTTCAATATTTTTAACTTTTTTTTTCAAATCAGCATAAATTCCAGCTTGTACAACAAATACT
>NC_133379.1:36683010-36718010 GCF_049309525.1 Garra rufa
ACACATGCAAAATGTTAACATTTTAAAGTTTTAAATTGCATAACTTTAGAGTTTTTTAATTTTAGTTTAATGGATTAAAAGCATAATATCTTTGTCAAGTATTATTTTCAGTGAGTGTACATACAACATATTAAAATGAAGCCATTTTATTCAGGTCATATTTATTGTTGAGTGGAAGCAAAAATACATCATTTTATGTGTCATTTTAAAAATATGTCTCTATGTCATTTTAATTCTAAAGTTACAATACAATAAGGTATGTAAAATACTTGAAATACCAGTTCACATTCACGGGAAATGGAAAAATAATAACAGCACCAATAAAATAAAATAAAATAAAATAAATAATAAAAAAAAAAAAAATCTTATCAGATGTCAAAAAAAAAAAAAAAGAGTGTGCTTATAATGATATTTCGACTGGTAAGAGTTCCTTCTTTAATGACTATACTCATTTTTCTACAGTGATCTATATTGATCAGCAAATTGAATCAGAACCCAGTGTCAGCAGGGCATGTACATTTATGGGGAAATAACAACATTAAACATTAGATTCAATATACAAACTGAACTTAGCTGTCATATCAAGCTGTTTTCACTCATGTGACTGTTCATGTTAGGTGTGTTCGACTTCATGCGGCGCCGCAAGAAATCGGCTGCCGCCTTACAAAACAATGCATTCTGGTAAGATCATTTGTCCGACTATGATCGGCGCTGCAGCCGCCTTTCGATCACGTGTGCCATCAAAATACCGTGAGAGGAAAACGTACTCGGTTACTGACGTAACCTCGGTTCTCTCTAGAGAGGGAACGAGTACTGCGTAAGAAATATCTTACGCTAGGCGAAAATCCTTTTCTGCGATATATTGAAGCCAAAAATTATCCTTAATTTTGAAATAATGTAAAGCGCGTTGCAGCAGCATACAGACATAGGCGAAACAGCTTGCGCGCCTATTGGCTGCTCTGCGGCAACTGCAGCAGCCTATTAGAGCGAGGCCTGACGCGACGCCAGATCCAATGGGGGCATTTCGCGCCCTTTTCGTCGCTTCGCGCCCTTTTCGTAGCTTCCCGCCTAAAAGGGCGTGGACTAGACCTATAAAGATCGCTCATAGGCAGCTATTATCTGATTTTTCATCCTTCAAGCGAAGCAAACGCATCGCTGGAGCCGGAGAAGAAGTTGCCGTCGACTGCAAGCACCTCAGCGGGACGAGTCTCTGAAGCTGCTGGCCACGCCGCCTTCCGTGCCTTCCTGCTGCTCTTTCCGGCGCTTATATCCTTTAATATCTCAAGTGTGTGTCGCCGCTGCGATACACACTTCTCTATAAAAGAGCAAGCGTCTTTTTAAAGATGCCTTCCTGCGGCTCATGCAGAGCCACACTCAGCGACGGGGACCGCCATATCGTCTGCGTTTCCTGCCTGGGTGAGGAGCACGCGGCGCTCGCGTTCGCTGAGGGCGGCTGCCCTCATTGTGAACCACTGCCGATGGCGACTCTGAGGACTCGCCTGGCATTCTTCGTCGAATCTGCTCCCCCGCCCGCCACGGTGTCGCGCCGTAAGAAGCGCCGTGCCCAGCGGGCACCGGAACCCCCCCCCCCCAGCCGACAAAGCTCGCCCGTTCGCCCGCCAGCTTCACCAATCTCGTCAACCTCCGTCCCAGATGTTAAGTGGCCGCTGCCCGCCGCCGCTTGCACCGACACGGCTGACGAGGGCACAGTTATGGAGGAGGAGGATTCCTGCTCTATTCTGGCGTCAGGCAGTGAGGATTGGACGAGCTCTGCGGACCTCGCTCCCCCCGCCCACGCTCCGTCAGGCTCGAGAGCTTCGATCGAGGCAGAACTGATGAGGATTCTGACACAGGCCACGGCGTGCCTTGGCCTCGAGTGGTCCTCACCGGAGCAGCCCGCTCATAACAGGTTGGACGGCTGTTTTCTGCTGAAAGGGGAACGCGCTTCGAGCGCGTGCAAACCAGCGCCCTTTCTTCCTGAGCTTCACGAGGAACTGGCTAAGTCCTGGAGCGCCCCTTACTCAGCGAGAGTGCGCCCATCCTCTTCTTTAGCGTTCTCCACTGTGGACGGCGCCGAGAAAAAAGGATACCTCTCTCTGCCGCCTGTCGAGGAGGCGATAGCAGCCCACTTGTGCCCGCCCTCCACTGGACGGCGTGCTAAGTCGGCGCTGCCTTCTAAAGCAGTGGTTCTCAATCCTGGTCCTGGGGGACCCCTGCTCTGCACATTTTGCATGTCTCTCTTATTTAACACACCTGATTGAGATCTTCAGCTCGTTAGTTCAGTTCATGGATCTCTACTAATGAGCTGATGATCTCAATCAGGTGTGTTAAATAAGGGAGACATGCAAAATGTGCAGAGCAGGGGTCCCCCAGGACCAGGATTGAGAACCACTGTTCTAAAGCATGTCGCCAAACGTCGAACCTGCTCCGCCGCGCTTACACCGCCGCCGGGCAGGCAGCGTCAGCGCTGCACACAATGGCCATGCTGCAGGTTTTTCAGGCTGACCTCCTCCGAAGGATGGATGAGGAAGGCCCTGACGTGATTTGTGTGCCGGACCTAAGGAGCGCCACGGACCTCGCACTCCGTGCTACAAAGTCCGCAGCACAGGCCATCGGACGCAACATGGCTTCGCTCACTGTAGCTGAAAGGCATTTGTGGCTGACGCTTTCGGAGATGGCTGAGTCTGAGCGCACCGCGTTCTTCGATGCTCCGCTCTCTCCCGCTGGCCTTTTTGGATCCTCTGTCAAGGACTTTGCAGAGAGATTCGCTGAGGTACAGAAGGCGTCCCAGGCGATGAGGCACTTCCTGCCAAAACGCTCCAGCTCTGCATCTGGTCGTGTGAAACCGCCCGTGCAGAGCTCACGACCCCAGCCACAGCCCGCTGTTGCCACTTTGCAGCGCCACCGAATGCAGGGCGCGAGACCGCGTTCCCGCTCTTCGGCCCGAGGCCCAGATTGGATTTGAAACCTGAGCCTCCGAAGCAGTCCTAACAAAGCTAGGAAAAAGACGGTGCGTGAGTCCCGCTGTCGCCGGACCCCCACCAAAGGTATTTGCTTGTTCAGTTCCAAGTATTGTGAATGTTCCAGTGTATTTTGCAGCCAACAAACCGGCTCTGTCGCCCGTTTGCCTGTACTTGTCAGAACCTCTATTCTGGGTCACTGCAGTTTCTCAGGCCTTTCTCAGGTCTGTCGAGTGGATCAGCAACAAGCGCTTGGGATAGACAACAACACACCAAAGTCTAATACAAGTTGGTTTATTGTTATCTACTAAAGAAGATGGGGCAGTCCCATCTTTTATACAGCACCCTTACAAGCCTTCATGTAGGCGGGGGTTCACATATCATTTAAGCAAATACTTCTACATATGGGAAGGAAAATTACAGATGATCCAGGGCAACTATAAGGAAGAGAGGAAGATAGTGCAGCCGCACTCAACTGGTTTCCTGCCGACAGATAACCCTGAAACAGACAGACAAAACATTCCCAGAACGAACTGTGTCATCACACTCTTAACTGAAGTAAACTGCAAAAGACAAGAAAACTACAAAATATTAACTTAAGAAAACCTCACTGCAAAACACATTAATTCTTATAATCCCCTCTTCCAGACTCTCTCTAGAGTCTGGATTCTCCTGTATCCTTCTGTGGCAGTGAAAACAAAATAAGTAATACCGGTATTATCATTGAGACATAAGGTGCAAACGTGCCAAATAGGCTAGAGAGAATACCCCAATTCCAATTATTAGTTCTAGACTTTAACTCATCCTCATATATCTGTGATGAGATCTGCTTCATAGTAGCTACAGCAGTGCCAATTGATCCCTCGGGCTCATCATTTGCAGGTATGTATGTGCAGCATTTATCCCCTACAATAGAACAGACCCCGCCCTCCTGGGCAAGAAGCATGTCCAGTGCCAACCTGTTCTGCATGACCACCTGTCTCAGTGCTTTCAGTTCACTTTGTACCCCTGCCAGTGCAGCTGTGGTGCTGTTAACAAATGATGCCAGTCGATAATGCATGATGTTCTGTTGTCTCAGTAGGTCAGAGACGCCGAACTGAGGTACCATAGACTTCCAGAACCGAGTCCAGTGTGACCTCATCTGATGTTCATCAGGGACGTCCTCGTTGTCCACTGATCGTTTGCTCCTGAAAGACAAATCACGTTGTGTATGCATAACAGTCACACGATGTTGCAGCTGCACTGGTGCACAGAGGCCTGTCCAGTTCATCCTGTTGTTTACAGTGTCCTCACCACAATACCAGTACCAGTCATCAGCCAGCACTGCACCTTTCGCTGGCCAGGGGGACTCACAGTACATTAGTAGTGATACACAGGCAGTGTTCGTGGAGGTGTAACAAACAGTTCTATTATTTCCCTTAGCACATGCTGCGGTGTTCTTCTCACATGAGCCCCTCTCGAACCTTGGACAGTAGCTTTGCAGCCACCTGTCTATACCCTGCCCTTGGTTTATTATTTGTTTGCAATTTGTAGCACTTATACCTGTCACGCTTTCACCTGATGTCCCATTAAAACAATAAGAAAACATAAAACCTTCAGGTAACACCAGGCTAACTTTTACATCAACAGTTTCAGTTTCATTTTTACTTGATGCATTACCTTCTTTCTTGCACGTTTCATTCATACAACAGTAATTATACTGTTTAGTTTCATCAGTATAGGGTGTTGTTACCCTCTTTACACACCTAGGAGACCATACATACATTTTCCCTGCATAATATGTATAGAACACAGTAAAATTGGGGGGTTCACAGTTATAGACAAATGGTTTCAAGGATACAGTTATTATGGTGCGGAATAATTCTTGACACACCACACAGGATTTATTGATCAGTTGACGCGCTGTCCAGTTGGCATACTGCCAGAAGAGGTTTCTTTTGGCCTCCTCCTTTGAAGCGTTGGGTACCATGAGTCCAGCTAGGACAATACAGATTATTGCTCTGGAAAACAAAAAACAGTTAGTACTTGTAATACATTGTTCTTCATTTCAAGGGTTTCACTCTGGTTGCATGAATCCACTGTGGAAAAAGATCAGGTAAAACAGCAGTTCTGGTCACCGCTAGTATCTCTGTAGGCCCATCATACAGAGAGTCATTAAGGCCCCCGGTTTTTAGTTTCTTTATCAATACTTGATTGCCCACTTCAAAGGGGTGTGAGTTAGCTTTAGGGATCTCAGAGTGTTTCATGTTAACCCTTTCCCAGAACTCAGTTAATTTTTCTATTAGGCCTACAGAGTACTCAGACATATGATCAGTTAACACCACACCTATCCCTACCATTCCGTGGCGCCAAGGGATGGGGAAAGGTCGGCCCATCACCACCTCATAGGGTGATAAGTTATCTAAATTTGGCTGAGGCATCATTCTTAGGTCTGCTAAGACAATTGGAAGGACCCTTGTCCAATCGGATGTATTCATACTGATCATTGCTTTTCTTATCTATTGTTTAATGGTCCTATTTTTTCTCTCAACGAATGCTGAGCTTTGAGGATGGAAGGGTACATGTAGTCGCCAATCAATTTGTAACTCTTTCGCCAATTGCTGCGTTACTTTTGATGTGAAAGGTGTGCCCTTATCGGAATCTATTGATACCGGGATACCATACCTGGGTATGATTTCTTTGGTTAAAAACTGCACGACCACATTGGCGTTTTCTTTGGCACATGGAAAGGCCTCTACCCACTTAGAAAATTTGTCCACAAGCACCAAGAGGTATTTAAAAGGTCCCCTCTTGGGCATGTGTGTGAAATCAACCTGCCATTCAGTAAATGGTTGGTTAGGCCTCGGCAGGTGTTGATGTTTTGCTGGAGGTTTGCTTATATTATTTTTAGCGCAAATTAAACATCTGTCAAGAATGTCATTAACCGTTTGCGGTAATTGGTCGACGCAAAATAGACCTCGCATTGTATCTAGTACCCCTCTTCGGCCGCGATGAGTGATACCATGAAATTCGCGGACGAGAAACGGTAAAACAGACGTAGGTAAACACAGTCGACCATCTTTGTCACGCCAGAGGTCATCAGGTCCCTGAGACGCAGAAAAAACTGACCAGAATTGATGGTCACTATCGGCTGCTGCTTTTTGGACAGCGACAAGGTCAACATCTGGAATCATTGACGACGTCATTTTTGAGGTTGACACTACAGCTATATTAACATGGGGGCTTGGAGGCCCCTCTTGAGCACCCCTTTTTGCATTTAAGTCAGCCAGTGAGTTACACTTAGCCTCATCTGTGTATAAATTCGAGTGACCCTTTGTTTTTACTATAGCTAATAAGAGAGGTAGACAAGAGGCCTCAATAAGTGTTTCAACAAGATGCTGTTGTTTACTGAAGAAAATAGTTTGCAGTTTCATCAGCAGAAGTCAGCTTCAACACTCTCGATGGAGTGCAGACAGAGACTGAGTGCAGATAGAGACTGACACACACACACATAGAGGCTTTATCTATCTTCAAGGTTTTCTTAGCCAGGCAAGACTCTTTATCAGCGTGTTGGACACACACACTTAGGTCGATCATTTTCTGGTTTTAGGCAGGGAACAGCCTCAAGCAGATGCGTCTCATCAGACTTATTACCCATTTTTGACATTATTATGAACTTATAATCTGCGCCAGTGAAATGGCTGTTACACGACAATTTGATCAACATTTCCACAAAGTGTAATGGTTTGTCCACTTCTGGTAACATGCTCAAAATATCTTTCAAAGTCGAGACGGACGGCGGAGTTATTTCTACGTGGCCCTGTCGTTTTTCTTTCCATAAATGAGCTTCATTTATTTTCTCGACGGGCGCTGGTGGGGGCGCGCTGTGTGCTGTTGAGCTATGCGCGGGCACATTAAGCGCGGGCGCCAGATAGGGTGACGGCGTGCACGGCGGGAATGAGGAAGTAGACGGTACTTCTGGATAGAGTTTAGCTGCTTTCTCTAATTTGGTTTTCTGTAACTTCGACTCAGCCTCAGCTAAAAAAATTTCTCGTTTTTCCCTGTCGGCTTTTTCGGTACCACATTCCTGACAGATTTTGGCAGTGAAATACCCTGTTTATCATTCCATACAGTTTGCATTTTTAACCAAACATCATACCCGTCTTTCATATATTTTTGGTCCCATTCAGGGTCACCTTCGCCTTTATATGTCAATCGAAAAGCTTGTGCCATATGATTTGGGTCAAAAGAACCCATTCGCGTATATGTAGGATACATCCCATTGGCTTCGGTCCAACCCGCTAAATTATTCACCCATAAATTTGTGTAAAAACCCCAACTACATCTATTCATCCAATCATTTGGTGTTTCGCCAGGATTTGGTTTAGGATAGGTGGCTCCCATGATAGATATACAGATATATACAGATATTCACCTCACCACGGGACAGACCGAAACTCGTGACCCACACTTTTGCTTTTAATTTATTTGAGCGCACTCTCTCAGTTTTGCTGAGAATATTGCGGCGGCCTTCAGATAGGCAAACTATACTTCACCTTACCTGGTCCTCGCAATGTATTTGCGGCAGCCTTCAGATAGACAAACTATACTTCATCTTACCTGGTCTGCGCAATATCTAGATAGACAAACTATACTTCATCGTATCTACTCACAACACGAACAATAATGTAACTAATCAGGTAGACAAACTATACTTCATCTTACCTGATCAGAGACATCATGTCGCGGTCACCAAATTGTTAGAACCTCTATTCTGGGTCACTGCAGTTTCTCAGGCCTTTCTCAGGTCTGTCGAGTGGATCAGCAACAAGCGCTTGGGATAGACAACAACACACCAAAGTCTAATACAAGTTGGTTTATTGTTATCTACTAAAGAAGATGGGGCAGTCCCATCTTTTATACAGCACCCTTACAAGCCTTCATGTAGGCGGGGGTTCACATATCATTTAAGCAAATACTTCTACATATGGGAAGGAAAATTACAGATGATCCAGGGCAACTATAAGGAAGAGAGGAAGATAGTGCAGCCGCACTCAACTGGTTTCCTGCCGACAGATAACCCTGAAACAGACAGACAAAACATTCCCAGAACGAACTGTGTCATCACACTCTTAACTGAAGTAAACTGCAAAAGACAAGAAAACTACAAAATATTAACTTAAGAAAACCTCACTGCAAAACACATTAATTCTTATAGTACTCAAAAGCCGTTCTCACGGCTACCCAGATAAATCCAAAAAAGAGTGTATTTTCTGGTGTCCCGGCCACGGCCGATGGTGTTTCACGTGTCAGAATGCCCACTCCCCAGTGCCCATTTCTACACACAAGCACACCCTGTCTCACAGGTCAAGCGCGCATAAAATCGACTCGAATCGATTGCGCTTCACAACCGGCCACGGCCGATGGTGTTTCACATGTAGTCAAAATGCCCACTCCTCAGTGCCCATTTCTACACACAAGCACAACCTGTCATACAGACCCTGCGCACATAAAATCGGCTCAGATCGATTGCGCTTCACATGTGGTAAACGTGCCCACTTCACAGTGCCCACAGACATCACATCACACACGTCAAAAGGTTTCCGTAAAAGCGAAACTAACGTGCATGCAGGCGAACGGTGTTTGCAGTGTGTTAAATGTGCCTGTTGCCACACAACCACATCCACACACAGACATAATAGTTCCCGCTATCAGCGTGCCCCACGCCCCGAATGTCACGAGCACGTCTCTGGTGCCACAGCACACCGAAACCACTCCGTTACGGATAGAACGGAGCACGCTTCGTATTCAACCTCTAGCTATTCATGCAAAAGCATGGGAAAAGCTTCCAGGGGTTTCGAAATGGGTGCTGGACATTATAAAAGGAGGCTATTCGCTACAGTTTCACCGACGCCCGCGCCGCTATACAGCACGCGTCGAGACCACAATGCAGACAGAAGCAGCACACCTGCTTCGAGCCGAAGTGGCGAAACTATTGAGCAAAGGGGTCATAGAGCCCCTCTCTCAAGCTCAAAGCGAAGGAGGGTTGTACAGCAGATATTTCCTGGTACCGAAAAAAGACGGTGGTCTCAGACCCATATTAGATCTAAGGCAACTGAACAAAGCGCTGGTGAAGCGTCGGTTCAGGATGCTCACGACCAGAAAAAGTTCGCCAAGGAGACTGGTTCGTGTCAGTGGATCTGAAAGACGCGTATTTTCAAATACAGATAGCGTCACGTCACAGGCGGTTTTTGAGATTCGCCTTCGAGGGCCAGGCATATCAGTACACAGTCCTGCCGTTCGGTTTGTCCCAGGCACCCCGTACATTTACGAAGTGCATGGACGCAGCGCTCGTTCCTCTCAGACTGAAAGGCGTGCGCATACTGAACTATTTGGACGATTGGCTGATCCTAGCGCAGTCTCGCACAGTGCTTGTACAGCATACGACCATGTTACTCGATCACCTCGAGAATTTGGGTCTCAGAGTCAATTGGGCGAAGAGCTCCCTGTCCCCCAGTCAGAAAACTTCCTTCCTGGGCACAGAATTGGACTCGCTGTCAATGATAGCGCGGCTGTCATCACAGCGCGCAGCGGACATTCAGCACACAGCGGGCTCGTTCCGCTGCGGCGCGTCCGTCCCGCTCAAAAAATTTCAGTTAATGCTGGGTCTCATGGCCTCAGCGTCATCAGTTCTGCAGCTGGGTCTGCTACGTATGCGTCCACTGCAGTTCTGGCTGAAAGCGCGCATCCCGCGTCAAGCGTGGGCGCCCGGTCGGCTTCGTATCACGGTCAATCAGAAATGTGTCACAGCCCTGAAGCCGTGGAAAGCAGTCGACTGGTACCAGTCAGGTGTAAGCCTGGGGACTTTCTCGAGAGTAAAAGTGGTGTCTTTTGGCCAGTGGTCAGAACGGGAAAAGCTCCTACATATCAACTGCCTCGAAATGCTGGCAGTACAGAACGCGCTGACGCGCTTCTGTCCCCAAATAAAAGGAAACCATGTACTAGTCCGCTCGGACAACATGTCAGTGGTTTCCTATATAAATCGCCAGGGCAGTCTCAGGTCCAAAAACCTATACAGACTTGCAGAACGCCTCCTGGTATGGGCTCAGCGCAACCTGCGCTCGCTGAAAGCAGCGCATGTGCCGGGGCTTCTGAACATAGGGCCAGACAGACTGTCCAGGAACAATGTTCCAGCAGGCGAATGGTCTCTACACCCACAGACAGTACAACTACTGTGGAAAAAATTCGGCAAAGCGGAAGTAGACCTTTTTGCGTCTACGAACAACGCTCACTGTCAGGAATTTTACTCAAAAAGCAGAGACGCGCTGGCCCACGAATGGCCCCGCCGTCATCTCTATGCTTTCCCCCCCGTCTCTCTCCTACCTCAGGTGATAGAGAGAGTCAGGGAAAAAGGATGTTCAATACTGCTGATAGCGCCGTTCTGGGAGAACCAGCCCTGGTTCCCAGCGCTGATGCAGCTGACGAGCACTGCCCCGTGGCCGATACCTGTGAGGAGAGACCTTCTCTCTCAGGCCAGCGGCTCAATTTGGCATCCTCACCCAGAGCTTTGGTCCCGTCATGTCTGGGCAACCAGCGAATATATGATGAACTCCCAAAAGGAGTATTAAACACGATCACGCAGGCTAGAGCCCCTTCTATGAGACGGCTCTATTCCTCAAAATGGTCAGTGTTTTCGGGCTGGTGCGCAGCCCGCGGCTCGTCACCCACTAACTGTGGTGTGATGGAGGTGCTTTCCTTCCTACAAGAGCTGCTGGACAAGGGCAGAACCCCGTCCACGCTCAAAGTCTATGTGGCGGCTATAACGGCGTTTTCGAGCGCAACGTTAGGTCAGTCAATAGGAAGGAACGATTTAGTTATTCGCTTCCTGAGGGGAGCTAGAAGACTAAATCCCCCCAGACCTCCCTCAGTCCCCGTATGGGACCTTTCTGTGGTACTAGAGGCCATGAAAGGTGGACCATTCGAGCCTCTGCAGACGATTGATTTGAAATACCTGTCTCTTAAGACTGTGTTTCTGCTGGCTCTCGCTTCAGTGAAGCGCATAGGGGATTTGCACGCACTATCTGTGAGCGCGACGTGCATGGAATTTGGACCTAATGACTCTAAAGTCATACTCAAACCCAAGCATGGTTACGTTCCAAAATCACTCAACACACCGTTCAGGGCACAGGTCATTGCGCTGTCAGCCCTACCGGTCAATGATGAGGAAACGGACGCGAACCTCCTATGCCCAGTCAGGGCATTAAGAGCTTACGTGTCTCGCTCGTCTGCTTTTAGACAGACAGATCAGCTTTTTGTTTCATTTTACGGGCGTCCCAAGGGACTGGCCGCGTCGAAACACAGCCTATCCAGATGGATAGTTGATGCTATTGCGTTGGCATATGCTTCCAAGGGCAAGCAGTGCCCGCTAGGTGTCAGAGCACATTCCACGAGGGGCGTGGCCTCGTTGTGGGCTTGGTCGAGTGGGATTGCCTTGCAAGATATTTGTACGGCGGCGGGCTGGGCCTCTCCGTCTACATTTATAAGGTTTTACAACCTGGAGGTTCCCGCCTTACAGGCCAGACTGCTGTCAGTCTAGATATTCAGTGTTGTCTGACCTGATTTATCAGCTCGAAATGCTGCGTCTACTGAGCACAGCTCTAGGGTCGACAGTGAAAGTAATAGCACAATATGTGTCTGGGCAAACTGTGTGAAGACCCTTATTCTTACGTCAGCTCAGGCCGTAACCCGCCCTGTATGTACGTTTACTTAGCGTCTGAGTGACGCTACACTATGTGGAAGAGTGCGGCGTTGCCCCTCCCTCTTCCCCGGACTCCCTGTGAGTTCTATAGGTGATTATGAACTGTATGAACCCCGGGTTTTTGCCCTTGGGTCTTTGGTGTCAGATCTCAGCATGCACGGCGTTTTACACTGGGTCCCCTAGCGTAAGATATTTCTTACGCAGTACGAGAGACCTCTCGTAAGAGAACGTACTCGGTTACTAACGTAACCTCGGTTCTCTCTAGAGAGGGAACGAGTACTGCGTATCTTGCCGTGCATGCGCACGCTCTGGTTGCTTTGATGATGAAAAACCAGATAATAGCTGCCTATGAGCGATCTTTATAGGTCTAGACCACGCCCTTTTAGGCGGGAAGCTACGAAAAGGGCGCGAAGCGACGCAAAGGGCGCGAAATGCCCCCATTGGATCTGGCGTCGCGTCAGGCCTCGCTCTAATAGGCTGCTGCAGTTGCCGCAGAGCAGCCAATAGGCGCGCAAGCTGTTTCGCCTATGTCTGTATGCTGCTGCAACGCGCTTTACATTATTTCAAAATTAAGGATAATTTTTGGCTTCAATATATCGCAGAAAAGGATTTTCGCCTAGCGTAAGATATTTCTTACGCAGTACTCGTTCCCTCTCTAGAGAGAACCGAGGTTACGTCAGTAACCGAGTACGTTTTCCTCTCACGGTATTTTGATGGCACACGTGATCGAAAGGCGGCTGCAGCGCCGATCATAGTCGGACAAATGATCTTACCAGAATGCATTGTTTTGTAAGGCGGCAGCCGATTTCTTGCGGCGCCGCATGAAGTCGAACACACCTAACATGAACAGTCACATGAGTGAAAACAGCTTGATATGACAGCTAAGTTCAGTTTGTATATTGAATCTAATGTTTAATGTTGTTATTTCCCCATAAATGTACATGCCCTGCTGACACTGGGTTCTGATTCAATTTGCTGATCAATATAGATCACTGTAGAAAAATGAGTATAGTCATTAAAGAAGGAACTCTTACCAGTCGAAATATCATTATAAGCACACTCTTTTTTTTTTTTTTTGACATCTGATAAGATTTTTTTTTTTTTTATTATTTATTTTATTTTATTTTATTTTATTGGTGCTGTTATTATTTTTCCATTTCCCGTGAATGTGAACTGGTATTTCAAGTATTTTACATACCTTATTGTATTGTAACTTTAGAATTAAAATGACATAGAGACATATTTTTAAAATGACACATAAAATGATGTATTTTTGCTTCCACTCAACAATAAATATGACCTGAATAAAATGGCTTCATTTTAATATGTTGTATGTACACTCACTGAAAATAATACTTGACAAAGATATTATGCTTTTAATCCATTAAACTAAAATTAAAAAACTCTAAAGTTATGCAATTTAAAACTTTAAAATGTTAACATTTTGCATGTGTGTAGAGCATCACATTACAACTTAAGCATCACATTTGTGTAAATTGTTATTCATCAATTATTACTTATTAATATTCATCACTACTAGTACACAGGTTAGAATATCATCACAATACAATATTGTCCCTTTAAACCAGCCTATTTGTATTATATTCAGAGATCGCTACTGCGCATACAATTATTATATTAATTATTTCCGCGACACAAATATCATTAAAAATATTTTTGGATGACTCGTAACAGCGGGCACCCGCTCATTTTGGATCAACCCGCGCATCACTGATGGCTATAACGTCACTCATTTTTCTACAGTGATCTACATTTGATCAGCAAATTGAAGCGGAACCCAGTGTCAGCAGGGCATGTACATATATGGGGGAAAAAACAACAACATTAAACATTAGATTCAATATACAAACTGATCACAGCTGTCAGATCAAGCTGTTTTCACTCATTTGACTGTTTATATTGAAATATCAGCGAAACAAACCACCGCGCATGCACGTTACAACGTACAGTACGTATTGGACCTGATCCAGCTAAGTCATCGCGCTACAGGCTGCAGCGAGATGTTCCTCGAAATACCACATCAAATGAGACGTGCAAACATGGATGCAGTTATGAAGCTGCTTCAGGGCAGGTTCGGGCGTTGCTAGACCTTTTTTTACTGGGGCACGTGCCCCAGTGAAAATCTGCTGTGCCCCAGCAAAATTTTAAATTTGAGTTATAATTTACTTTGATAATCCCGAAATAAAGACATTAAACTATATGCAACAACTGATTTGACGCTTCTAAAAGCAACGCAGTTTAATGGAAGACTATGCACGCAGAAATCCATGCTCGTGCGCGTCTGTGTATTTAACGGCAACGCGAAGGTCGTGCAGCATTTTGCGCAGAAGTACTTGGTTACACAAGTTTGTATAGTTAATTAGGTTGTAAATGCAATTGTCAAACAGTTTGTGATGCATTTTGGAAACAGGAGATGAGCGCCTGGTCTAATGCGCCACCTGACTTGAGAAACCCGTTCAAGACAAACCAGCCCCTGTGTGTGTAATTCATTTCACACCAAGCTTTGCATTACATTCATCTATTCTAAAAATCATACAATAGAAGCATCTTAAAAATATATACGAAACACTTACCGTCTGTCAGACTGAATGCCAGCGTAAAAGGGATAAGGACTATAAACAAATGCAACGTGGTCATATCAGAATAAAAATAGTAATGTATTTAAAAAAAGAGGCATAATTTGATAATTCTCTGTGGTACGCATTATACTCTAACCATGAGATAGTTTTCACATAAGTTTTTATTACATGAAATAGCTTCAAATATACAAATCAAATCAAAACAAATTAAAAAAAGATTTGTGTGTATGGGTGTGGTGTGGTGTGGTGTGGGGGGTATTTAGGAAAACGTAATGCCCAAAAATGTGTTTTTCTATTAAATTATAATTTTCTTTTCAATTATATGGCAACATTGATATTTTCTCATTTTACAGTAAAACTATGTTATATCATGTAGATAAGTTAGATTGATGTTGAAAAATATGTAATTAATTAAAACACCCTGCCGAATTCTGAATGAATGGTGGTGGCAGGGCTGCTGGGGCATGTGACCTCTCCTGCATGGCGGCTCCAGGTACTCAAACATGTTTTTCATGTGCTGTATCCAAAATCGCCCCCTATACCCTAGGGGCACTATTTGAGGGGACAGACACTTTAAGTGGTGTTCGAAACCATAGTGGATGTTCTCCACACATTCAATCCCACAATGCACCACAAAAACGAGTGTACAACTGATATACACCCAATGGCTAGAAATAACCCATAATGCACTGTGAGAGTCGCGCGCTGATTGAATTGCCGTGTCTCACCAGAAGATGGTGCCCACAGCTGAATCATCCATCCGTTTATTTTACAGCGCGCGTACAACACAGGTAAAAATTAGTTGTAAATTGGTTATTAAATTGTTTAACTAGGGTTTATACATAATTTCCGTCGCTGAGTTCAAGATAAATCCTTTAATCTTACTACTGGAACTGCCCATTTTTAATGATTATTAAACAGCAATTAAGTAAACTATGCAAAAGCGGCAGTCTTTCCGATGCACTTATGCCGCGTTCCAGGCAACCCGTTACCCGTGTTTTTCCAACCTTCTACTCATGAAAGTGCACAGGAAAGGCAGTCAAACCCCACTTCCTACCCATGGACTCGTACTTGATCGATGTACTCCCAGTTCCGAGCTCTGACATAACATAGCCCAGGAAACAATATGTCAGCACCTACGGAGGCGGTGTTAATGAAAGTGGTACACGGTGGAAAAATAGACTTTAGGACAATATAACATTGCAATCAAATTAATAATAATATAAAAATAATAAGTGCGCGCAGCCAGTTTGGCGTGACTTGCCTGGAATGCTTCAAAGTCTGAGCTCCTGGTGGTGGTTTCCCATGCCGCAGCCACTTTAAAGCTTTATTGGCTGGCCAAGAAACAGGCTAAACCGCAGAAAAGTAAACTGGATGAGCACCTCCTCTGGTCTAGGCCACCACCTCCTCGCCAGAGCCTGCCTTTTTTCTCAAAGGTGTGGAGGTCGTGGGCAAGACCATTCTCGGCACATCTCTACAGCCTTACCTCCCTTCATTATGCACATGTGGCGTGGATGTCTGAGCAAGGGGTATGTGGCAGCAGGTCAGGCATGGCGGTGTTGCAGGCATACCAGGCTGACCTGCTGAAAGAGCTGGATGAAGGCAAGGAGGCTAGGCTGATGATATCGCCGGAAAATTTTGGCTTGCATCTTCTCTCTTCATCTTTACAATCTTTAAACCTGTTGTATAATACATCTAACAGCTAACATACACCCATTTCTAATAGATGAAGCCTTGACCTGGAAGACAGGTCGTCAGGTGGTCTCCAACATTCTCTGGGTGTTTCGACCCTTAACCACAACACCCTCCAGTTGGCGGGTCAGCAGTGACTGGCCAGGTCACTGCCCCTCTCCTCCAGGCTTCCAGCTTGTGCCCTCTCTCTTCTGCCAGAGCCAACAGGAGGCTCTCTCTGCTGCTTCTCCCAGCCTACGAACGGCTGCTTTCCTCAAGTGGCCTCTCAGTCCAACCTTTGTTGATTGAGCAGATTGAGCTGGGAATCCTCGACAACCGACTACCACCATCGTCAGCCATGTTGTCCACCCCTTGTCCCGCAGTCTTGGACAAGTTTCTGGTATTTGCCATTTTTTCTCTCTGCAGCTTCCTCACAGCCCTCCTCCAACGGTACCGTCAGCTCCACTAGGATGATCTTCTTTCCCTCTGAAGACCACATAATGATATCTGGCCTTAGAGTTGTGGACAGTACCGCCTCGGGGAAGTGGAGTCTCCTCCCGAGAACAACTTCCGTTTCCCATCCCTGGGCTGACTGCAGGAGATTCTGCCTGGCTTGGCTGTGGACGACAGGTCTTTGGCCCTCTTTCACAAAGGCGATGGTAGTCAGCAGTGGTCTTGCTTTGGCTGGTTGTCTGTTCCCCCTTTCTTTCTCTAGGATGTCTGTGACCAATACCTTGTCATGGTGCCACCTGTACCTCCCCTGTGTCAATGCGATCTTACACCCGGACAGAATGTGCGCCATTGTTCCTTTCCCGCCACATAACCTGCACATTGGGTCCTCCCTCAAATCACAGCGCTTAAGAGACATTAATTCACTTATTAATCTACAGGCGAAGCCCTGAAGCTTTAGAGAATATATGGATAATATTAATAGCTTTGGGTATTTCCCCTGCATCTTTTTTTCTTTTCACCCTTTTGAAGGGTGGTATCATCTGCTTATTGGCTTATGATGTTATCTGCAACTGTTATTTCTTTTAAAGTGCTCTGTTTTATAAAATCAGCAAGTAGTTGAACACAGTAAGAACAGGTAGGGAGGAATACAATCTGATACCATGATTATAAGATATTAGTGAAATATTTACCGAAACCAATTTTTTTTAAGGGTTGAAAAAACTCAAATCAGTTCAACAGTATCAAATGCCTTAAGGAAGTCTAAAAAAAGAATGAAGCTTTTATCTGAATATAAGTGAGGATAATCAGTGAGATCTAAAATTAAACAAATATTATTTGAAAGATGTCTGTTCCTCATGAAACCAGATGGTGTATCATCAATAATTAGAGGCTAAAATTTTATAATCAATATTAGGCAAGTAAATTGGTCAGCAAGTAAATTGGTCAACAATTGTCTAAAAATGATGTGTCTTTTTTAGACTTGGGTTTTAAGGTAATTAAGCCTTGTGTGAGGATGGGTGCAAGCTTTTCAAGTTCTATACTCAAGAGAAAGTGAAGACTGACAGTACCAACTGAATCCTTCAGAATAAAATACAAGCTTGCAGCTCCATCTAGTGGACAGAATGATTGAATCACTGTCTATAAAGAAATGACGTGTTTGCCATCATCAGAATTGACTGGTTTTAGTTTAAAAGTAAGGTATAATAATAATAATGTTACATCACATTATTTCAAAGAAACATGAAAGGGAATGTGAACCTTTTTGGTAGGACTGGGTACACAGGACAAAAAAAATGAAAGAAACATGAAGATGAAATGTGAAGATAGACTCCAATCATTGGTGATTTTGCTCTACAGTTTATTGATACTTTTCATGAATTAACACTTATATGTTTGACACCTTTTTGGAAAATTAAGTACAGTCAGTGGCAAGAATTTTCAAATATGTAATAACAAATGTAAAATGATACCAAAATATAACTGTGCATAATACAGGGCATCAAGTACCATGATGAAGTCAGATTTAAAGAAGAGAGACTGAAAGACAACAGTTACCAACACAAGGCCTGAAACTAATGGGGTAACAATATGTGTGTAACTCAAAACACTCGATTAAATAACAACCATTCATCATTAACAGCAGCTTCATACAAGGTTTTCACTCTGAACTCTCTCACAAAAACATGTTTTTTTCATTAAAGCAAAAAAATAAAATTAAATTAAAATTAAATTTGCTTTCATATAATGTGAAATAAAAATAAAAGACATTAAAGACATTTTTCTTGCTCTCAACAAAACAAAACACAAAAGTTTTTAAATTTCAGGACGTAAAGTGCAATAAATACAGAGACAGAATTCATACCTGACAGTCAGACACTGCCACACAACAGACAAATGACACAACAGACTTACTCAACTCAATAATTTACAAGCAACAGAAAACTACAAAAACAGAAAATAAAACATTTGAGAATTTACAGTATGTTTGCTACAGGAACACAAGCACAGGCACAGCTCCAAATGTGCAGCCATAGAGGATGCGCAAAATGTGTAATAACTGAAGAAAGTTGTCCAGGATGGTGACTGAACCTGTCACATTCTTGGAGTTTAAGGTCCTGGTGTTTTCTAAACCAGAGTAAATATTCATATACAATATAATACATATAAAATAAATATCATTATCTTTCAGTGTATTAAAACTGTCAGTGACGTAAACTCACCTCATCCTGGACCTCCTCTGATTCTACATCTTGATTACGAGAGACTGAGATATCAATAAGAAAAAAAATCATCAGTATATGTGGATGTCCTGTAGCAGGTTTAAATCAGCTTCATAATTGAAAAGGTTGGTTGTATGATAAAGGAAGAAATAGATTTCTGTAATCTCTCATCAGTGAGAGAGAATTAACACAATACTCACAGTTTGGTTTCAGATGCTCCATGCTGCCCCATCTAACAGCTTCCACTGTGTTTGTATCTCTTGACCCTTTGGATTTAGTCTCCTTCTGTTTTTTCTTCATTTTCTTGTTCTCGTTTTTCTGATGATCAAACTGCTGTTTGTTGGGCATAATTTTCCTCCCAACCTGCTGTCTCACAATTTCCTCCTCAAACGTTCCTGTCTGTTTTAAACAAACATTACATGAAAATTACCATTTAGACAACTATCCTTTCTGTTTGTTGTGTTTAATCTCAAGTAATATTTGTCAAATGTCATTAGTGTTAACTAGGGCTGCACAATTAATCGAATTTCTAATCGCGATCACGATTACGGATGCCACAAATACGCAACCGTTCAAAACCGCGATTACAAAACAACGTTCATTATTCTGCGTAACTTTACTTAAGTGGTATAAAGAACTGAAAACAAAAGCTGAATTGAAAAAATTAATGCCAATATGTGTCCAAACAGCAGCGATTCCATCAGAGCATTTGTTGTTATATCTTGCATCAGTTAGTCATTTAATGTTAATTTGATATGAATTTTTGCTTTTAAACATTTATTGCAAAGAAAATTCAGTTGAAGTATCTGATTTAATGACACAACACTGACCTTTTATATTGTAATGATTATAATCTGATGGATGGTGCGTGACGTCACTGCTATAGATAAACACGGAATATCGCAGGCCGTTTTAGCATTTAAACCTTTATTCAGACTATCCATAAATACATTTAAAGATAGGAACAATTGTATTTTGACGAGTGATAATTACAATTTGACTAGTCAGAATGACAATTAGATATATCTGTATGGCAAGCCGTTTTAGCATTAAATACACTTTTCCTTACTAGTCATAATTCTGTTTTGACTAGTCATAATTCCAATTCCAGATATCTATCCTGCAATTTTGACTCGTCATAATTGCAATCAAGATATCTACAATGTTATTGTGACTAGTCATAATATGTATTGAAGATATCTACAATGTTAATTTGACTAGTCGTAATATCCATTAGAGATATCTATAATGCTTTTATGACTAGTCATATTGTTCCATTAACTTCCATTGGAAAATATTTTCAGATATCTACAAATGAGTTTTGACTAGTAGAAATTGTAATTAAAGATAACTATAAATGAATTTTCACTAGGCAGAACTGTAATTAGAGATATCTCTAATTACATTTTGACTACTGACAATGAAATTAGAGATATCTCTTATTGAGTTGCCACTAGTACAAATTGTAATTCAAGATATCTCTAACTGTTTTTTTACTAGTCGTAATCCAATTGGAGATATCTTTAATTCGTCATTTTTAAAGATATCCACAAATACATTTGTAGATATCTGTAAATAATTTACTACTAGTCGAATTACAGTTGCAGAGATATCTTGAATTGGAATTCTTCCTAGTCAAAACTTATTTAAAGATATCTGCAATTTAATTCTGGATATCTCAATCAGATTTTCGACTAGGAGGATCTTTCTTTGGAGATATCCGCATTCAGCTTTGTGACTAGGAAGAATTTGAATGTAGATATCTAGAATTAACATTCTGACTAGTCAAAATTATTTTATAGATATCTTAATTGTTTACTCAAACCACCCCTTTGCTAAGCCCCGCCTTAATCTTTAAGCAGTGTTGCCAGATCGGGTTGACCATTTCCAGCCCAAAAGCTCACCAAAATGATGTGATAGAATTGTATTGCCATGTCAAGGTTGATAAGGACCATTTTTATCTCTTTAAAAAAAGAATAATGACAAAATAAAATAAAGATAAATCAATTTCACAGGAGTATGGATCAAAACAGTAAATTAGGTGTACACTCGTGAGACTCATCTACTGCCTCGTTCTTATCAGAAACTGAGAAAAAATTTAATTGCAACATTATAAATAGGGATGGGTATCGTTAAGGTTTTAACGGTATTACTACTACTATCGATACCACTTATCGATTCGGTACTTTAACGGTACTCTTATCGGTACTTTTTGTTGTGTTTTTAATTAAAAAACCGAAAAACAAATTGAGAACAGAAATAACACTTTATTTTTTAAATGTAAAATAAATATCTATAGCTTAGCAAACACCAATGTTTAAGAAAATATCTGTTACACAAACGAAACCAATGATTGTAAAACAAATAAATAAAAATTTCTTGTAAATGAATATATAATGATTTAACTACAAATTAATTTTTAGGTAAGCTCTGCTTTATAATTGTAAAAGCAGTACTATAAAGGCATTTTAATGTTTAATATTTAGGCTACTGCATAAAAAAATATTCTAAATATTTAGCCTATATGTAGTGTAAAGGTCTGGGTGTCTGTCCCTTTAAGGCTCGGGTTTCAGGGAATTTCCCTTGCACTGCACTCAAATGTATATATGCGGAGGAATCGTCCTCCTAATCGCTTTTGTTGTTTCTTCCTTTTAATAATAACCCCTTTTGTTAATGGTGACTGGCTAAATGTGTTTATTAAATTATTAACATTATAATACTGCTTTAGAGAGACCTTATGTGATGTTTATGTCGTTATTTTAACAGCATGCATATCTGAGGAGGCGGATGATGAAGTAGAAGCTAGGCAGTCGAAAACTTTGCATTTCTCTATCTGCACACAATGCACTTTGGCTAGATGTTTGGATAAATTGCTTGTGTTTCCGCCTTTACAAGCAAAAATCCTGTTGCACTTGTTGCAACGAGCATGGTCCGTGTTCACACGGATGAAGTGTAACCATACTTTGGATCGTTTGACTCTCTCCGCCATCGTCGCTCTATAAGCGCGAGCTCTCTCGTGTTGTGCGCGCGCGAGCTCTGTGTATTGCGGAACAGACTACATTTCGTGCGTGAGATTGCAAATAACGGCAGTACAAGCGAATAACGAATATTATCGCAAATTACAAAATGCTGCTCAGGTAAAAGATGCTAGGTAATGTTTATTTAGTAATAATAAATACGACATTTATTTTTTTTAATTTCTCCAGTACCGACAGCAGAACCGTTAACGTCAGAGCTTATCGATACTTCGGTCTTTTATAATTTGGCACCGGGACCGATTAAGTACCGGGTTTCGGTACCCATCCCTAATTATAAACAATGTAAGCGGCATGAACATTCAGTTTCATTTTATTTAACAACATAATTTAAATAGCTAAATAATTTAAATGCGGAGCCTGGCAATCCCGTCCTCTCCCTATCTGCATAGTTGTACATTTAAATGCTGACAGCTAAACACCATCATAATGTGTTTATGCTAACGTTAGCTAGCTAGCGATATTTCTCTTCAAGGACATCTTAACCTCTTAAACTCTGCTCATTTACATGACCTTCCTCATATAGTATCAGCCCATATGTGGTCTCATTTGAAAGCTTAGAGTCTCCTCTTTACGAGGAATACCATAACTTTTAGTTTTATGATTCATAAAGTAGTAAAATTATGCTTAGAATTTATGTTGTTCCACACACAAATTTCCGCCTAACGATTGTGAAGAATTATTACAAAGAATGTGTTTTTCTTATATTTTTCACAAAACAGACAAATCATATATCACAAGAAAGTGCTCATTCTCAAGAATCTGACCATATAAATCATTTTATTGTGTGACAAACACAGATCGAATAATCTTCAATTGAATCGCGATGTCAGAATATAATAAAAAGTGTTTCAAAATTGTTTCAAAATGTTGCTGCTTCATTTACATGACCTTCCTCATATAGTATCAGCCCATAATTGATCTCATTTGAAAGCTTAGAGTCTCCTCTTTACTACGAATACCATAACTTTTAGTTTTATGATACATAAAGTAGTAAAATTATGCTTAGAATTTATGTTGTTCCACACACAAATTTCCGCCTAACGATTGTGAAGAATTATTACAAAGAATGTGTATTTCTTATATTTTTCACAAAACAGACAAATCATATATCACAAGAAAGTGCTCATTCTCAAGAATCTGACCATATAAATCATTTTATTGTGTGACAAACACAGATCAAATTATCTTCAATTGAATCGCGATGTCAGAATATACTTGAAGAATATGATAATAAATTCTATTACTTTCCTCCACATACTACTGCTTCAGTTAGCCGCAAATAGCCATAAACTCCATTTTATCTTTTAGATTAGGATCTCTTCTTTCAAACAAGACCATTTTCACGTTTCTGCGTTGTTCCATTGCTGAGAAATCCGTTATTTTGCCAGATGCGCCCAAGGAAGAACGGCCGCGGCTTTCCAAACGCGCTCTGAGCCGCTCAAACAGGTGTGTGTGTGTCTGCGGCTGCATTCAGAGCGTGTCAGTAGATCAGATTACACTCTCCGGCCGCCTGTAGTGCTGAACAGAGGTGTGAACGATGACACATCTCCTCTCCAGACGCGAAGAAGAAGACGACGCATGGAGAGGTTCCGGGTCACAAAAGATGCTTCGACGGTGGAGAGGATTGTGGGATATGTAGTTTTTGGACTCTTAAACCGGAGATATGCGTCTCAGAGGAATATAGCGGTCTCCATTATCAAAAATAGACGCTAAATGAATAAATAACGGGCCGTTTCCATGGAGAGCAGAGGATCCGCGGCTCATAAGCGCGTCTATAAGTATAACAGTGCTTCTATTCAGGTTTGTTTTATTCCTATAATTACTTTGAAACGTAAAGGATACCAAAACAATCTGCTAAGCTATGTATTGAGTGTATATTGAATATTGGCAGTAAAGTACAGTAGAAGTTTCAGTAAATACACAGGCAAACATAAAAATGAAACATAATTCAGTCAATTATCATGAAAAGTGCTATGGTATATAGTAAAATAGTATTCTAAGGGGTAATGTGCTTTATAAAACCTGTTTTTGCAAAGAAACAGAAGGACACTTTTAGGGGGAAAAAAGGGGGAAAAAAGGGGAAAAGGGGCAATGCGACTCCCTTCGGTTATAATTCAATAACTTTCAATTAGAAACTGTTATATGAAAAAATCTTTTTTCTGGTATATCCTGAGACCTAGTGGAATCAAACAAAACAATTTGCAAAGAACTGAGACACCTAAATCCTGAGTTACAGACTTTCAAAAAAAACTTTTGAAAAAAAAAATCAAAAAGCGCCTATGTTTTTTTTGTTTTTATTGTAATATTTGAAACCTATATAATGTTATTTATAAAGAATTACACTGATATTATGTAGTTTAAAAGGTTTTCTATACAATGAAACCATTTTTTTCAATTTCCTCCATTGTATGTGTATAGGGGAACCATTTGAATTTAGGTAGGCCAAATGCAGGCGGAAATCCCCCAAATAGCCGCAGAGTGTAAGGGGTTAACCATATTTTTGATAATCACTAACTTGCCTTCATAGTCATGAACACATTTTTTAAATCTTTTATTATTTTCTAACTCTACAGCTGTGAAATAAAATGTACTTCAAGGACTCACTTTTCATTCATAAAAACCACATCGGAAAAAAAATACTTTTCACAGAAAACGTCTTTTTTTGGCTAAAATAATATGGAATTACCGCATATAACCAATAGATGGCAGCAGAGGATTATTTATTATGCAGCTGCCTTTCAAACTCCCTCTATTTTCAAGACGTCTTGCTTTTCGATTTATTATAAAATTACTAGTATAATAAATTGTAATGCTTTTACTGCCCTTAAGTAGGCCTATATATTATAGCAAGTGCAGAAAGTCATTAAGCTCACACACAAACAGCCTATAAGGGTGAATTATTTAAATACCAATATAGTTCACTACAAATATGTTAAATATTTATGGGATAATAATTAAATAATGCACTCAATAAGAATCGATAGGAATTTGAAATACTTTATAAAATTGAATCTTTTAAAAATGGAATCTTTTTAGTAGTTTTTTTTATCTTTTAAGTTTTATTTTGAACTGTAAATCTAATAAATAGCCTACATTTAACCAACACTGCTGTTACTGCTGTAGTTTTGTTGCTCTGTATTTAATCTGAATCATTTAAGCTCTTTTTTTTGACATCAGCTTGTCAGATGTTTGTCCGGTTATTACTGTCAATCATTAGTAATGACTCGCGCATATTTAGCCGATTTACTCGCAAATTTTTTTAAACTGGCATTACGCCTGTTTCACACATACTCCGTATGCAGTGCGTATGCGTTGCGTATTTTTTTCCGCACCCATGTTAACGGATCAGAGCGTTCACACTGCACGCGGTTGCTGTCCGTCAGTGCGTTCCAGATGCGGTGCGTTTGCAGCAGTGAAGCGATCGTTTAGGCACAGAGTCTATTTTTGCTGTGCTGCATTGCGTTGCATGCGCTGAATTAAAGTGACAGCGCATTGTTCGATGTAAAAATGAACATGAATTGACACAAATGCATATAATTGCAGTCTTCTGTGTTTCACAGTCAACACGTGGCTTTTTGGCTAGGTTTAGAATAGTGCAGTTTTAAATAAACAAGGCAACATAATACATGCACTTGTCCAGGTAGAAAAGTTCTTTAAAATATGGTTTTTAATAAAGATTTAATGTAAAAGAAAGGCACAGAGAGCCGACTGTTTCTGTCTGTGGTAAGTTTTAATTTAAAATATTTGTGATAGCCCAATTTCAATATGAAAAGGAAGCTATAGCCTACCTATGCTGTGTTTAAATGTGTTACAACTTGCTTGAGCAATTTAATATACAAATCTAGAAGTCAAGTGCATTAAATAATAGCCTACGTCGTTTATAATACGTTGAGTTTAAACGTGAATATGTCTAGTATTATTGTATTAATGTACTGTGATAAAAGAGTGTCCCAATGCTGAAAAAGCACGTTTGGATTTGAAATTAAAATAACGGATAAATGGTGTGTTTGTGGTAAACACCCGCGGATCAGGAACGGACTGCAAGCGCGTCCTGTGTGAAAGCAAAACGAGTCCGTGCTGCCTCTGCACAGCATACGCAACGCACACGGACTGCATACGCACTGCATACGGAGTATGTGTGAAACAGGCGTTAGTCATTCTTGAAACGGTATACATGGACGTTTAGTCCTCTTAGATAAACAACACTTTTCTTCGATTGTGAATGTATTATGTAGAGAAAACGACCAAAGTATGCTCATATTACGGTACAGTACAGTTGACCGGAAATGACTTAGCTGGCTTGACTAAACAAGGAAGTATTCCGTGCATAATGTCAATTAACCGATGACTTTAACCCTTGGAAAAACACATGCATCATTTTCAATGACCACAGTAAAAATATGCCAATTTCTGTGCAAAAAGTGCACAATAAAGTGATGAGAAACAAATGTAATGTAGCTGGCATTTACGTTCATGCACACACCCACGACAGCCAAAAATGCGTTATTAATTGATGTATCCTGTATGATAATCGAACAGCAAAAATAAAATAATAAGAACAATTACCAACAATAATGTGCTAAACCTTGTCTTGTGCGTTATCTTCAGACAGAGCATGTATTTCATGAAGTACACATTTCAGAACATAATGCAACATATGCAGAACATAAACTGTTGTTTAGTCCAGCAGCCAATGCCAAGTTTACCAGAGTAGTCTGGACGGTGTAAAAGATGTTCTGACTCATCATTCTCATATTCAGTTTTGTTTTTTATTAACTGTTCATTACATTGTTTTCTTATTTCAGTTACAATTATATTTATAAGTCTTCTATTCATCTCTCACCACGTATAATCCACGATGTGATATTTGAGATTTCACTTACACTTTTTATCGTGTAACTTATATTTAGGCCACTTTGCCATCGCAATTACTTAAAATGAATAAATGAGCTGCATATTCAAAATCTTGCCCGTTATAGCGGACAAACCCCGTTACTCACAAGTCATCACATCTCACTAACGTAAAATACGTAAATTGATTGACAGGTCTCTGTTAAATTAAACCAGTTAGGGTTGCGTTAAGCAAAAATGAGTTGATGACTGCACTACACATTATATTACTGTGATACTTTGAGCTCGAACATATTAAAAATAACATGACTAATGATAAAAGCAAAGTAAAAAGCAGCTGATTGGGCTTTTAATTTTTTTTAAAGCAGCCCAAATTTTCCACTCCCCGAGACGACTCGTTCTTCTCAAGTCACAAAGATTCGTTCAAAATGAATGAATCGTTCAAGAACGACCCATCACTAGAATACATTGAGTTAGAGGGACAGAACATCGTTTTCCACATGTGGGAAACGTAGTATAGCCTATATATATATATATATATATACTACGGTGGCCGAGAGAGGCCAACGCACTGAAACAAGAAAACACATGCAAACAGAAAAAAACGACAACAAATTAAGAAAACATCTTCATCAGTTTGACAACACAGGCGCTGCAAATCCTCGCAACGCAAACACAAATACGGAAACGCGCTGCAAATTCTCACAACACAACCAAACTCAGAAACGCGCTGCGAACACACGAGGGCGCTGCAAACTAACAAACGCGCTGCATATAGTACGGTCCACAACGGAAAGGTTTCAGGGGGACCTCAAAAAGTTACGAACCCCTCTGGGACCTGATGCCCCCACCCCCACATGCCTTCTCATTGGTTGTAGGTAAATTAATGACATCGGCACAACATCCCTCCCACAACTCATCTCATTGGTTAGTGATATGGATTGACGTCGCTGCCACGATCAACAGGAAATGCAGTTGGAAACTATGCTTATGGATACGTTTTATATAAATGCTGAATCCTTTGCTTATTTATTCAGCTTTTAGATGTGTACAAATCTCAATTAAGTTTTTTTTTTTAAACGTACGCTTATGACTGGTTTGTGGTCCAAGGTTACATAGGCCTACATTTACAAGCAAGACATCTTTCCGCTGTTTAGTTATCCCATTTCTGCCAATCCGTGACTATAAATCAAAATGTTTACCAGTGGTGTTTATTAAAGCTCTTTTGATTATTGTCTTAACTGTTAATAAGATACAAAAAAATTATAATACTAATAATGCAGTAATTTCGAAATATTTTCTAATCTTTGAAATACATAAATTTCTCTAAGAAATTGAAATAACACCCTATAACAATATGTTGACCCTTCCCGAAGTATATCTATACTAAATTGAAACATATTTTAATTTCTTCTAATTTCGCTATTGATTGTCTTCTTTCAGTTTCATATTTCCTGCACTCTAATATGACGTGTTCCACTGTTTCTTCATGCCCGCAATATTCACATTTCCCAGTGCCTATTTTTCAGTAATGTTCCATTTAATCCCGTGTGTCCAAACCGAAGCCTTGATATTATTGTCTCTTCTCGCCTATTCATCCCTGTACACCTTATTTCTCCCACTCTTCTTTGAATCTTATGAAACCATCGTCCTTTCCTATTGTCTTCCCATTGTTGTTGCCATTGTTTCTTTAATTTATTTTAATTTTACTCCTAATTTCTGTTTTACTAATACAAACTGTAAAATCAGTTTGATTATTTTAGTAACTTCCTTTGCTTCCTTTGACATTCAATTCACGATGCATTACAATCATAAACAATTATGATAAAATACATAAATTTGAAAAAAAAATTTACAAACTAATTTCAAAATAATTTCTTAAGTCAATTTTTGAAATATAAAATGCTTGGCTTAATTTCAGACCCTTTACATTTTTGTATGTAATAATTGCCTAATAATATAAGAATATTTAGCATAACATTGTGACTGTTATCCATGTCTTTTTTTATCACAAAAGAAAATAACATCTCTTTTACTTATATTAATTTTAGAACCACTCAACATTACAAATAAACATTCAATGTCAATCCAGAAGTATTTCACATATATACATTCAAAAAAAGGTGCAAAATAGATTTGGCATTCATTCCACAAAAAAAAAAAAAAAATCATCTAAATTATTTTAGTATCTCTTGAGAAACAGGTTAGTTGGATAAATCATGTGTATAATTTTAAAGTACGTTTCATTGACTTTGTTGGTGACGGAAAATTGGTTATTATAGGTCCACATCAATTTCCAATTGATATTCTCAAAATGGTTATTTCAAAAGAACTTACATCGAAATGTTGCAGGGCAACGAATCAAATATCTAAAAAGAGTATTATTGAATTTTTTATTTTTATCATTTATATTAATACCATTTAGTAAAATCCTTTTTTTAAAGTTGATGGCTTGGATTCATTACTTACGACCTTGTAAAAGTCTCACAAATCCCGCTGGTATTGCATCAATTACAATACTATATTCACAAGGAGGAATTTGAATACCAAATTTCTTTTAATATTCACTATATGTAAGAAGATATCCTTCATTATTAATCAGCTGTGAAACCAACATAATACCATTTTCAATCCAATTATTAAAAAAATAGTTTTGTTCTTATATTCAACATATTTATTATTCCATATTATCTGTCTATGGGGAGAAAAATTTTGTTTGTAAATGAGATTTTATCTGCCATTTCATTTCCCTTAACTCCATAATGTTTTCAACGTCATTACTTTGCCTCCAATGAGATGAGTTATGGGAGTTACGTCATCTCGACATTATTTATTTACCTACAACCAATGAGAAGGCACGTGGGCGGGGCGACATGTGCAGCCCCGCCCCAGATTCAGCCCCGCCTCTATCTGCAGGCTGCAGACAGGTGCTTCTCGTCGGGGGAGGAGTAAAAAGGCGGCCGTCAGGTCGGACCTGGGTCGGACACTTATAGAGGATGAAACTGTATTAAACACTCAAAAAAGGAATAAAGAAAAAGAAGAAATTAAACTACATAAGATAAATAAAATAAATAATTTATTCTATACAATCGTTTTGCTTTTTTGTTGATCATATCAAGTGTGTGAGTTACTTTACTGTAATGCAATATGACGTTTATTATTTGTATCTTGGTTTTGTAGTTAGCTATAGGACATTATTCAAATATAAGCAGTTTATTGAGTGTAGTGAAGCCTTTCACAGCATCCATTAAAAAAAACGGCCTCTGGTTGACCAGTTTTTTTTTTTTTTTTTTCAAACCTTAACTTTTATACAATAAGAATGTATATTTACCATATCGCCTAATCTTCATTTTCATCGTTAATGTTTTGTTTGAATATCAGATATTCGATATAAAGATTGATTCCATTCAGGAACTTTTTTAGTATTTTTAACTTGAAGACAATTCTTGGTGAGTCACAAATCCTCCTGTTGTTTTCAGATTTTTATATTTTATAATTAGGACATCACATTTACCTTAATAGTATTTTGTCAGATGCAATAGTCGTACGACACAAATCACAAACAAAATGCATAAAGCTTTTTTATTTTGGTCTAATCAAATTTTCATCAAATTAACTTTTAAAACAACATATGGACAATTTTTATACTTGACCTATGTAAATATTAACAGCAGATGTAGTGATTTATACTGTAGAACTGTGTGTAAATCCTGAGTTGAGGGGTCCTGAGCTGCAGAAGGCAACCACTTAGAGTGTACTGTATGAGATGTTTAAGCTGGGAGGTATAAATATATCCACACTGTAAATTGTATTGTATTTGATTAATTAATCGCTGTGATGTACTTTAGTGTGTGTGTGTGTGTGTGTGTGTGTGTGTGTGTGTGTGTGTGTGTGTGTGTGTGTGTGTGTGTGTGTGTGTGTGTGTGTGTGTGTGTGATTTGCATTGTGTCCTAAAGGACACAGTATAAATAAATGAAAAAAAAAATAATTAAAAACTTTACTGGCTCATAATTTTTTATTAGAGCATTTGAAAAAGGAATGACTGCCGAAAGGTATTTGCACCGTACTGAATAAATTATTTTGTGTGCTTGAATGTACCCTGTACTTGGTCCCTGAATGTAACATGTGGCCCCTTAATGGCCCCTGTTACACAAAAATCCTAGAACCGCCACTGCTGCGTGTTTTTTTATACAGTCTATGGTTTTTTCTTTAAAAAAATCAATGTAAAAAAAAAAATGTAATCAATCTTTATATCGAATATCTGATATTCAAACAAAACAATAATGTTGAAAATGAAGATTAGGCGATATGGTAAATATATATTCTTATTGTATAAGAGTTAAAGTTTGGAAAAAAACTGGTCAACCAGAGGCCGTTTTTTAAATGGATGTTGTGAGAGGCTTCACTACACTGAATAAACTGCTTATATTTGAAAAATTTCCTATAGCTAACTACAAAACCAAGATGCAAATAATGTTTTAAAGACATGTTTTAAAGAAAAAACGACCATTGGACAAACTAGATATTGTGGTATCGAAATGCTTGCATAGAGAAGACATTAATGCTGTGCTGTTGTTGTCTGTGTTACTACTATGAATGGTTTTAGTTTAAATAACATTCTCATTGTATAATGGATAGACTCGTATTTATTCTTATTACTATTAAATACAATTACCCAATATAGTTTGTGCCTTACAAATGCAAATTTGATTCAATAAAGTGACTCATGTGATGTGTGACCATCTGTAGAAATCTGTAGATACAGTAGAGTCACAGAATCTGACAGGTCAAATTCATAGCTACTGAAATATGTGACTCTTCTTTATTTCATAATAACTGTTAATAATAAGCTGTGACTTACACAAATTTTATGCTAGTGTATTATCACTGATACACAATAGAGTAAAATCAGTAGCATGCATTTAACCCTCCCACATGATTCATCCTCTTAATTCTTTTAGACTCTTTTCTTAGTTCTAACAATTGTACATAGTTCATCAAGATTACATTTATATATCATTAAAATATTTGCTTTGTTTTGGAGTGTGCATTTATTATAATATATATATTATAAAGACATTCAAACTTTAACTTTTTTTTAACAATTCTTGTGAAATTAATATGAAATCTCTTCTAGAAATACTCTTAGTAAGCGTCCTGAATCTCAGTAAAATATAATTGTGATGATTACAAATTCTTAGTGATATTGTTCATACTACAACAGACCTTCAAATAAAAACTATAAATAATGTTGGTTTATTTATTTATTTATTTGGATCCCCATTAGCCACTACCTAGGTAGTCTTCCTGGGGTCCATCAAACACAAAACAAAACTAGATAAAAAGTTTGTTAGCAAACTTTAAGTTGGCTTGAGAAAGCCTAGCCAGTAAGTTTTAAGTAGTTTTAAAAGCTTTTAGTTTAAAGAAAGTTTAAAGGTTTTCAGTTTGAAATAGTTTTAGTTTGAATGATAAAGTTTGAAGATAGATAGGCTAGATAGATATAAATAGTTTGAAAATAGATAGATTTATAGATATAAATAGTTAGAAGATATAAATAGTTTGTATGTGAATAGATAGATAGATAGATAGATAGATAGATAGATAGATAGATAGATAGATAGATAGATATAAGACATTCAGACTATTTTTTATCTATCTTTCTATCTTTCTTTTTCTAACTTATCTATTTTTCTTTCTAACTAATCCTTTCTTTCAAACCTTTTTTTCTTTCTAACTAATCTATCTTTATTTCTTTCTATCTAAAGTTAATTTTGAACTAATCTGTCTATCTATCTATCTATCTATCTATCTTTCTTTCTAATCCTTTTTCTTTCAACCTTTTTATTTCTAACTAATCTTTTTTCTTTCTTTCTAACTAATCTTTTTGTTTCTAATCTTTCTTTCTAACTAATCTGTTTCTTTCTTACTAAACTTTCTTTCCTTCTTTCTTTTTCTAATTAAACTGTTTCTTTTTCCTAATTCTTTCTAATTTATTTCTAACTAAACTTTCTATCCATCCATCCATCTGTCTGTCTGTCTTTCTAATATTAACACCAATAACAAAAAACTTTTCTAAATCTAATTGCTAAGGTGTTGCTATGCGGTTGCTAAGGTACCCAGGGTGGCTGCAAAGGTGTTGCTCTGCGGTTGCTAAGGTACCGGGGTGGTTGCTAAGTTTTTGCTATGCGGTTGCTAGGGTACCCGGGTGGTTGCTATGGTGTTGCTATGCGGTTGCTAAGGTACCCGGGGTGGTTGCAAAGGTGTTGTTAAAGTACCCATGGTGGTTGTTAAGGTGTTGCTATGTGGTTGCTAGTGTACCCGGGGTAGTTGCTAGGGTGTTGCTATGCGGTTCCTAGGGTACCCAGGGTGGTTACTAGCATGTTTCTAGCATGTTGCTAGCATAATTAGCTAGTTACTAGCATGATTTTAACATGACTAGCAAGTCGCTAGCATGATTTTAGCATTACTACCAAGGCGCTAACATGATTTTAGCATTACTAGCAAGTTGCTAACATGATTTTAGCAAGACTAGCAAGTCGCTAGCATGATTGTAGTATGACTAGCAAGTCGCTAGCATGATTTTAGCACGACTAGCAAGTCGCTAGCATGATTTTAGTACGACTAGCAAGTCGCTAACATGATTTCAGCATTATTTTAGCACGACTAGCAAGTCGCTAGCATGATTTTAGCACGACTAGCAAGTCGCTACCATGACTTTAACACGACTAACAAGTCGCTAGTATGATTTTAACACAACTAGCAAGTCGCTAGCATGATTTTAGCACTATTTTAGCACAACTAGCAAGTCGCTAGCATTATTTTAGTACGACTAGCAAGTCGCTAGCATGATTTTAGCACGACTAGCAAGTCGCTAGCATGATTTTAGCATTATTTTAGCCTGACTAGCAAGTCGCTAACATTATTTTAGCATGACTAGCAAAGTCGCTAGCATGATTCTAGCATGACTAGCAAGTCGCTAGCATGATTGTAGTATGACTAGCAAGTCGCTAGCATGATTTTAGCACGACTAGCAAGTCGCTAGCATGATTTAAGTATTATTTAAGCATGACTTGCAAGTCGCTAGCATGATTTTTAGCATGACTAGCAAGTCGCTAGCATTATTTTAGCACGAATAGCAAGTCGCTAGCATGATTCTAGCATGACTAGCAAGTCGCTAGCATGATTGTAGTATGACTAGCAAGTCGCTAGCATGATTTTAGCACGAATAGCAAGTCGCTAGCATGATTTTAGCACGACTAGCAAGTCGCTAGCATGATTTAAGTATTATTTAAGCATGACTTGCAAGTCGCTAGCATGATTTTTAACATGACTAGCAAGTCGCTAGCATTATTTTAGCACGAATAGCAAGTCGCTAGCATGATTTTAACATTATTTTAGCCTGACTAGCAAGTCGTTAGCATTATTTTAACATGACTAGCAAGTCGCTAGCATGATTCTAACATGACTAGCAAGTTGCTAGCATGATTTTAACATGACTAGCAAGTCGCTAGCATGATTTTAACATTACTAGCAAGTCGCTAGCATGATTTTAGCATGACTAGCAAGTCGCTAGCATGATTTTAGCACGACTAGCATGATTTTAGCACGACTAGCAAGTCGCTAGCATGATTTTAGCATTATTTTAGCATGACTAGCAAGTCGCTAGCATGATTCTAGCATGAGTACCAAGTCGCTAGCATGATTTTAGCACGACTAGCAAGTCGCTAGCATGATTTTAGCACGACTAGCAAGTCGCTAGCATGATTTTAACACGACTAGCAAGTCGCTAGCATGATTTTAACATTATTTTAACATGACTAGCAAGTCGCTAGCATGATTCTAACAGTGTTGGGCAGTAGCGTCGCTACAAGTAGTGACGCTACTAGCTTAACTACATTTCTCAGTAGCGTGGTGGTAGCGTCGCTGTTTTCTGAATCAAATAGCTTTTCAGTAGCTAAGCTATTATTTTGATCAAGTAACGCGGTAGCGTCAACAAAAGCTACAAGCTATATATTGTTCTATACTTTAAGCTCAAATCGGAAATATAACTGCTACGGATCACTGATCCTGGGTCAGTAAGCGACGCCACCGCCACTAAACCTCGTGATGCCATTGGCTCATTAAACTGTCAGTCAAACCGTATTATTCCTCCCGCCTCTCTCGTGAATGAAGTGCGGCACGCAGTTTGAAGCATCTCAGCGTGTTTGCAGACTTGAGGTAAATAAAGAAGTGTTGATTGAAAGTACATTTATAAAGGCTAATGTTTTTTTTTTTTTTTTTGCATTCGAAGATATGAGAAAAGTGTGTCTTAGTCTAGCACTGGTTGTCGAGACTTTTGTTGTCGATATTTTAGCTAAATGTCAGAAAAAAACTGAGCGCCCACATAGCAACAGAAAACTGTATAATCTGCAATGCTAGTGATGGGCGCCTTGATTTTAGTATTTGAAGCAGGCTAGTGCTCTGGGAAGATC